>NW_022631110.1:2108727-2366964 GCF_010015895.1 Lontra canadensis
ATTCCCTCATGGCAAGTCTCTCCAACGTGACTGACAAGATTTCTCTTGCTGTACTAAGCTCAGGAGGTGAAAGGACTCGACAAGGTCATACATTTTGGGAGAGCGCATCAGTGTGTAGCACGGAGAGGACTTTAATCGTGCTGTCTGTCCTCAGCTGGGACAATTTCTCCAATCATTGCACTGTAGGCACAACGTCACAGAAGGAGGAAAACAGAATGGCAGTAAGGTGTCCCTTGCTAGGACGGCTAGCAGTTTTCGTCGCTGTCCTTTGCCTTGGTGGCTCCTGGGCCGGGTCAGCATCGGAGCTGTCGGGAGATGGCTCACCGTCAGCCCCTGCCCACCCCGGCCCCTCGCAGGGGGACTCTCCGAGGCTCGTGGGCCCCGCGAGGACGCCTGCCCGATTTCCGACCCACACCAGCAGTGTGCCAGCTCTGACACGAAGCTGGCTTCTCCTGTCGGAGCCCCTTGTGTGCCCGAGCCATCGCTCAGCCCGAGTCCCGGCATTGCCCGGTCATCGTCTCCGTGACCCCCTCCCACACTGGCCCCAGCCCTGCGATGAGACGTGCGGGTCTGTTTCTCTGCGTGGCTCTCAGGCCTTCCACGGAACGTGGAGCTCCGCCTCCTGATCCCACTCCCTCAGCCTGGGATGGCCAGACGGCTGTCCGCTCAGGACAGAGGTGGTTTCTCCGTCGCTGACATCCTGCCTTCCGCGGAATGCCCCAAATCTTGACAAGAGTATTTGCATGAATTGTGGACTGCCACCACCCTGGACCATCTCCTGAACTCCTATTAGCTGGGTCTTCGTTACAGACTTATAGTGATTGTTCCTGTCTTTTTGAAGCACAAACATTTTACTCACAGATAAGGTGACCTTTTGAAAACTACAGTATTGCTTTAGAAAAAATTCATAATACGAAAATATTTTAGAATACATATAACTTATTCTTTCAAGATGATTTTTCACTTAAATCAATGAAAGAGGAGTCAAAACCCTAGGACCACAACACTCACATTATCTTGTGCCATGACATGAGCAGAATATAACAAGAGTCATTTTTCTGTAAGCAGACTTAAATGGAACGTGATAAGCATTTGATTTTCTAAGAAGTTCTCCTCATTTCTCAGCAAGCTCTGAAAAACACTCTACTTAAAAACAACTACATTTATGTGGTATTTGACACATTTGGTTTTTCCGTCTTTTCTTACTACTACGCAGTAGGGAAATAAGCTGGAGCACTTTCACCTTGACTTTTACAGCACACTAGCTAACTTCTGTACCTAGAGCAAGCCGTAGCCAGCTCCTGTCTCATGAGCATCATTACTACATACCTAGGTGTGGTGGGCACAGACAGGCACTGGCCCAGATTTCCGTTCAAGCGGCCCTGCTTGCTGTGAGTGTGTTTGACTCACAGCCTCAAATTGTGCACCTCCAAATTCACCATAGGATTTAAGCCAAGGCCACGCATCCTCTGGGCTGCACCCAGCCAAGACTGAGCAGGGCAAGGATACTAGAAAAGCACCATTTCTGCCCAGTGCAGTATTCCCAGATGGAGCAGTATGTGCCCAAAACTTCCCATCAAACTGGCCAAGATTTCCTTAGACCATGCTGTGGTCTGAAGGTCTTCCTACTCAATCTTTTATCCTCCTCTCTCTCCTTACAAAGGTGTTCAATCTGCATTTTGGCCTGAAAGCTCTTTCCGTGTGTCTTTCCCCTTTATCTCTCAAATAAATTTCTTCAGATAAATCTCTTACACATCTAATCCCATCTCAGCATATGCTTCTCAGAAGACCCGAACTGACATACTAGGATTATTCCGACCGGCATCTAAAGTTGAAGAATTTGCAGTTCAGGAAAAGATAAAATGTTCGTGGGTGAAGCCATTGGAAATAAACTGAGGTTGGATACGTGGGATTTGTTTCTCTTTCAAAAATTGATCTCTGTTTATAGATAAAACCTTTATTTTATTAGCTTTTTAAAAAATATATATATACATACAGAAAAGTGCTCAAGTCAAAATTGGATATTCACAAACTGAACACACCCATGTAACTAGCACCCAGATCAAGAAACAGAACATGACCAGCACCCCTGAAATCTCTCTGTGTCTCTTCCCAATCGCTACACCCCAAAGATAATGCTGATACCTGACTTTTAACACATAGATTAATTTTACCTCGTCTGGGCTTTTAAATTAATGAAATCATACCATATGCATCTTTGTGTCTAGCTTTTTCACTTAACATTTTACTTAATGAGATTTCTGCATGTTCCATGAGTGAGATTTATCCATGTTTTCCATGCAGCAAGAGCTCATTCATTCTCATGGCTAGAATTCAAAATCGTTCTTAAATCTAAGCCTTGTCAGATGCATCTTCAAGAACTAGATTGGAGATGCCCAGCTGGAGTGTTTTATCATGTTCAATTTTCACTTGACTTTCCATGATTCACTGAAGACAGTTTCTGCCTCTTCTCTTGGAACACTATTTCACAAGTCCTGACGTGCAGAAAATGTTCCTGAGAGTCTGAATTTTCTGTCTCAAGAATCCTTTTTATGTTATCTAATTACTCTCCTTGGGACCATTATATTCTTCCTATGATGGAGGACCATAATTTTTCCCTCTTAGTCATCTTTTGGCTATAGTGCCTTTCTTCTTGCTTTTGTAGAACAACTTCTAAATGTCTTGCTCATCTTCCACCATCATTTTTGAAGTTCAGGGTCCAAACCCATCAGCAAAATTCCAAAGGCCATATCCAACCAATGGACACACTGGGCTGTATAAAAATCTTCATCTTAGGGAAGAATTTGTTCTTTCCTGAAGTCCCTTCCCTTGTGCCCCTAGGTTAGAACCAACATTATCTTTCTGAAAACACAAGTCTACCTTTGAGAACAGGATGTTAAGACGGGAGAAAATCAACTAATCCATTATGACCATCTTGGTACATGAAAGCACTTTAGGACTTGATCAGCCCCCCAGTTTTCCTATTACTCTTCATATGGGTCAGAAAACAACTGTGTTTAGATTACTTTTCTTCAAATCTAAAGATGCAATATCTCCCTGGCAGTTTTCTAAAAGTATTTTGTTCTGAGCTTCTTCTCACCACTTGGAATTATGTCTTCAGTCATTATTTCTGATAATGAGTTTTGATTTGGGGTTAGGACATCAGTCCTTTGATGATTCTTGACCTTTTCCTTTGCAATAGATTAACATCTAACAATGACGACCATAACTGAGGGTCTACTCTGCACATAATCAGTTTATAAACCTTATCTGTAATCTACAAACCTGCAATATAGGCAATATTATTTGTATTGATTGACAGGAAAACCAAAGCCCTGAGAGGTTAAAGGCCCTGCCTAACGTCATATAGTTAACAAATGACAGAGCTGGGGTTCATGCGTAAGTCTTTGGCTCCAAGATTCATTCTTGTTTTGGTTCCCATCACACTCTTCCCTCAGGCTCACCCATCTATCAGTTCTCCATCTGTTTCCCACATTGCTAACACTCGAGTGTGCGAGCACGCACAGGCACACACATACACACTGTGCTTCATTCTTTTTTGAAGTTGTTACTTCCCTCCTCCACGCTCCACATCCTGGGGCCAAAATGATCTAAGAGAATATTCAGCGTCCCAAAGCAAAATGGCCTAGTATGTAAGAACCTAGACTGGTTAAGTGAGACCATTTGTATGTGAATCCTGGTTCCTTCCCTTACAAGCTGTGAGATCTCAGGCAAGTGACCTAATTTCCCTGAACTTCCGTTTCCTCAAAATGTTTCCTTCTTAAAATGAGAATAAAAGTACCTTTCTTGTAGGGCTATTGTGAGGGCGAAATTAGATGGTACAGGTAAAGCTCTCAGCACTGTGCATATAATAAGTGCTTGATACACTTTAAGTTATTATTACTTATGCCTGGTATCCCATAAAGTCAAGGGATAGTGATTGGTTAGTAATGGTTAAAAGCAGTGGTTCCCAAACCTGGATCTTAATTTAAGCTACCTGCTGGCTCTGAGGCGAGACGTTTTCCTTGGCTTGTCCCCTAAAAGTTCTGCTTTAATAAGATTAGGATGGAACCCCAGAATCTGCATTTTTTAAAGCTTCTCCAGGTGACTCCAATATTTAGTCAGACTTGAAAATCTCTGACCTAGAGCATAAGTCTTCAAAGGCGATGGTTTCAGAAGTTATAACTGGGTCATCTCAGGGGGATGCCTGGCATCCCTCAATCTCTCTTCTAAGGTTCTGTCCTCTCTCACGCCGAACGACACCCCCACTCACCCAGAAACACAGGACACACTCACACTCTACTCACACGCCACAACCTGGATTGAGCCATGGCCAGGATTGGCCTCCAGAAAGGGAAGAGGACTCTCTTGTTGATGCACATTACAGAGTGGTGCCAAGAGAGCCCCATGTGGTTATTTTGGGGGTGGAAGCAGCTGGCCAGAAGGCTGATCGTGACCTCCAGGTATCATGTAATCTTTAAACCGCCTTTATGACCAAAGACATGCCTACTTCTCCACTTGCAAGACAGGTCTCAAAGCTGACACCACTTCTGTAGTCAACAGGGTGAAAACTGTAGACAGTGTGGCAATCATGGGATCAGGGAACTGTCAGTTTTCATAAGGCTCAATCAAATGCTTTGTTTTTCCCCCACAGGAAGGACCTGTTCTCCTGGGCTCCTGAGGAACACCTCCAATTTCCAATGTGTACACTGTCACGTTCCATTTTCGCACAAGGGGGTTCTGAGCCCAGGAACTGCAGTTTTAGATCCTGGGGGACGTCTGGAAGTCCTGAGGTGCTATATAATGAGAGAAAGGCACTGAGATCTCCATATTTCCTCAGGAGTGAGCTTGAGTGCTCAATCATTTGCGCCCAAAGACAGTACTTGGCAACGCAGGAGTTAACTTTCATTCCAAAATGCTGTCGTTCATTTCAATCAATCTGAGGAGCAGGCAAAGCTGGTAAAAAAAAAAAAAAAAAAAAAGCTGTTCGATCCCAGCTGATCACAGCCCCAGGTGCTTTGATTCAGACTTCTGCTGGGATTTGTTTTCCTGCAAAGAGGCTGTAGTAACTGCTTTTATCATCTACTGTAAGTACAAGAACAGCAGGAAATCAGGCAGTGCGGGAGAAATTAAGCTCTGTGACAAATGATTTGGTTTCTTTCCATCAACAATCATGATTTGACCTGAACTGCCTCAATTAAGGGCTTGGGGGGTGCCCTTGGTTCATTCGTTATACATTCATGAGAGAGAGAGAGACGAAGTGAGACAGAGAAATAGAGATGAGAGAGAGGGAGATGAAACAGAAAAGATGACAGGATGTTAATTTGGTATGGCATATGTAAGTATGTTTTAGACTAAGTAGATGGGGGACTGCGTGATTTCACTCTTCCCACCCCCCATCCCTCATCTAATAATCCAAGAAAGATCACAAACACTGTATTTATGAGAGCTCATTATGCCAGTGTGTCCATTTGATGAATGGGGTCACTGATTAAGAAAGACTTGAAACAATTGGATTCTGACTCCAAAGAAGTACACAGCTTTTAAGGGGGAAAAAAATCAAATAATTGGCAGCCCTCACGACTTAAAATCTCTCTTCCATGTTTCAGCCTTTAAAAAATATATATTTTTTTACATCATTGGCATTTCCCTGTTCACAGACGCATTTCTCACAAGTAATAAAGCTTGTGAAACCAAATTGGAGAGGTTCTTCTCGGTTTTATCCTCTTAGTCTTGAAACATGAAATATCATTTTCCTAGGCTACCCACGGGACTGAGCTGAGCTGCACAAGTTACAACTTGTGGAAATTAAACACAGAATGTGGAAGAAGATAATTATGCACCCCCATCTGGTTCACCGAGGCACGGAGGTACTTGGTAGGGCAGTATTACGCTGCTAGGTGGTTGGTGGGGCTTTTTCCAGGAAACTTATCTTTTAACTTTTTAATTTGAAACCAGTTTAGACTGACAGAGAAGTTGCAAATATTGTGCAGAGAATTCACGTATACCCTTCACCCAGTTTTCCCTGATGTTCGCATCTTCTGTAACACAGTACAGCCACCAAGACCAGAAAATTAACATCAGCACAGTACTATTTTAAAAAAATATTTATTTATTTACTTTAGATAAAGAGCATGCAAGTGTGGGGGGGGAGGGGCAGAGGGAGAGAATCTCAAGCAAACTCCCTGTAGAGCACGGAGCCTGACTCAGGGCTCCGTGTGGGGCTCGATCCCACAACACCAAGGCCCTGACCAGAGCCGAAACCAAGAGTCGGATACCCACCAACTGAGCGATCTAAGCACCCCTTAACTAAACTATGGACCTTATTCAGATTCACCAGTCTTTTCACTAATGTCCTTTTCCTGTTCTAGAATGTACTCCTCCTTGGGCATTTTCAATCTGTGACGTTCCTCAGTCTTTCCTTGTCTTTTCTGACCTTGACACTTTTGAAGAGTACTAGTTAGTTATCTGTAGAAGGTCCCTCAATTTGGGTTTGTCTGGTATATTCTCATAATTAGACTGAACTTATGCACTTTAGGCAAGAATGCTACAGAAGCGATAATGTTCCCATCTCAGGGCATATGATGGGGTGAATGATGTTGATGTGCCTGATTATTGGTGATGTTAACCTTGATCGACTGGTTAAGGTGTTTCTGTTATGATGCTCCACAGTAAGTTTCCCCTCTGTAATTAATAAATAGCTTCAGAAAGAGAGCCTGTTTTTCCTCAAATGTTCACCCACTAATTTTAGCACCCATTGGTGGATCTTGCCTTTCATGCAGTTTCTAAAGAACCACAGCAGTAGTTGTCAAAGATGCTATAGAAAGAAGACTCTGGAAGAATGAAATATGTTGCAGGAATATCAGTTCACACAGGCAATTATCTCACCGGAGAGACCCCAGGGCCCACCACAAATGTGTGTTGTTCTATCTCCTAGCCTGGGATTGTTTAAAGAAGATATTTCTAAGCTTTTAGAGAATGTGGAGGGGCTTAACTTTTACTAGAGAATCTTCTTGTCCTTTTCTCCCCCAGAAAGAAATTAAAAATCCCATTAAGCTTCCCCATATGGTTTTGACCTCAGCCACATCCCAAATGACTTCTCAATCGGCTTATGTCATTCAGTTTGCAGGTGACAACCCCCTCACCTCCATTACCACCATGATCCTCATATGGGAAAACTTGAATATTCGTTTACCCTTCTAGGACGGTGAGCAATTCCAAGCTGCATTTCTTCATATTTAAACAAATTGCCATTCTCAGTTATGAACTATCACCCATCTCATGAGGAATTCATAACTGGCTGGTTTGAATGACTCTTAGCTTTTTCTGGGCATACTAAAGCTACCTGAAACCCAGAGATGTTTCTGAAAACTATCACTTAATTGGGAAATAAATTCCTTCATTAAAATAACCCTACAGGGGCGCCTGGGTGGCTCAGTGGGTTAAAGCCTCTGCCTTCGGCTCAGGTCATGATCTCAGGGTCCTGGGATCGAGCCACGCATCGGGCTCCCTGCTCAGCATGAAGCCTGCTTCCTCCTCTCTCTCTCTGCCTGCCTCTCTGCCTACTTGTGATCTGTCAAATAAATAAATAAATACAATCTTTAAAAAAAAAAAACCTACAGAATTAAATTGGTGCCAGAACGAAAAGGAAATTCTGATAAGCCCCTAACATTGAATGAGAAACTCCCCCAAAAAATTTCCCTCCAAGTGGAAAAAACACAATTTTGAGATGTTCCAAAGGGCAGAAATAAAAAAGAATTTGAAATACAGAATAATTAGACTGAAGTCTTGGCCTTTCCTTTTCTGATCTTCTGTTAAATGAGTGTCTTCCCCCGGACAGTGGCAACATCTTTACAAGTGTGTAACCCCACTTACAAGCTGCCCCTCAATAACTCCTTCCCAGATGACCCAAGTCACAATTTGTCTCTTACAACCCCAGAGGCAAGGGTAGTTCAGTGAAAGGAGACTGTTCCAGAATAGCTGAGAAGTTCAGGTGTTCTACGTTATGCGCTCACTCTCAGACTTAGGACTACCCATGAGCATCAGTGAAATCTTCAGAGCAGAGGCTCATCCACAGGTACTTCCTACCACATGGACTGTTCTTGCCAAGCAAAGATAATGCTGTTGGCCATTTGTATGTGATCTGAGTTGTCATTTTAGGAATCGTGATAGAAAAAGACCCTCACCCAGCCTCTCACTTCTGCTTGCTTGTAACCATAAATACTCGTTTGTTGATGTGACCACCTGAACTGGTCTGAGCAGCTCTACCTAACGTCAAAGAACATGGCTTCTTCTGGCCTGTTTGGAAATCAAGGCTTTGACTGCCTAACTCCAACCAATGAACTCCAATGAGCTCATTGGCCCAAGCCACCTGTTGAATTCCAACATCAGCATTTTATAAAGGACATTTTGTTGATCTGATCAGGAGATGCCTGAAAGGGAGATTATGAGTTACTATTTCCCTAGTGAGATGTTTTTTGGGAAAACAAACAAACAAACAAAAAAAACCCCTCAGCCCCCAGAAGATATGAACTACCTTGGTTTATTTGTTTTGAATACCAGCCATTAAAGGCCGTGTGCATCCTGGAAAGTGAAGAGTAAAGACTTTCTATGGCAAAAAGGGGAAGAGGTGGGGAGGGTAATGTAACATTCATGGGACACCCTGATCTGCACTCATTAATTTCACTTATTGAACTGATTAATCTTCATGGCAGCTCTGCAAGTCAGATAGTACGGGTCCATTTTATAAATGAGAACTGAGACTCGAAGAGGTTGAGAAAGCTGAAATAGCTCAGCGAAATTCAAACCCAGTTTGGTTTGACTCCAAAGCCTATCCCTTTCAGATGACCATATCCTGCTTTTCTGGGGCCCCTCTACAAGTTCCTCATGACTTCAACAGTGGTGGACCAAAAGTGAGTTCAGAAAACACTATTTCTATACATGCTGACCCAGTTGGGGACATCCTTATGGACCATGCTTCTGGTTCGAGGACCTACTGTTGGAAATTGCCTCTCATCCCTACGGGCTCCTCTCTCCCTGTTTCAGGCAGAAGTCTAAATGCACCTCTTGGTTGTATCCACGCAGTCTCTGAATAGTAAAATGACTTGTCCAGCAGCCCTTCTGGCCTTCTGTGTGTCTCTTGACAGCTTTAGGTGGAGCCGAACACTCCATGAATTTTTCTGAGAGCCAATACATAAAATCAACACCCACAGAATTTTCTTGAAATTGTTGACAACTCAGCAGACCCAAGCCCCTTAAAACCCCACTGAAAAGCTGAGAATTTGTGTTTTTCCTTCTCTCCTTTTACTGCTAATTTTCCTCCTCTCAAGTGGATAAACAAAATCTTTTATTTTCTCATCAAAACACACATCATTAACTGCTAATCAACTCAAGGCTGAGAAATCCCTGAGCAACCTCTCAGTTTTCAGAAATGCCAAGCAAGAAATAAAGTACCATTGATCTAGCCTTGGCTAATGGGACCAGGTCAGTCTCCGGGGGCTCCAGGTGCCAGGGACAGTGTCATAAAGTTAGGTCAACAACTAGGCCCTCTGTCTGTGGGTCATGAAAGACAGACAGAACTCTCTGGATCTTGGGTGTTAATGCCTCCCACTTGCCAGGGTTATGAGGGTTGGGGCTGCTAAGAAAACAGGGTGCAGAGACCAGAGCTCCCCAACCAAGGTCAGCTGGAGGCCAGTGAGTCTGGGAAAGGAGATACAGGTGGTCTGGGAAGAACAAATGAGGTCCCTGGAAGGAGTCAAAGGGGCTGACGGACTGACAGCCTTCTGCAGGTATAGCCCAACTTCAGGTATAGTTCTGACCTAATCAGAAATGGCTCCCCCAGACAAAGAACTCTGTTTTTCCTAACATTAGAGAAGGCAGCAGGCTTGTGGGCAATTATGCGGCCCTCTCTGTGTTGGGGCAGGTGCGGTAGGTTTATGGAGGAAGGAGCTGGGGGACAAAGAGAATGTAGGAGGGAAACGGGACTATCCCAAGGCCATCCAACAGGTCTGGAATTAAGTGGAGGGCAAGACAGGAAGACCCGTCCAAATTGCCCAAAGAATGTCAAAAGGTCTTGGCAATTCCATTTAGTTTAATTCGGCAAGTGTAAGTTGATCGTGCTCTGCAAAAGTGTAGGGGGATGCTGGGGACGCAGCAGTCCTGGATTTATCACTCATGGTTTTGATTCGAATGAGAACCCTGACAATCCCTGACGTGTGGAAAAGTTCAACCTTGCTAAGGGCTGAAATTGAATTATAGCCATCTGAGGCTGGTGTCAAGAGTGAGATATCTGACTAGTGACTAACTCTAGCTGTCCTTCTGACATGGCAGCATCTCTGCTGTCTCCTAGTGACTGCCAAGAGGCAGCATGACATAGTGGCCAAGTGCACGAACACTGGGATTGCACTGCCTGAGTTTATAATCTCACTTGTGCCACTTACGAGCTATGTAACTTCAGGCAACTGAACGTCCCAGTACCTTTGTGTTCTTATCCATGACACGGAGTGACTACGTGCAGGAGCTACCTTGCGGGTTAAGGTTGCTACGGTTAAATGAGCTGACACAGAATGGTCTGGAAGTGTTAGTGCCAGTCGAAGCTTTAGTAACTTCAGAAGTGCAAATGCTACAAACTCACCAAAACCACCATTTAAAAGTGAAATGATTTAAACGTATTTTGTATTTCTTTAGTTTGGTGAAGTCATTGTGTGTATGTGGAAAGCATGTGGAACGGTGCTGGAAACAGAGTAAAATGTCTGCTGTCGTCCTCACATACATAACGGCTTGAAAAGCTCTGCTCTACTTTCTTCTGTGGAGAACATGAAAGGCATGGGAACACCTCCTTGGCAAATGTCAAAAACGCGCTACCTTTTGACTGAAGTTGGGATTCCAGTCTGTGAGAATAAATCGACACAAGAAATATTTCTACATCTCTATAGGGCATCAAATTCTGGTTGAAGTTCATTCGGTAGTTCAAAGAAGAGGCAGAAGGATATGGCCCTGAACAAAACTTTCTTGGGACCAGGAGAGCTCTAAGACCTCTTCCTAACCATTTAAAGCCTAGGAAGAAAGGCCTTGGAAAACATGTCATTTCATGAAATCCTTTATACCAGCTCTCTAACATCTACATGTGGTATGATGTGAGCGGCATCAAAACACACCAAAAATTCTATCTGCCCACACCCCCAGCCTGTCACACCACCTGAAATTCCACCATGACAGGCTTCCAGTCTGAGCTACAGACACCCCAGGGAGCGTTAAGTGCTTTTAGTCATCAACACTGGAGTGTGACTTTGTTTAATCAGCTGTTTTCCCCTAACAGCCAGCTGAGTGGCTTGGAGGAAAAAGAATAACAATTCTGATGGTAGCAGAGGAAAAGTGAATTTGCCATCCCGGGGCACTGCCCTGGAGAGGGCAAGGGTCCCAGTCTGAGCGAGCTCCAAGGAAGGCTCAGTAAGGACTGGGCCTCTGTGAGAGGGGAGGTGACACTTCAGGGAAGAAGGTAGGCCTAGGAAGGGAAGGGAAACAGGCTTGAACCAGTACAAGCTTTCTGCCTTTTTATCTCCCCCACGAATTGCAGCCAAAATGCTTCATGAATGATTAAATTATCGATTACAATATTCTTGTATAAAGGTTTTTTAAAAGAGTTACAACCAGACAGAAACTTTAAACTTTACTACTGAATGTTGCTGAATTCTAATTTGCTTGTTTGTTTGCTTCCCAAAGGATTACTAGTCCCTCGCCATAAAATTGCTAAGTAATTTATATTCTTCACAATTAGGTTCCCTTAAGAAGAATCACTCCGTAATGTAATTAAAAAGGAAAACCTTAACTCCTCATCTTTAAAATGCAATAGTAACAACACTTCCTGGATAGAATGTAACATTTCAAGCTTCTTTTTAATTTCGTCTTATGCCTAAAATGGTGCTTTAGCGGCAGACGTTAATTGCGCGAAAATGGGAATGCAAACCCACCAGCAACTTGTGGCCATATATCTCATCCTTGCTCAGATCAATAACATGATTATAATTAAGAATGCATGCTTGTGTCTGAGATAAATCTTCATCTTGGGACACGTAAAATAAGATTTAAGATAATTATTTTCTTTCTCGTCTACCCCTAAATCAAAGGAGAATGTGGAGAGAGATTTTGTGGCAACTAAGTATATAGTGACCTGCCCTTTAATAGAAGTCACTTATCTGGCTCATGTAAACTTGGAGAGAACTGCCAAGAATGTAAATCTTACAGAGCCAACATGTGCTTTTTTTTTTTTTTTAAGAATCCATGTTTAAGAAGGAGGCTAGAAGAGTGCTCAGATACCTGGCTTTAGGAATTGGGGGTGTTTGTGCCCACCTCAAATGCGAGTGTGCAGTTAGGTGGAGAGCACTGGGAAAGCAACCAAAGTGCTTAGTGGTGGTGGGGGCAGAGCTGCTGTTTGGATGGAAGGCTCTGGCAACACCTATGTTTATTCCCCCTGGGGCTGGTGTTAGGGTGGGGGTTGACAAAGGAAGCTAGAAGGTGGAAAGTCTGCCCCTTATCTGAGAAGTCCCCAGGAGAGCAGGACTATGTCTTTTCCTCACTGCAGCTCCAGGGCCTAGCCCATGCTGGGCACCCCACAAATATTTGTTAACGGATTGAATGACATTCCCTTCACTCGAATCCCTAGGCTCTAAGATTTGGGAGATGGGGTAGATGTTCTCCTACCAAGGAAACCTCCTAGGATCTGGAAACATGTGTAGGAAACCAAGTGGGGAGTACATGACTCTCCCATAAATAACCTCTGAGATGTTCAACTCACAAAAACTAAAGTGGAAAATGGAGTGTTTTCTACCTTCAGGAACTGAGAGGAAGAGGGAAAAACCAGAGGGTCCCAATGGACTGGGGTAAGAGGGATAGGGTAGACAGTTTTTAAAGAAGGTATCACTTCTGGCTGGCTTAGTAAAGCACATGACTCTTGATCTCAGGGTTGTAAGTTCAAGCCCCATGTTGGGTGTAGAGGTTGCCTAAAATAAAATCTTTTTTAAAAAATTAAAACAAATAAATAAACGAGGGTATCATTTTAGGGTCAGCTCTCCAACTCTTAAAGCAGAAAGGATACTGTTAAAGGATGGTTCTATACAAGGCAATTGGGTGGGTTGCAAAAAGCCAAGGGCAACGTGTTTTGATGTAGGACTAAGATGGTAAAAGAGAAAACGGAACCACCAGAGCTCCTTTGGAACCTGGAGCCTGTAAGATGCTGTCTGACCACCATATTGAACATCTGAATTCTTAGTAAAGGCTCTGCTTTGCCTCTTCCCCATTTGGATCATATTATGAAGGGTTGGATCTTTCTTTCCTGCTTTCCTTTTAGAAGGAATTAATAAGCAGAGGAAGATGTGCACATGGGTAAAACCTCCCCAGGCTGTTTAGTGAACAAAGAATGGCCTCTTTGCCAGTCTGCTTGCTCTCTACCCAGGCCAGGACTAAGTTGGATGCTACTTGAAACATAGCAGGCACAGTTTTTAAAATCTTCTACCCATGCTTCAGACTTAGTATTTTAGAACCAACCTTGTTCCTCTGCTTTTAACCCTTTGTTCCATGGAAGTTTCTGGAAAAGCTCAGCAACAGAACCAAGAAGTGCAAATGTCCACAAGATTTCCAAACACCAGCAACAATAAATCTAATATATTAAAAAGAAAGAAAAGCTCACCCAAACATTTTAAAGTTAAAAATGCCAGTGTTTTCCTTAGCTTGAGGCAAAAGGACTTTTTTATTACATGGGGAAAAGGAGCATGAAATCTCACAGGCCTTTGCCAAAGCTGAAACTCTCTGGGTACACTTTGAGAAGGAGCAGGATGATGAGTGGGCCATGGAAGGCATGCTGTTTAATTGGAAGTGCATGGGCCTCTTTGGCTCCATCATCCCAATATTCACCAAGATCTCCCCTGCTTGGTTCCTCTTTCATTCCCTGGTGGGGAGGCCTCTGGCGTCAGCAGAAGTTCTTCTGTGGGGGCTGCACAGTGAAGAGGGCGGGCTCACCACACACTGGCCAGAAAGGCTCTGACAATGCAGGCCTTCTGTTTCTCGCTTTCCAGTCTTCATGACAACTTCCTATGCATAGTTAGATTACAGGAATTCCTTATTCAGGAAAGGGATGTGTCCCAAGCAGAGAGGTCCTTGGGTATGGGCCGTGAGGTCAAGATTGTCTAGTTTTAGAATTAGGATCTTCCCCTTGTTAGTTGTGTGTGTTGGGCCAGTTATCTAGGTCTGCTTAGCTTAGCTTTGTCAGGTGTAAGACAAAGAAGACCTACCCTGCGAAGTGGCTGGGAAATGAGTATTGGCCAATCAAATACCGCTTTCCTTTTGACTTCATCAATGATGAAGTTCATCCATTGACTTCATCAGTGATGAAGTCAGTGATATTGTCCCATGGGAAGTGTTCCCTTATTCATGAATTGAAACTTTTAATGATAGCAAAGATGTCAAGATGAGATTCAGCTTCCAAATTTCAAAGGGACTTAAACACTGTGAAATTTCAAGAGTTCAACCAAGAGCTCACTTACTCCTGACTTTATCCATTTTATAAGAGCAAATTATCACATACTGCCTTTCCTTAACACAGGATGTATTTGCTCAGCAACCAAATGTTTCACCTTCTGTAGGAGATGGGGAGAAAGCTGGGAATCAGTACAGAAAGATTCCATGGGATGCTGATTCGGTACAGATAGACACATAATCTGGAATGTTATGTCCCAGTCAGATATCAAACAAAATAACCCAATGACTTTGCTTTTTATTTGTCAGGTAATTACAACTAGCAGAGTGAGAAATGTCCTGGGCATCTCCTCATGTATTATGCTGACCAGCACTTTGGGAGAAATTTAAGTTCATGGCCCAACACAGAATGCATTGAATGAAGCCAGCCCTACGCAAGTAGGAAGACCATCCACCCCTGCCGTTTCCCGCAGATGCTGAACGTTGATATTACAATGTTGCTGTGCATTTTCCCCCAGGGAATTCTAACAATTAAAAACCCACATTAGTAAAACCTGTAGGCAAGCTGAAGTATAATAAATAAGATAAATAACAAATTTGGAGGAAAGTATACAGGAATGTTAATGTCCATTGGAAACATCCAAAGGGATGACTGTTGCTGGCTCCTTTAAAAAGGTAACCTCTTTCTGTCCTACAAGGAGTCTTGGCTTTCTCAGCAGTGAGACTCCTAGAAGGGAATGGGTGATGCTGGGCTGTGAAGCAGTTAACTGTTGGTACATGGAGGTGAAGAGCATAGGTCTTTTAGAGACACAAGGTTGAATTTGTCTATACTGACTGATCTCCAATGAATTTCTTACCCTCTCTAAGCCTCAGTATTATCAACTGGAAAATAAAGATGAGAAAGTGTCTCCTTCCCTAGGTAGTTGTGAAGACCACCTGTGGAAATGTATTCAGAAACCATAGATCGTGAGCACTCACTGCAATGTTTGCTATTTTGAGACCTTTAGGAAAGGCTTGGGAAACTCACAGTTCTGACACCTATGATTGGGGCCTGGATGACCATGGGATTAGCCAGTCAGGAGGTCATGTTCTAAAACATAACCTAGGAAGTCAGGAGCTGTCAGCAGCCTGGCTGAGGTAGCCATGGTCGACTGACTGAGAAGTCGGGGGGAGTCAGCACGGTCTGAGGGCTCCTTTGCCCTGACTTATGTAGCCAAACAGTACAGGTATTCCAGAACCCCAGCTACACATTCAGCAGGAAATGTTGCTTGGTGAGGGAAGGAACTGAGGCACCTGAATAGAAAGCATTATAGCAGCTGCCTATGGGAGCAAGATCCAATAATATTAGTACCACCTTATATCTGTATAATTGTCCACAAAATATCTTTACAAATGTTACCTCATTTAATCCAATTAAATCTTTTTATCTGCAAAATGGGGCCAACAATGCCTATCTTAGGAGGTTATAGAGACTCTGGGACCTTAACTGACTTGCCCAAGGGTAGACAGAAGGTAAGACCATGAGTCAAAGGTATTGGCATGACAAGGTATTGGCATGACAAGGTATTTGTTAAGGTAGCAGTAGCTACTCTAAGAGACACCAAGATCTCAGGGATTTAATACACAGGCATGTATTTCTTGGTTCCAGAATAATCCAATGTGGGTATCCCTGCTTCCTGTGGAAAGGGTATGAGGATACAAGGATCAGGTGCCTGGCACCTTGGGGCTCTAACACCCATATGTGGCTTGTCGCATGAACGGAAAAGAGCATGGCAAAACACATGTGACAGGTTTCTATGAGTCAGGGCCAAAAATTATATATACATCCATGCATACATATACATATATATACGTGCACACACACATATAATTTCTGCTCATACTCTATTGGCTAGAACTCAATGACAGAGTCACACTTAACTCCCAAGAGAGCCTGGAAAACAAAGATCAGGTCTGTATCCTAAAAGAGGAGAACGTAATAGGTATGGTGAACAACAGTCCATCCCTGCCAGGGCCAGGAACACACAGCACCTGGATGCCAGTCCAGTGTTATTTCCATTCCTCTAGGTCTACACCGCAGTGGCTTTTGAATGAGTTGCTAGATCTACCTGGCATAATCCAAAGGCATAAAGGACATTTCCACAGCCCTTAATACAGAGAGGCACTGAGGGCCATCGAAAGTAGGGAGAATGCAGGCTAAAAATGTTAGTGGCAGGCTGAAGACAGAGTAACGACATGTGCCGACACTGAAAGAAGGCTCCTTAGCTCCTGGGAAGGTTCAAGAACATGCCTGTATACGATGCCAGCAACATTGGGCCAGTGGCTGAAGCAAGAGTCTGAAAATCACCACAAGGGAATCTCTTTGCCTTATCACCACTTGACTTAGGAATAGGTCCTGAACCTCTAAAATTTTAACACTTTGCACAGAGTTTGACATGAAGTAGCTTCTCAACAGCATTTTGTTGAATGAATGAAAGAAGAAAGAATGAAGTACACATTCAAGTTCCTTTTGCTTCCACATCCCACCGTGTGAGGCCCAACATTCCACATGCGAATCCGTGAAAGTTCGCGAACTGTGACCAGTGTCAGTGAGCGGGCACCATCCAGGCCCATTCAATGAATAATTGAGAATTAACAGTGATTCAAGTCAATGAGGCTGTATTGCAAAATGAACTTGTCCTGTTTCGATAAGTGCAGTTTAATGTGAATTATTTGTTATATTTTGTGGTGTATTTGGTAAAAGTAAGAAAGATACTGAGTCATTGCCCGCTGCTTGCTGGCAAACGCTGTTCCATGTCCGCACATTCCCCCATCGCTGACTCTCAGATGCTTTACTGAGGGACAGCAGTGTGGTGAGGCAAATAGAAAACACTGGAGCACAAAGACTCCATGGACAGACCAGCAATGTCAGAAGAAAGTGATCCACCAGGAGGACCATTTGCTATGTCGGCTTCTACTCCACATCAGCCACCTGACAAGTGACATCCATCATCTGTGCTAGTAAAGGTGCAGGGGTAAAAATTCCACTGAAATGAGTCCCCTTGGAACTCACCTAGGATATTTTGTGGCAGGAGAATTTTTTTGATAATGACTGCAATGTTTGAAAACCACGTTCTTAGTAAACAAGGGTAAAAATTAAAATCCAAGTAAAGTTCTAACCCAAAATGCCTAACCTGATTCCAGTCTTGAGGAAGCATCAGACAAATCCAAATCAAGGAACATTCTGTGAGAGGGTGGGACTGTACTCTTCAAAGTAAGTCAGTGTCATGAAACTTCACAGAGACAGAGAAACTATTCTAAATTAAAGGGGATGGAAGACAAGACTACCGAGTGCAACGCTTGGTCCTGGATTAGAACATCGACTGTTTAAAAACAAGACAAAACAAAAATACAAAAAATATTAAAAAAAACAAGACAGTATTGACACAATCAGCAACATTTCAATGTGGACTTGTGCATCAATTCTCAATTTCCTGAATTGGATAATTGCACTGTGGTTTTGCAAGAGAATGCCATTACATCCTGAAATATTTAGAGGTCAAACGTCATGATGTCTGCAAGTTAGTCTCAAATGGTTCAGTAAATAAATGACGTATATAAATACACATACGGGTGCATATGCATGTGTGCGTATGTATATATATATGGCAGAGAGACAGAGGTCTGGACTGCTGTTAGAGTAGCCAGTGTTATGTTACTAATATTGTCCCACCAACTACTTGGCTTCATTGTCTTACCTACCGAGGAATGTGACGTAAATCTAGGTGGCAGTTTATGGAAGTTCATTATACTATTTTTACCATTTATATGTGGGCTGAAACTTTTTTTCAAATATAAGGTTAAAGAAGAAATTCCCGTCCGTACACCTAAGGACCACTTCCCCATGCGGTATCAGCAAGTGTTGAGCAGCTGAAAAGATCTTTAATGTCCCAAAGATACTAACTATAGGACCTTCTTGAATTCTCAAACTGGTTAATATCCACAGAACAGAGCATCCTTCATCAAGTGCGGTAAAACGTAACTTCCTGAGCAAGAATGTGTCTGTGACGGGCAGGGAAAAGAAAGCCAGCTTCAGATTTGGTTGCTAGCAACCGGCAGGACTTCCGTCCGTAAGTGGCTTGCCACAGTGCCGGAAACTCACAGCCCTCCCCGAAACAGAATGACTGTCAGGGTCAATCACAAAGCACTGGAATGGCAGTTGCTGAATCCTCAGATGCCAAGAATCCGCCTTATTTGGAGATCAGGAGGGGTTCCTTTTTGAGTTCCATATATTTGGGGTGAGAGTGTTTTGTTTGGGAAGTTGGGGGGGTGGCTTGGGAGTGTCAGTGAGCTTTCTGGATGGAGGGATTGGAATGTTTGTGGGGGAGAAGGTAAAGGGAGTCAAGGAATGGTTGGGGATTGATAGATAGTCAAAGAGAAAAACTAGACGGAGTTCAGCTACAGTTCAACTCGGCCTCCTCTTCCTGCCTGTGGTCCAGCAGCAGTTGCTTTCCCTGTAAAAAAGGGACTGTTATATGTGCAGGGAACAAAGATGGAATTTATTGCACTGGGTTAGCCATCGTATTAAGTTATTGTGACTAGATAAAAAGAATACGATGTTTCTAAGCCATCTGCCTAGAGAGAGAAATAGTGGTGTATCAGGCCGTCTTTATAATGGTTTTTATTGTAATAGTATTTTTTTTTAATCAATCATTAGAAGTCAGGTGATCTATCAGCTTTCTTACTGAATTTTGGATTTCTCCTTCCATATTCCATAAACCATTTTTCTAAAGAGGCTGGACCAACTGGGTTATGTCTACTAGCTGACATGTACCCAGCAAGCTGAAAAAATTTACTAATTTGGGAAAATAGTCACTCCGTCCTGCCAGAACCCATTCTATCTTCTTTTTGCCTGCAGTGTTGCAGTGCTGACCTTGACGTACTTAAAATGCCATTTACAGCCTTTTGAAACCTCACCCTGAAGTACAGTTCCCGTCCATAACCCCCCAACCGTGCTACCACCTAATCCCACCACCACACCGTAGTCACTAGGACACTTAAAGTTCTCCGAACACACCATAACCTTGTGACCAGGTCCTTGCTGGTTTCTATTTGGTCTTCTGGAAATGCTCCCCCTGCCATCTCTACCTTATAAGCTTTTAGTTCATCCTTCAAAGCTCAGCTCAAATATCTCTTCTGGAATATCTTCCAGACGCTTCCTCCTTTCTTGACCCCAGGAGCAATGAACTGCTTCCTTTTTTGTCTTCCAATGGTACCTTATTCAATCTTCTGTCATTGTCATGACACACTTTTCTGGAATTAACTCCCCGACTAGATTTTTAAAATTTGGGGACAGAGGCCCTGTTTTACACATCTGCATTCTCTGTACCCAGAACAACTAATGTTACATAATAGGCTAAAGAAATGTGACTTGCAAGAATGACTCAATGAATGAAGCAATCAACGGCTGAAGAAATCGCAGCTACATGCGCTGTCTCACCCACAAGCGAAACACTCAACACGCATGAACACAGCGTAACAACAGCCTGTTTACCGAGTGCCTACTTTCTGCCGGCACAATGAATACATTTTATCTCACATCAACTCTACCACATGACTATTATTATGTTCATTTTACAAATCAATACACCCAGTTGCATAGTAATCCCTGGTGGCTGGGGTCCTCTCCTTGGTGGCCCTTTGAATGATATCCCTCAACTCTTGTGGGACACGATGACTACAATAAGGAAGGAATCTTCCAGCCCCTCTCAGCCTATTCCTATGGCTCTTTCTAGCATCCTCCTGCTGACCAGTGGCCAGTTGGTTACTAAAGGTAGCTTTGACACAAATAATAGTGGCACTCTGCATTGTCCTAGTATCGATAGTTCTTGGAATCATAGTTTCTCACCCCATCACATTCTGAGCCCCTGAGCTAGCCAGATTTGGGAGCAACATCTCTAGAACATGCTACAGGCCATTCTGGAAGGTCTGGCCATCAGACCTTGGAGTCGACCTCTAGTATAAACTCTGCAGTGATTCCCCACAAGCACCGGAGAATGGTTTGGAATTTTCAGTTCTAGAGCCTTTCCTAGTGATTATATTAGAGCCATACTTCAAAGCCCCAGGAAATATGCTGGCTCCCATTCATTACCCCTTCTCCATTATCCCTAATGCCATTTGCTCTATGTGCCATCCCACAAATGATCTTGTGCTACTTGCTAGTCAGCAGTGTATTCTTACTTACTACATGCCATCTATACGCCTTATCCCAGAAAGTGGC
Source organism: Lontra canadensis (assembly GCF_010015895.1). NCBI lineage: Eukaryota > Metazoa > Chordata > Mammalia > Carnivora > Mustelidae > Lontra > Lontra canadensis. The sequence goes on from NW_022631110.1 coordinate 2,129,456, forward strand.
AGGGCCCTGAGTGGCATCATTTGTTAATCAGATTCACACAAATGTACCAACTCACTTGGTGATGTGGGCATTCAGAATGTAAAGGAAAACAAGGCCTAAATAGAAAACAATTGAAATCTCCATCTTCTAAAATATGCACATATCTTAACAACAGCTAAATAAATCCAAGCTTAGCTTGGTGATTGTTTTTCCACAGAGGGTTAACTTGCTTTAAGAAAAGAAAGGGAAGGGGAAGGAGGAAGGGAAGGAGGAGGAGAAGTAGGAGAGAAAGAAAAAAGTAGAAGAAGAGGAGGAAGAGGAGAAGAAAAATATAATTCACAGAAAAAAATCAAGCATTTATTTTAAAGATTTTATTATTTATTTGACAGAGATCACAAGTAGGCAGAGAGGCAGGCAAAGAGAGAGGAAGGGAAACAGCCTCCCTGCTGAGCAGAGACCCCCCCACCCCCAACGTGGGGCTTGATCCCAGGACCCTGAGATCACAACCTGAGCCGAAGGCAGAGGCTTTAACCCACTGAGCCACCCAGGCGCCCCCAAGCATTTATTTTAATCACCATGTTATTCTTCTAGTTCAGCAGTTTATAGATGTGCTCCCTAATCCTTAGGTGAAAGAGTTTTAAGTGATGATACAACAGCTAGTCTCCTGGAGACCCCAGCCTAGCATCAGTCTGAGGGATCCAGACTCACTGTGGAAAGAGTCCTCCTGTCCGCACGCCCAGGGGCTGGGTGAGGTGTCAGCCATTTCAAACACAAAAATTCAGCTTCAAACACAAAAATTCTATAGATACGAATGAATAGACATTTTCACAAAGAAAATACAGGAATGGCCAAGAAGCACATGAAAAGATGCTCACGGTGATTAGTCACCAGGAAAACACAAATCGACTCCACAATGAGACATCATTTCACACCCACTAAAACGGCTATAAAAAAAAAAAGACACTATCAAACACTGATAAGGATGTGGAGAAACTGAAACCTCCGTCCCATTGCTGGTGACACGGTAAAATGGTAAAGCCAAGGTATAGAGCAGTCCGGCAATCTCTTTAAACTTGAAAGCTGAATTTACCCCACAATCCAACAGTTTCACTCCTAGAGAAATTCACTCAAGGGAAATGAAAACATATGGTCACACAAAGGTGTTCATGTAGATGTTCACAGAGACATTATTCCCAAGGGCCAAAATGCGGAAACAACCCAAGCGTCCATCAGCTGGTGAGCAGACAGAGAGAATGAGGCCCGGGCAGACAACATGACGCTACTCAGCAATACGAAAGGATGAAATGATGATACGTGGTACCACACGAATGAACCTCAAAACTATGATGCTAAGAAAACAAAGTCAGATGCAAAAAGGCCACTCCATTTATACCAAATGTCCATAAAAGGCAACTCAATAGAGACACAAAAGTAGATTAGTTGTTGCCTGGGGCTGGGAGTGAGAAGACAGATGAACTGTCAATGGGCACAAAGGCTCTCATGGGGGTGCTAGAAACGTTCCCAGACCGGATTATGGTGATGGTGGTACAGCTTGGTATATTTACTGAAACGCCACTAAATTGTACACTTAAAATGGGTGAATGTTATGGTATGCAAAGTATATCTCAATACAGGTATTTAAACAATAATAAAATATTAAAGGTAATAGTAAAATAAGAAATACAAAAATTTTAAAAGAGTCACATGTTATATAACACCAGCCCCTCCTTGTGGTGGATCCACTCAGCTCCCCGGAGGGGTGGCAGGTGGCATCAGCCTCACTGGCCGGGTTCCCACCACTCTTGAACCTGAACGGACACTTTGCCGATATGTCGGGCATATCCCCAAGGGACTGTTTCCACCAAATGCCTGCTGAGTCCCGCCATGGCTGGCAGAAAGCTCTTACACATCTCTGGGTTACCCTGGGATAGGTGTCCTGGGGGTGGGCATGGGACTCAAGTGGGAAGTGGGGGGAGGTTCTCTTGGTCTCCAACAATTTCCATCCTCCTCTTCTTTCAGGAATACTGAGTCCTTGGGGTCCTTTTACTCTCCTTTCCCTCATAATCTCAGTTGGTTCCATTTTCTTAAACTAAAGATATTTTCTGAGCAGTCACTGTGCAGACCAAGTGTTGCATATATTGTTGTTCTTGTTACTTAACAAACACTTCTATGACACTTAACACCAGACACTCTTCCATCTGCTTTACAAAAGTTAACTCATGTAATCTTTGTAACAATATAAGGTAGGTATACTAATTATCGTCCCCATGTTAGCAGAACTTGTCTGAGCTAGTAACTGCAGAGTTGGGATCTGAACGCAGACCATGCTCTAAAGTCTGTGTTCTCAACGGGTATATAGCAAAAATATCAATGTGCTTAATTCTGCAAAGTATTTAGTGAAGCTCGTGCTTCCATCTCCATTTAAGACAGCTGGCATTGGACAGCAGATTTTTCCATTTCCAGCTGAAGGCTTTTATTCCATCACGCAACCGCCTCTTTCCAGCCTTTTTCTTCGACACCAGTATTCTCAAACTTGAGTGTGCATCAGAATCCCGTGGGGAGACCCTGCGTATCCCTGGGCCCCACCCTTAGAGTCTTTCCTTTCGCAGCTCTGAGGCAGGGACTGAGAATCCGCAGTTCTAACAAGTTTCCAGGTGATGCTGATGCTTCTGGTCCCCGGACCACACTTTGAGAACCCCTGCTCTATGCCAATCCAATCAAATTAACCCCATCCTAGGAAATTCTGTAAAGTGATAGTAATAACACAAAATAAGATTTTATTATTGAAGTAGCTGTGGGCTGTTCAGGCCAATATCAGGGGCTGAAATGATGGAGCGCACACATTTTTTTTTGTTTTGTTTTGCCTCCTGTGCTTTTATGTAGAAGTGGGATAATCCCCAAGAGAATCCTATGTCCTTACAAGTTTGAGATGCCTTTCTCTGGCTCACCTCTGGGAGCCCAGATTTCCATTTGGCATCTACTCAGTATTACAGTTGACCCTTGATCCACATGTAAGTTTTGATTCCCCCAAAACTTAATCACTAATAACCTACTCGTTCCAATAACATAAACAGTCCATTAACACATACTTTCTATGCTCTATGTACTACTGTACTCTTAAAGTCAGCTAAAGAAAAGGAAATATTAAGAAAATCATAAGGAAAATGTCTTTTACAGTACTGTACAGTAAAAAACCCACAAATAAGTGGACCTGTGCTATTTAAACCCATGTTGTTTAAGGGTCAAATGTACATCCTTAATAAAACTCAGAATGCCTAAATTTGTATCAACCACTGGAAGGCTTAATGCAGAAAAGCCGGAGATCTGGGATCACACGGACTGGGACAAAATCTCAGATCCTCTCACTGACACCGGAGATGAACTCATCATATGTAAATATGGTGGTGACAACGGTCTACCTCCAGGCTTTAGTGTGTTGTGATCTCAAACATGTAAAAGTGTCCAGCACATACAGGCACTCAGAAAGAGTTACGGCATGACTAGAACTCTGTTAGGGAAGAAATGAGTCCAACAGCATGGGAAGGAGACACTGGCTTACACAAGACAGAAGTTCATTTCTGACTCACACAGAAGTCATCATAGGACCCAGGCTTCATCTCTCTTTTTGATCCATCTCCGAGGTGGAATCCTCACCCCATTCTAGCAAGTGGGAAGAAGGACACATCATGGCTGTTCGTATCCCATTTGCCAGAACTTACACATATGGCCACACTTAGCTCTATGGTAGGCTGGGAAAGGTACCTAACTAAAAATCAAGAGTTTTCTTTTTACAGAAGAAAAGGAGAGTTGGATACTGGGGACAATTTGCCGTTTCTATACATGTATTTCTTTATTTGATGTGGAAAGGCTGGGATGCAGCATGTTGGAAACCAAAAACAAGACAGAAAGATGAAAGACATCGGGTCAAGGCTGGATGGCAAGTCACGAGGCTGGTCTCCTCCTTAGCCACAGAGTACTGATGGCCAACCACTTACGTTGTCGGCTGGCCTTCCTGTGCTACACTGGCCAGGGGTCCAGGCAAACTACAGGGAGGAAGGAGGCAAGGTAGGGTGTGGACTGGGCAAGGCCCTGACCTTCCCATGATCCAGGTCTCCTGGGCCACCACCCTAGCCCAGTCACCATCATTGCTGGCCTGAACCTCAGCAATGAGTCTCCAAACTCTTCCCTGCCTTCCCTCTGGACCATGCCCCAATTTTTTTGTGACCGTAGTAATGACAGGCTTCCAATCGGTTCTGATCAGGTCCTCCTTGCTTCAGAGAAAAGGCTTTCCTTTCATGCCTCATACCAAGCCAATGTGGCCCAAATCTATTATCTGCCATTTACGGGGAACAAGGGCCCAAGCCCTTTGGTCGGTGTGTTGGTGCAATGTGTTCCCATTTGAGGACTGCTCAGCTCTGAGCCCTCTTCCCAGAACGCCTGACCCCTGAGCTGCAGGATCCTTTTACTGCCAGCTTCTTTGAGGCCTTGGCAACCTTCATATCTCGCTTTCACACAGAGAGAGCCCTCTGCTGCCTCCTCGTCCCTCCTCCCCCAGTTCCCAGGTTTCCAGCAGGCTACCTACTGGGATCACCTGAGAAGCTTTTGAAACTCTTGACGCCTGGGGCCCACCCCAGACCAATGGAATCAGAATCCTATCCCAGCTCCTCATCGGATTCAAATGCCCCGAGCTGGGGCCCTCGGCATCTGTATTTTAAGAAGCACCTGACGTTACTCTGATGGGCAGCCAGGGCTGAGAACCCCGGCCCTATAAGTCACTGTTGGGAGCCAGGAAACAGACTGTTGCACAGACAGACAACTGCTGACAGACAGGACGGCGAACTCAGGTCTCAAGGATGCCCACGGGCTGAACAACAAGCCAGCACTCCTCTGAGGCCAAAGTGCACCAGAGCTACTGCAGCCGGACGCTTCTGCTGCAACAGCCTGCGACGCACCAGGTCTGGGCGGAAGCTGGGAGCTTGCATGTCTCACGGGCTGCCAGGGCTGGCGCTGCTGCTCCCTGTACTTTGAGGAGCAAGGTAACAAGCTACGTGGCTTTCAGAATCAGAGGAGAGACACAGTGTGATGGTGCGTGACATGGATGTCATCCCCAGTGCGTAGTTAGCTTTTTAAACTCAGCACCCTCGGGCTCCTTATTCCCTCCCAGGAGTTTGGCGATCCCTAGCACTTTGAGGGTGCAGGGCCTCTGATGCAAGGCAGGCCAGGAACTCTGCCCTTATCCATTTGCTTCTGGGCTCCTCGTAACTCCGCTTCCTCCAGTTGTGTCTGCTCCTGTGTGTCCTGGAACCAGACGCAAGCAGCCTTTCTTTCTGCCTTTGGCCCTGCTCACGCTGGACTGAGTCAGGTTTTTGGCCCAACATCCCTTGCCTTGCCCTCAGTGCTGTGTGGCCTTCTGTCTTCATGCCTCTGTTTCTACCTGACTCTGCTGAGCTCACGCCTCTCCTGGTTTTTCAAGCTGCCACCAACTATGGCCCATCAAACCCAGACTCTCTTCACAAACGCACCTTGTTTTAATTGAGTGACAAGGTCAGGTTCAGAGTTCTAGGCCTGTAAGGCCAACAGACCTTCAGAGCCTTCCAAAGAGAATCCATGTAAAACACAAAACTCTATACTCAGATTTACTGGGATGGCCCTGTCAACTGCTTCCGCATCTCCATCCATGTCAATGTTGATTCCAGATGTTGTGCCAAGGACCTCGTTTCTCTCACATTCAAACTGAATGCTCCTCATTTATGCTCATCCAGGATCCAATGACTGGCTTGGCCTTCCTGCCTCTCCAGCTCTGGCATTTGGCCGCAGCACATTCCCTATGTCCCACGCCATGACTCCCCTCTTGGCACTGACCATTTGAAGCTCCATGATAGAACGCACAAAGGGACGACTGCACAGCACCAGCACCCATCACTCTGCTAGCAATGCTGTCTCCCCTTGCATCTGGCAGCACCATCTCCTTTACCTACAGAACCCTGCCAGGCAGAACGAGGCACGACAGTGACCCACAACCCGAGTAAGCACCACCAGGTGTACTAGCTTTCGGTAAGTAAGCATAACGCTTTTGCAGTCTTAGGGAGAAGTGATGCAGCACTACAGTTATGTAAGTTGTAACCACTGGGGGAAACAGGGAAGAGTCTAATGGGAAGCTGTCTATACTAGCTTCGCAAATTCCTATAAATCTATAATTATTTCCAAATAAAAAGTTTTTCAAAAACAAAAAAGAGGGGAGAGGAGGGAGAAGAGGGGAGAGGTGGAGGTGGGACTGAGGAACAGGGAGAGGGAGAGGTAACCCCCAAACTTTTATGTGCATGTGAATCAGCTGGGGGCTCCAGTAGCGCTCCGGGCGGGGTCCAAGATTGCATTTTCTAACAAGCTCCCAGGAGAGGTCTATAATTCTCATGAACCTTCCTTTGAGTAACAAAGTCATAGAACGTCCTTTTCTAATGAAGCGTTAGTCTGCCAAAAATTAACATGTTCTTAAATTATATATCTCTAGGTCAATTCAATACGCTTTTCAAAACCCCTAGCTGGGGGCAGTTACTGTATAAAAACATCCTATCTGCCCCAGTTTACCTCCATCATCAAGTATAATAGTTCTTTCACACTTTCCCTAAAGTCTTCTTTTAAAAAAAAAAAAAACTTATTTATTTTTTAACATAGGCGCCACACCCAAGATGGAGCTGGAACTCACAACCCCAAGATCAAGAGTCACATGCTCCACTGACTGAGCCAACCAGCTGCCCCTTTAAATATTTTATTTATTTATTTATTTTTGAAGTATATGCTTGCCCTGAAGTTTTACTTACAATGAAATCAGGTACCTCCCAGCTCTGAGTCCCTCTCCCTCAACCAGATATGGCTCAGGCCCCCTCCCTGACTGTTCTGGTCCCCAAAATGGGTTATCTTCATAGTCCCTTGAGACTTGGCCACAGGAATAAGGGTCTGCCTTCCAGTAGCCCAGCCTCTTGTGACCCAAAATTTCCCTAGCAGCTTATTCCTTTCTGAAAAGAGCTATGTTCCTGTCCTGCATTAACTGAGGCACTAGCCAAGAGACTGGGGCAGGCCTGACATGAGGAACCAGACCCAGGCTCTGTTTCCTACCACAGCAGATGACATGGGGGGTAGGAGTCGGGAGGGAAACTTCAAGAAGGGTCAGGGCCTGTGCCAAGATTCAGGTCTGGCAAACTCAGAAACGGGTGAAAAGGAACCCAGAAAAGGGATTGCAAATAGACCATGACTAGTCTTTATCTACAAGTGGGGGATGGGTGTGTTGGGTGGGAATAATGAGCCTGAGGCAGAACAGACACACACTACCCTAGACTCCTCCATCTTGTTCCTGGATTTTGTAAAAACTGTAATGTACATTCAGTGCTCCCATAGGAAACTATCCCTTTGACAATTTGCTACCAACATGAAGTCTAGAATTAAAAATAATCTCAGGGGTGCCTGGGTGGCTCAGTGGGTTAAGCCTCTGACTTTGGCTCGGGTCATGATCTCAGGGTCCTGGGATCGAGCCCCGCATCAGACTCTCTGCTCAGCAGGGAGCCTGCATCCCCCTTCTGCCTGTCTGTCTGCCTACTTTTGATCTCTGTCTCTCTCTGTCAAATAAATAAACCTTAAAAAAAAAAATCTCAACCCCCTAAGAGTCTCTCAATGGATAAATGGATAAAAAAAGATGAGGCATCCCAGCTATACAATAAATAAGCCGTGGGGATGAAATATAGAGCATGGGAACCATAGTTAATAATACCGCATTGTATACTTGAAAGTTACTGAGAGAGTAGACCTTGAAGTTTTCATCACAAGGAAAGAAGAAATTTGTTTAACATTTTATTTATTTGACAGACAGAGATCACAAGTAGGCAGAGAGGTAAGCAGAGAGAGAGAGGAGGAAGCAGGCTCCCTGCTGAGCAGAGAGCCCGATGCGGGGCTCGATCCCAGGACCCTGAGATCATGACCTGAGCCGAAGGCAGAGGCTTAACCCACTGAGCCACCCAGGCGCCCCGGAAAAAATAAATTTTTTAAGTATGCATGGTGATGGATATCAACCAAATTTCTTGTGGTGATCATTTCATAAAATATGCAAATGTCCAATCATTATATTATACACCTGAATCTAATATAATGTTGCATGTCGATTATATCTAAATTTTTTAAAAAGATAGGAATAGATTAAAAAAGAGATACAAAGAGAAGTAACATATGTGAAATGCCCAGCACATATTTTTAGGTGGACAATTCAATGATTTTTTAGTATATTGGCATTTTTAATGTTTAAAAGTATTAGGTGGTATTGTTGTTATTAGTTATTATTGGAGTCACATAATTACTATATTGTGAGCTTCTTAAGCTTGTGTTATTCTTCTCTGAAACTTCGTAACACCTAGTACTGTCCTTTGCACATTGGAGGTGCTAAATAAAGGAAGTTATCAGCACAAAGAAAAAAAAAGATGTGGTATGTGTATTATACATATTATATATAACATACATAACGTACATATAATACACATAAAATTGGAGTATTATTCAGCTGTGAGAAAGAAGGAAATGCTGCCCTTTGTGACAACATGGATGGACCTTGAGAACATTTGGTAAGTGAAATAAGTCAGAAAAAGACAAATAAATACTGCATGCTATCACTTATATGTAGAATTGAAAAAAAACTCAAATTCATAAAACAGTATACACATGGTTGCCATGAGTTGGGAGTAGGAGAAATAGGGAGAGGTTGGTTTAAAAGGGTACGAACTTTCAGCTATAAAAATGAACAAGATCGGGGAGACTGGGTAGCTCAGTGGGTTAATCCTCTGCCTTCAGCTCAGGTCATGATCTCAGGGTCCTGGGATCGAGCCCCGCATCAGGCTCCCTGCTTGACTGGGAGTCTGCTTCCCACCCCCAATCTCTGCCTATTTGTGATCTCTGTCAAATAAATAAAAAATCTTTAAAAAAAAATGAACAAGATCCGAGGATCTAATGTACAGCATGGTGATTATAGTTGGTAACACTGTATTGCATGATTGTAATTAGAGAGGAGACTTAAATGTTCTCACAAAAACATTTAAAGAGATAAATATGTGAGTTGATGGTTACAGTAATTAACAAAGCGAGGGGAGACTCTTTCACAATGTATGCGTACATCAAATCATCCTGATGTACACTTTAAACATGATACAATTTTGTCAATTATACCTCAATAAAGCTGAAAAATAACCTCAGCTCATACTTGATTTTTTTTAAGTGCCAAATCCATAGCAGCCGTTTATAAACTACATTGAACTAGAGACTAAAAGAGAAAGTTTAAAGGTAATCTCTCAGCAATCATAAACACAGAATTTATACACATACATACTAAAAATCACGAGGGCTCCTCTCATTTTACTACCATGTCTGGAAGAAAGAGCCTGAAATTAAAGCACAGAAAACTCATTATAAGCTTTTGAGACACAAATCCCCTCCAATTTCAAGACATTGGCGGACAGACATGGTGACATAAAGAAATGAACCAAATCACTGGCAGGCCTGGTACTCAAAACCCAGAGCAGGAAAACCAATTCTACAAGCTTCAGTATGCAAACAAGAAAATAAAAACAAAACACAGAGAGGTGGAGATGATCCGGGATCATCTTCTTTTGGCTAATTTAGATGAGGTTAACGGGTAAAAATTGTACAGGGTCCCAAATACGTTCCATGAGCTACAATTTGAAACGGGAGCGGGGAAAGAGCTTTCGCAACACTACCACATGAAACAGCACATCTCCCTAAAAACCCAAAGTAAAATTAAAAACCTCAGCTAGAAAATAGCTTGATACTGAAACACGGGCTGACCGAGATTTAGGCAAGTCACTCGAGTTTGAGAGGTCTAGGAAGGCCACTGCCCTGTTTACATTTTCCCACATTGCACCACACTGTGAGTTATGGTTAAACTCCAGGTCGGGGGGGGGGCGTGCATAACTGTCCCCTTCCCCTACGTCAATAGAAGTGAAGGCCCCCAACACAGAGCCAAGCATGGAGGGGTTCCTGATGAATTTCCCGGCACCTCCTCCCCAATACCCACCTTCCAGATCCCCTGTGGGCAAAATCTGGGGTCTCTGTTATTAAAAAACTCGCTTCACGACCAATCAGAAGAAAGAGACTGCAATGGAAAAACAGCTTCTTTATCCTTTCCGGTTCTTAGCTGTTACAAGAGTTTGTTTATAGTGGAGTATAAATTAACCCAAGAAATTGAAATTGGATATAGCTCAGGCCTCTACAAGCGACCCAAGTGGGCGGGGATCTGGGAAAGGCTGCCCTGTGTTGTCAGAATTCTGGGAGGGCCTGGGCACAAGGGCAGACTGCCCCAAATGCAGCCTCATCCAGCCGTCTCCCGGGCCTTGGGCAGCCCCACACTAGTGCCATGACCACCAGGACGGCTGAAAGGGTGCTCCTGCCCTCGACTGCCACCCTCCAGGCCCCCCAGGCAGCTTTCAGCTCCTAAAATCACAAAGACTCCAGAACTGCTAATGCCAAACTTCTTCCTTCAAAGAGAGAGAGTTCAGAGGCTGCCACAGGCAGAACTGCCAAGTATACAGAATTGTCACTTTCAAACCCTCTCCCCTTTCCTAGATAACATTTGCTTTTCAACGGCTGCTCCTAGAGCCTCAACTTTATCACCCCCCACCCCGCCCACAAGTCCCCTCGCGGCCAGAGAATGCTACCTCCTCTGCCTTGGCATGGGGCGAGCCCCAGAGAAGTGACTGCCGACTGCTGGAGACCCTGTGCCTGCGGTTCTGCGGGGAAGTCCTGCGAGCAAAAATACAGTCTGCGCACTTTTGCGAACGGACAGCAGCTCTCTGAAATGCAATCCTCCAGCACGATCAAGTGAATGTGGTCATTCAGAGAGTAAACCCCCAAAATGCAAAAGCAAAACGTATTTTGCCTGGTAGGGGAAAAGATAAACTTTCTGGCATGCAAACTAGTTCGTCAACCCCAGGAACTCTTCCAAAGAGATACCAGCAAAAGTGCAAAGTGAAAATCTCCTTGGCAGACAACAGCTTGGGCTTTTACTGCTGTGCCGTCTCCTCACTTTAACAGGATCATGAAGGAACAAAGAACCCCAGTCAAAGCTATTTAGGAACAAAGAAATCATCATACCCTTTAACTGCAGCCTACGGATTCTAACTCAGCCCTTGCAGCTGAAGACTGCCAACCTGGTTGGGGGACGATTACTCGTCACATACTATGCTACTTCTGGGATGGAGCCACTGACAAGTTAGACCCAGCGCCTGCCCTCCTGGAAGTCACAGCCAAGCAGAAAAGACAGGCAAGAGAAAGAGACCTCAGGAGAGGTTCAGGGTGCCAGGAGGCCCACCCCAAAATCAACACCCTCTTGAAGTAGGGCCTTGCATCTGTATTTTAACAAGCCCTCCAGGATTCTGATGCATGCTCCAGGGTGAGAACCACTGCTCTAGGCTTCCAATCCCTGAGTCCCTTCGTCCCTTAACATGGGCTTTACCCACATTGTTTCACTTTACAGTCCCCGGGGATAATAATAGCCGGCAAATAGATGTATTGCTGAAGACAATCCTGGCTGTTGTAATGAATAAACCTAAAATTCCAGTAGCTTAATGCAATCTATTTCTGGCCCGCATTATAGTCCCAGACAGTTGTCCATTTTGGCAGTGACAGAAGGACAGACTCTCCTCCATGAAGTTATGGAGGGACCCAGGCTAATGGAAGCTTTACCATCTTCATCACTAGGCTTCCATGGTCACCTGGGAGTCAACATGAAGCCAGCAGGTGAGAGGGGAGAGCATGGACAACACACCCCCTCTTCACCGGTAGCTCAGCCAGGAAGTGAAACATAGCATTTCCGCTCACATTGCACTGGTAGTCACATGGGCCTCACCTCGATGCAAATGGTACTGGGAAATGTAGTCCTTGGCTGCAAAGCTGCTTCGTACTCACAACAGCATACTCTGGGAGGGTCGTATACATTTCTGATGGGCACCTGTCATCTCTACCACAGCAGAGGTTCCAGTTTTGCAGATGAAGAAAGGCTTATGCAGATTAAAAAATTCATCGGACGTAACCCTGCCTATAAAGCTGGATGGGAGATTCAAACCACAGTCTGTTGCACTCCATACCCCTCTCTATAGAATACCTCTTCCTCATGTCCACAGTCACCCTCTCTGTCAGGCTGAGTAAGGCCTCCTCCCTCAAAAGCTGTCCACATCCTAATGCCTGGAACCTGTGACCACGTTACTTTACGTGGCAGAAGGGACTTTGCTGATGTGATTAAAGATCTTTAAAAAAAAAAAACTGATGAATCATTGAACACTACATCTGAAACTAATGATGTTGGGTAATTGAATTTAAATTTTAAAAAGGATCTTTTTAAAAAGATTCATTTATTTATTTATTGAGCGAGCACACAGGCGCAGTGAGGGGCGGGGGCAGAGGGAGAGAGAATCTCCTGAAGACTCCCCACTGAGCAGGGAGCCCAAGGCTGGGCTCAATCCAGCAACCTTGAAATCATGACCTGACCTGAACTCAGCAACTTAACCAACCGAGCCACCCTAAATTAAAGATCTTAAGGAGATTATCCTAGATTATCCAGGTGGGCCCAGTGAAATCACAAGGATCCTTCTAAGAAGGAGGCGGCAAAGTTAAGGTCAAAGGGAAAAAAGGAAATGTAGTCATGGAACCAGAGGATGGAGTGATGTGCTTCAGAGATGGAGGAACACAGCCAAGGAATGTAGGCAGCTTCTAGAACCTGGAAAAGTCAAGGAAACGGATTCTCCCCTGAATCCTCCAGAAGGAACACAACCCTGGTAATACCTTGATTTTAGTCTAGAGCTGCAAGAGAATAAATTTTTGTTAAGCCACTAAATTTGTGGTAATTTGTTATAGCAGCAACAGGAAACTAATAACTAATAACTTTCTCAGCACCATGGTTTTTGGTTGAAGAACCAGGTAACAGCAACCCTTGGCAGGGCCCCAAGATCTCTTCCCTCTATTTTCCTCAGTCCCACCCAACAAAATGTCCTACCCTCAGCTGGGTCCTCCTACCCACACAAAAAGGATAGACTTGACAGAATGATGTGTCCTCATATTAGAACTTCACACAGAGCCAGGATCTCAATTAAGTATTGTGGTATCTAAATGGGGTATCTGTCCAATTGGATGGGGGCCCCAAATGTGGGGCAACAATCATAGAAGCCAGTGGTGCAAGAGGCAACAGGATTCACCCGAGGTAGAGCAAAGGAGATAGAAGTTTACTAAATACACTGCAAGGGAGCAGCAGGGTGGACAGCAGAGGGGAGGCTGTCTGCAGTGAGCCAGTGAGTGGGGGCTGATTTTAAAGGAGGAAGACAGGGAAGTATAGCGACATATGGAATTCTCCCTTTTCTGGTAAATGTGCCTAGCTATAAGTAGCCGACTGACTAGTTAGGGCCTACAGATATTTTGAGGTAGGTCACCTGATTGGGTCTGTCTGGATTCAGGCAGGGGGTCACTATGGGTCTTTCTACCTTCCACTGCTCAACCCTGTTTGCCTAAAAGTGGCCTCTACAAGTATTATTTAAAAATACTGAAAGAAAATAACTAACATTTTAAAACTTCTTGAAGACTCCCATTCGTGATTGTTTTAAAAGGTCAAACAACTAGGAATAGAGGAAAAGGTCCTCAACTTGATAAAGCACATCTACAAAAATCCTGCAACTAACATCATACTTAATGGTGAAAGACTGAATACTTTTCCTCTAAGATCAGGAACAAGAAAAGGATGTCCATTCTCACCATTCTCATTCAACATGGTACTGGGAGTCCTGGTAAGCACAGTAAGGCACAAAAAGGAAGTAAGTTGCATACAGTTTGCAAAGAAAGAGAAAAAAACAATGTCAGTTTGCAAATGACATGTTTATGTAAACAGAAAATTCCAAGGAGCCTACAAAAAAAAAAAATCCCAGAATTAATAAGTGAATTCAACAAGGTTGCACATATAGGATAAACACACGAAAATAATCACACCACTTATATCAACTAACAATAAATATACAGAAACCAAAATTTAAAACTCAATACCATTTACATTCACAACAACCCCCAAAAATGAAATACTTAAGTATAATCTTCAAAAAACATGTTCAGGACCTGTATCCTGAAAATTACAAAACACTGATAAAAAAAAATCAAAGAAGACCTAAATAAATGGAGACACATCATGCTCATAGATTTGAATACTAAACACAGTAAAGATGTAAAGTTCCCCCAAACTGAAATTTATAGTCTCAGTGCAATTGCAATCAAAATCCCAGCAAGGTTTTTTTTATAGACATAGATAAGACTATTATAAAATTTATATGAAAAGACAAAGGACCTTGAATAGCTAAAACAATTTTCAAAAGGAATAAAATGGGAGGAATCACTGTATCTGATATAAAGACTTCCTATATCACTACAGTAATCAAGACAGCATGACACTGGCAGAGGGATAGACACATAGATCAAAAGAACAAAAAAGAAAACCCAGAAACAGAGCCATACAAACGTGCCAACTGATTTCTGACAAAGGTGCAAAAGCAATGCAATGAAGAAAAGATAGACTTTTCAACACATCATGTTAGAGAAATTAGATAACCACAGGCAGAAAAGAAATAAAACTCAACCTAAGTTTCACACCATAGACAAAAATTAACTCAAAATGGATCATGGACTTGAATGTAAAAAATAAAGCGATAAAACTTTCAGAAAAAAATTAGAAAATCTTTGGAATCCAGACCTGGGCAAAGAGTTTGCACACTTGGCAACAAAAGCACAATCCATGAAACAAAAAACGTATATTGGGGCTCCTGGTTGGCTCAGTTGGTTGGGCATCTGCCTTCAGTTCAGGTCATGATCCCAGGGTCCTGGGATCGAGCCCCGCATCGGGCTCCCTGCTCAGTGAGGAGCCTGCTTAAAACTGGAAAAAAAAAAGAAAGAAAGAAAATTTATAAATTGGATCTCATAAAATTAAAAACTTTTGCTCTGTGAAAGACTGTTAAAAGGATGAAAAGGGGGCACCTGGCTGGCTCAGTCAGTTGAGCGTCCAGCTCTTGGTTTTGGCTCAGGTCACAATGTCATGGGTCGTGGGATTGAGCCCCACATCTGGTTCGTCACTCACCAGGGAGTCTGCTGGGAGATTCTCACCCTCTGTCCCTTTCCCCACGCGCGTGCACTTGCACACGCACTCTCTCTTTCTCTCTCAAATAAATAAATAAATCTTTTTTTAAAAAGGGTAAAAAGACAAACTACATATTGGGAGGAAATATTTGCAAACCACAGACCCAACAAAAGATTTATATCTAAAATATATAAAGAACTTCCACAGGTCAACATTAAAAAAACAAAGAACTCAATTAGAAAATAGGCAAGAGACATAACCACACATTTCACCAAAGAGGATTTACGTGTGACATATAAGCACATGTAAGGATCATTACCTGCTAGAGAAATGTAAACTAAAACCATAATGAGGTACCATTGAGCATCTATCAGAATGTTGAAAATAAAAAATGTGAAAACACTACATGCCGGTGAGGGTACAAAGAAAACTGAGCATTTGTACATTATTGGTAGAAATGGAAAATGGAAAACAGCTTGGAAGTTTCTTGTAAATATAGATAGGCATTTACCATACAACCCAGAATTGTCCATATCCCGAAGAAATGGAAACTCAAAGTCATGTTTACTCATAAATCTGTACACAGGGGCGCCTGGGTGACTCAGTGGTTAAGCCGCTGCCTTTGGCTCAGGTCATGATCTCAGGGTCCCAGGATCGAGCCCCGCATTGGGCTCTCTGCTCAGCGGGGAGCCTGCTTCCCTTCCTCCCTCTCTGCCTGCCTCTCTGCCTACTTGTGGTTTCTGTCTGTCAAATAAATAAATAAAATCTTTAAAAAAAAAATCTGTACACAAATATTCACAGCAGCTCATATTCATATTGTACTAAGGAATCAACTGTTGATACAGTTAACAACTTAGACGGACCTCAAGGGAATTATGCGAAGTGAAAAAGCCAATCTCAAAAGACTACATACCACAGTTTGATGTCTATAACATTCTCCAAATAACAGAACAATAGAGATAAAGACCAGAGTGGTTGCCAGGGGTTAGGGATTGTAAAGGAGGGGTTTGTGGCTATAAAGAGGTAGCATGAGAAAGCCTAGTGATGATGGAAGATGTATTGTGATGGTAATTACACAAAGCTACACACGCACCCACAAACACACACACACACACACACACACACACACACACACACACGAATATAACCTACAGTATCTGAATAAGCTCTGGTTTTGATGCTGTGCTATAGTTGAGCATGGATGATGGAGGGAGAGTGCAGGTTGCATAGGACTTTCCAGTACATGTATTTGCAACTAGCTGTGAATCTATCATTATTTCCAAATAAAAAGTTTACAAATAAAGATAAGAAAGGGTTCTTGACGGTTTACAAAATGATGTCACAAGCGTCATTTGATCTCATATGAGCCTCACAATACCACAGGAGGATGCATAAGACTGATTTCAACCCCATTGTATACATGGACAATGAGATGCACATGACCAGTTGCCCAGGTCATCCAGTTGCTAAGTGATGGTAACAACAGGTAGCCGACCTCACCCTTGATGATCACACAATCCAACACTCTCTCCCCTCTCTTCTCACGTAGCAGGCATGAATCTCAATGTCAGGAATTCAACTATACCAGAAATGCTTCGTTTCCTTGTATTCTTTGAATCAAAGTAAATCAGGCTCTAAGTACCCATTCTGTCATGTTTGTAGGAAGTCTAGTCTTTGACATTATCAGGTTCCTTCCCCTGCCCTGGAGTCACACAAAGATCTGGGGGCTTCTGGAGACCCAGGAAATAGACAAAGGGCATCTTCAATTTACCGCAATATCAGCTACATCATCATCATCTTAGTACACGTGGTACATAGAAGTCTGGGTACCCAAGGTTCCAAACCTTACCAAGGCACATTGCCTTAGGGTGTAAAAACACCTCCCAAGATGCTAAGAGAAGGGCCAATTCAAGATACACGTGTTGGCCAAGTTTCCTTTATTGGAGATATCATACCCAGCCCTCCCTACTCCATCCAAATCATTAAGAGATGCATTTCTAATAAAATGCTTCTTCTTATATTTAATAATTACTATTATTTACAGTTATAGAAAATACATTTTAAATTTGTATGCACATTTTGTCACTGAGATATCTGAGAGAGTGTTCAATAAAAGGCCATCAAGCATAAAAATACATTATATCAGGATAAAATTCTGTGGGGGGAAGGGGGCAAAGGGTAAAAGAAATGATGTAAAATTTCTGACAGTTAAAGAGCTTGTCTTGCACATCTAAAATGGATGATGATGGCTATCCTATCATAATGATACTACTCTAATAGGTGCCATATAAGAGTTTTATTTTTAAATACCAATATTTATGGTGCACTGGCTATTACATCCTTTGGGGTGACAATATTTAAACTTACAAAAGGTTTTAGGTATCAACTTCAAAAGTGTGAAGGAGTATGTAGTTTCTCAAAATCCTTTTAGGAGATATGTAAGAAAAAAGATTGGGAAGACCGCTGATTTACACCAAAGTTTCCTGCAGTGTGGTACATAGATCCCTTCTCATGGAAAACAAGGTAAGTTTACATGACACGATTACGGTCCGTCGACTTTACTTGCCCAACGTTGACCCTGCCTGCCTCTACACCACCACCTGGCCTTCACCCTGTCTTGACCTCAGCATTCACTCTGCTCCCTCCCCCACAGCCTCCCATCTCTACCCCATGCCAGTGCCCACTCCTGGTCCTTAGCAATGCCCTCCAATGGCTTCCTTCTCAACACCTTCTTTGCCAGGACTGTGCTTTCATTCCAGCCTAGCCCTCTGCCTCCTCCAGCCTCCCCTTCTCCCCTACAAAGCTCTCTCCAAGACTCTTCTCTCAGCATTCTATAGTCCTTTACGAGTCACGGCCAGGCATGCGGGCATCAGCCTGCCTACAGTCTCTCAACCCCCTCGACCCTCTCTTTTTGTACATGGAAATGGACAAACCTCGTGAAGACAGTCCAGAAGTGACACAACCTCAAAAACCACTGCTTTAAACATAATACATGTGGGTCTCAGCAAGATGCTTGACCAAATCCTTCATTAGGAGCACATGGACAAAATACAGATATGACCACATAGATAAAAATACAGTGATGTAGATCCACTTATCTGGAAAGATTTGGAACTAAGCCGCTCTAAGTGTGATGGCATACGATGAGAGCAGAAGGAGAAACACAGGCAGTTTAAGTGCAGAGAGTAGAGAACACAAAGATCTCTGTGGGCATGGCCACTCAGGAAAGCCTACCTGGAAAAGATGAGCTATGACTTGGTGTTGGTCACTGCCCCATTAGGGCTCTGTCCCAGCTATCTCCAAAGGTCACCAAGACACAGTGGGTCATTCCACCATCCTCAGAACTTGAAGACACCAGTCTGGGATTTGCAGATGTTCTCTTGATACTCTTCAGTGAAACACCTGGAAATAATAATCCTCTGTTATTCAGTGACAGCCCCTGTATATCAGTCAGGTATCAATCACAAAAATTTCAGGGTTCACAATAAACATTTATTTCTCACACACCTTTATATTGCCTGGAGCTCATATAAATTACTTTGAGGGATGCCTGGGTTGCTCAGCCCATTAAGCGCCAGCCTTCAGCTCAGGTCGTGATCCCAGGGTCCTGGGATCGAGTCCTACACTGGGCCCCTTGCTCCGTGGGGAGCCTGATTCTCCCTCTGCCTGCTCTGCCTGCCACTCCCCCTGCTTGTGCTCTCTGTCTCTCTCTCTGACAAAGTAACAAATAAAATCTTTTAAAAAAATTAGCTTGAGGTCAGCTAGGAGGCCCTCTTTCAAGCTGTATAGGACCCAGATGGGAGTGGTTCCTTGCAATAGACCGGGCCCGATTCCCTTTCACGTGGGCTCATTCTTGGACCTAGGCTGAATAAGCAGTTCTCCCCACAAAGATGGCAAAACATGAGAGGAAAGAGAGAAACAGGTGAGGCCTTTTAAGGCTTGCTTCAAAACTGGACTTGTGATACCTCTTTCCCCATTCATTGGTCCAACTAAGTCTCAAGGCCAAACCCAAAATCAACCGCTAGGGAAGTCCATTTTGCCTTTTATAAGAGAAGATGCAAAGTTAACAAGCAAAGGGCATGGATACAAGATAGCATACGGAATTGGGGCTAATAAGCTAATCTCTCACAGTCCCGCATCTGCCTCCTTGGGCCCCAAAAGTCCATCCAGTCTGGCCTCATTCTGCTTGCATCTTGTCAGGACTTTGCGGTTCCTGCTATGCCTTTGCCTAAACTCCCTTCTACAGTTCTTTTTGTGCCAGGGAAGTTAGCTGCCAGAAATCTGCCTGACCTCCTTGCCAGCTCTTTCCAAGGACTGTACCTTTGCCTCTGATTTACTCCACCTCTCACCTAATTGAAATCCCAGATGATAATTATGCGGTGTGAACTTAAGAATGAACGTCAACAATCCCCATATGCCGAAAGCCAAGCCACTTCCCCAGCTGGGGGGTAGTCTCCTGATCTCCGGCATATTCCTAAAAATCAGAGCAGGGATCATTTTTTTATGATTTTATTTATTTCAGAGAGAGAGAGAGAAAGACAGAGTACAAGCAGGGGCAGGGACAGAGAGGGACGGAGAAGCAGGCTCCCCACTGAGCAGGGAGCTCGGCGCGGGGCTCCATTCCAGGACCTCAACATCATGACCTGAGCCGAAGGCAAAGGCCCAACTGACTAAGCCACACAGGCGCCCTAGAGCAGGGATAATTCTGTGATGAACTCTTTTCCCTGAAGACACTCTACCATATTTTGTGTTTTACCTGTTTTGTTTTTTGCCTCAGACCCTGCTGAAACTCAACCAACCCTAAGTGGGCCTTGTGCATGCTCTAAGGCCACTGCCATTTATAAGGTGTGTGTGTGTGTTGGACACAGTCCGTTGGTATTCGGCATCTGGTCCCACCTCCTTCCACGGTGCCTCACTGTATGACTCAATGAAGAAAACTCCGTTCTGTATTTCGCAGACCGCCTTGAGGTGAGGCTTCTGTACATGAAAAGCGTTCACCAGCGTGGAGGCACACAGAAGGCAAAGACCATCCTTTTGCTGCTTTTCTGCCTTGAGCCAAGACGTGCAGTATTTGTGAAGTTTATTTCCAAGGCTTAGTTTGCCCCTGTGGGTGTTAAAAGATGCACTGTGCTGACTCCCCAGGGCGCAGACGGTGCGCTCTGCCGGCTGCCTTTGATCGCCCGCCTTCCCGATCGTGGCGGAGGTAGAGTTTCTCTGGCTTAGTCAGTTCTGGGATGTTCTGGCAATCATTCCTGTTTGTCCAGTCCTTCCAACAATATGGTAAGCACCTGAGTCTCTGAATTCAAGACCTTTGCATTTAATACCTAAAAGGGTTTCTGTGTCCAGCACTGCACTCCGATAGATACAACATGGTATCCCTCCTGGCCTTGAACTACAGTAGCACTGAGATAAGTAGTATGCATTTCTGGAAAGGAATGCTGCTTGATGTCCCCGTGTGAGCAGAGATTTTCTGATGCACGGTGCCTAGACCCTATTCTCTATTTAGCTGAGCCAGGGACAAAACGAGCAAATCGTTTTAGAAGGAAGAATGGTATCACCGCCAGGCCTGCGGGAGCCAGCCCCAGGCTGCTCCCACCCTGACATCTCTGCTTCCTTCTGCTTGGCTGCACCTTGCCATGGGGCCTCCTCTGATGCCCTTGAATTCTCCAGGCTGATGCTAGGAGACTCTAGAGCATTCCTGTCAGACCACATGGACAAGGCCAAAGGTTAGCCACCACCCACAGATACTCCTCAGAGACGACAAGAACAGCTTCTCTGTGATAAAGACGGGGGGTGGGGGGAAGATGGGAGGATGGAGAATGATTAATGGCCCCTTTAGAGTGGACAGAAAGCAAGTGTGATGTGTATTTTCGGTACTGGTATTTTCTCACACCACAACATTCTCCCGCGATAGCAACCTGGGACATAAAAACCACAGCCTTGCTTTGGGGAAGGCAGGGGGCTTGTGTCCTTCAGTAGCTTTGGAAGACAGCACGCATTTCAGGAAGTGTTGCCACAGCAGGGGGAGAGGGGGGTGGGCTCCCATGGTGTCTGGCAAAGTAGAGATCTCTGGAAAGTCCAAAGGTGATATATTTAAAAGGCGGCTTACTTCCTTTCATCTTCATGGTAAACGTCTAATCCCAAAGGCATTTCTTAAAGGAAGACACAGCAGGTAAGAGACGAAGCCCCCCCCCCCCACTGACTCTGCTGCTGAAACTGAGTGGGGAGAAAGGCTGGAAACCAGCAGCATGGGCTTCTGCTTCTATAAGAAGAACTGAAAGGAATACAACGAAGGAGCAGCAGATGGAGAGGAGGGGAACAAAGGAACAGAAGCCGTGAAGCAGGAATCTATGAGCACGACACAGACGAGAGACCCATGTCCATGGGACGCCCGTGGGGAGAACGGAAGTGCTCGACTGGCAGGAGATAAAGATGCAGAGAGGGCAGCAGGACCTCCGGGGAAGGCATGTCAGAATGGACCTTCTCCACGGTCACGTTGGCTGCAAGGCTCCTGAACATTTGGAGTCTTGTTTGAAACAGTGTGATTTCTTTTTTCCAAGATTAAAGCACATATAAATATTTGCTGAATACGCCCCAGCACTTATCAAAACGCCGAGAGGTAAAAAAGGAAAGATCAGACAAAAGAATTGTTAGGCTTTTTCTCTGATTATAAAAGTAACACATGTCCGCTGTAGAAAACACACGTGTAGAAGAAGGAACAAATATTTCATGCAGTCCCACCACACAGACATAAGTGCTGCTTTTCTGTATTTTACGTGAGCATCTTTCAGGAAAATGAGACCTTCTTGTATATGAACTTCTATACCCACATCTTGTCCCTAAATATTGTATCTTCCCCATACAGTCTTTAAAAACATGTCTTTGACTGACTAAATGAGTATTTGACTGACTAAATGAGTATTTTTGACTGACTAAATGAGCATATACATCTTCTGCAATTTTCCAAACATTTTCTTAGAATAAATCCCTAAAAGCTGAATTACTACGCCAACGTGAATGTTTACTTCTGAAGCTCTTAATGTTTGCTGCCAGTTGTTTTACAAAACCTTTGCACCAATTTACATTCTTGCTACTTTGTATAGGGGTGCACTCAAAAAACACTTTTTGGCTTTTGCTTTAAAACAAAACAGGGGGTCACCTGGGTGGCTCAGTGGGTTAAAGCCTCTGCCTTCAGCTCAGGTCATGGTGTCAGGGTCCTGGGATCGAGCCCCACATCGGGCTCTCTGCTCAGCGAGGAGCCTGCTTCCTCCTCTCTCTCTCTGCCTGCCTCTCTGCCTACTTGTGATCTCTGTCAAATAAATAAAATAAATTCTTAAAAAACAACAACAAACAAACAAACAAAAAACAGTCACTCTCAGTCAAGGTGATGCTATTATGGAAATACAGGAAGAAGCCTGAGGTCTTACTCCTGCTTTCTTTGGGAAAGTTGGTTCACCTCTGCATGCCTTAGTTGTCTTTAGGAACACTTCAAGCTGGAACATTCTTTGAAACTGTTTTCTAAACTAAGAAAGATAACAAAGAGAGTGCTATGTTTTATCCAATTAGCACAATATCAAAGATTATTCAATGAATGCATATATTATTGAAAATCTAATACGCATTTGAGATTGGTAGAATTTAACGCTCCTGAGAATAGTCACTAGAATAAGCTATTAAGGGAGGACTTTGCAACTGTTTTAGTCACTGTTATGTCACCATGCCAAAGTGCATGCTGGAAACATACTGGGAGTTTTATAAATATATGTTGAATGTAAGAAATAATTCATGGCGGGGGGCATTTTAGGAACTTAGTGTAGCCAACCAGTGTAGCTGTTGGTGCCCTGCCAATATCCCTTTGGCCGACCTTAAAGTCATCCACAGCTTAGGTGGACAGTTCCTACGTGCACTGGCAGATTCTAGCCTCAGGTATCTGGGTCTCTCTGCCTGAGAACTTTATTTGGCCACAGGGGCATTCTCTGTCCATGCAGGGCAAGCCAGAAGTGCTAGGGCGCTAACAGCCCCAGGAGTAACTCTCAAACAATGAGGGCTAGGAATTGGTAGATAAATACCCTAACTTCTTCACCCCCACTGAGTTACATTCTCTATAATCTTTCAGAGTATCCTCAGTAGGACTGAACCTAGTTGCCCACAGCAGTAACCTGTTCACCAACACACCCTCTTTCCTTTGCTCCCTCCCTTCAGCTTCCTGGGATCACCTCCCAAATCAACCACATGCACATAAATCCTCATCTCAGTCTACTTTTAGGCGAACCCCAATGCCAGAGTTGATGTTTGCAAAATTATAGGTGTAAGATTTGAAAACAGAACCTCCTTTTTACAAGGAACATACTCTCAATTTTAAATCCTAAAGGCAGGAAGTGCACTGGCAAATTCAGTTAGAGGCAATGATGTAAGTGGGATTTTGTGAGTGTGTGTCCCCAGAACAGCCTTGACCTCAAGGCTGATTTGAGATCAGATGCCAGGAAAGAGCGAGAAGGCAGCTAATTATGTTGGAGAATTAAAGAGTTAAATGGAGCTCTAAGTAGAAGAGGAATCAGAACGTATTCTCCTCTGCCCTGGGGAACACCGTGGCACCGGGATGCTAATTACCACACATTATCTCTGTGAGTTTTTGGAACAAGGCAACCAAGGCTCCTATTTTCCTGAATCCCCCTAGCTGCTATCACAGTGCTGAACAAAAAGTGGTTCTTCAAGCAAGGGTCAATGGCTGCTTGAAACACTGGGTATTTGGGGACTACTATATAGCAAGTTCAGAAAATTCTATCCTTTAAAAAAAAAAAAGGCAGGAGGGTGCCTGGATGGCTCAGTCAGTTAAGTATCTGGCTTCAGCGAAGAATAATGCCACAAATTTCACCAAGAACGGGTCTGGTATGGACCTACCTGCACCCCTCCTCCTGGGTCACCTCCCGGGCAACATCCAAGAGCCGCCATCACCGGTCCATCCACGCTGGCGCGCCCCTTCTCGGGGCTGCTGGAAGCTGGTGCTGCCGCCCTCACCCTTACAGAGTACACACATTATCAGTGGCTGCTTCCGTGTTCAATGCTGACTTCTGTGTGTTTGATTGGCTGAGCTCTGATCTCTACCTGCAAAGGACGTCGGGAAGATGAGAATCTTCTCATGGTGCATTCTCCAAATGTAAGAAAGCTGTCCAGAGATGCTAGGTCAAAAAGGATCTCCAGCACACTTCATCTGTCACTCTCCATCACCCTCCTCCACTACCATAATGCCTGGTCCTCTCCCTGCCTCTCTGTGAGTTCCAGCATACATCGGCCTAGTTGGAACCTCCTGACACAGGTTACCTAGTCAGACAGCAGAGGTTAGAGGAAGAGCCTCAATGAGAATGAAATTCCCCAGGGATGGGGGGAGGTTGCTCCATGACCAGGGCCCTGGCATGAGTTCAAGTACACAACCTTGCTACCATATACACCAGTGCTGTCCAATAAAAACCCAGTTTCCTCTAAGATTTTGATGTCTCGCATTGAGATCTTTCATCCATTTTGAGTTTATCTTTGTGTATGGTGTAAGAAAATGGTCCGGTTTCATTCTTCTGTACATAGCTGTCCAATTTTCCCAGCACTATTGATTGAAGAGATTGCCTTTTTTTTTCCATTGGATATTCGTTCCTGCTTTGTCGAAGATTAGTTGGCCATAGAGTTGAGGGTCCATTTCTGTAGGCTGCATTCTGTTCCCTTGATCTCTGTCTGTTTTTGTGCCAGTACCATGCTGTCTTGGTGATCACAGCTTTGTAATAGAGCTTGAAATCAGGCAATGAGATGTTCCCGGCTTTGTTTTTCTTTTTCAACATTTCCTTAGCAATTCAGGGTCTTTCCTGGTTCCATGCAAATTCTAAGATTGCTGGTTTCAGTCATATTTGGAATATAAAGAATAGCATGGAGGACCATAGGGGAAAGGAGAGGAAATTGAAGGAGAGAAATCAGAGACGGAGATGAACCATGAGAGACTATGGACCCCTGGAAACAAAGTGAGGGTTTCAAAGGGGAGGGGAATAGGGGGTGGGGTGGCCAGGTGATGGGTATTAAGGAGGGCATGTGTTACAACGAGCACTGGGTGTTACGTGCAACTAATAAATCATTGAACATCACATCAAAAACTAATGATGTGCTATATACAGTGGCTAAGTGAACATAAAAAATACATATAGTTTGAACCACAAACACAAGACACATATAACTTAAAATTTCCTTGTCACTACATATTTTTTAAGTTTTTTTTTATTATCTTATGTTAGTCACCATACAGTACATCATCAGTTTTTGATGCAGTGTTCCAAGATTCATTGTTAGTGTATAACACCCAGTGCTCCGTGCAATCCTTGCCCTCCTTAATACCCACCACCAGGCTCACCTAATCCCCCCATCCCCGCTCCTCTCTAAAACCCTCAGTTTGTTTCCTGGAGTCCATAGACTCTCATGGTTTATCTCCTCCTCTGATTCCCCCGCTTCATTCTTCCTTGTCACTACATTTTATTATTTTTTTAAAGATTTTATTTATTTATCTGACAGACAGAGATCACAAGTAGGCTGAGAGGCAGGCAGAGAGAGAGGAAGGGAAGCAGGCTCCCTGCCGAGCAGAGAGCCGGATGTAGGGCTTGATCCCAGGACCCTGGGATCACGATCTGAGCTGAAGGCAGAGGCTTTAACCCGCTGAGCCACCCAGGCGTGCCCCCCCTTGTCACTACATTTTAAAAAAGGACAAAAGAAACCAGTAAAATTCATTTTAATATTTTATTCAACCTAATGTATCTAAAACATCATTTCAACAGAAATCAACAGAAACAAGTTTTGAATAAAAGATATGACCTTCTTTTACTTCCTACTGTCTTTTCAAAATCCATTATGAACTTGACACTCACAGTGCATCACAGTCTGGACTAACCACGTCTCAAGTGCTCAAGAGCCACATGTGGCTGGTGGGCCCCATGCGGGACAGTGCAGACACTCCCTTTGGGATGGTAATGCTCATGCTGGGTTCTCCTCTTCGGCTGCAAGCCACCTGCCACACACGAGTTTGTAGCAACCCTTCAGAGAACAGGTGTCTCTATACTGCACTGTAATTAAGAAGCATTCTGCAGTTTTGTTTAGGAGTTGAGTGGAGTTGAAGTTTCTCACTCATAGTTCTCAGTTGTCCTGGCTCCCTGAGCAGTCTATAACCCTCTTCCCTATTCTTGCCTGCTGCAAAGGGGCTAGGGACAAGGGGGAGACAAGTGAGGTTACTCACTTCAGGTGTAAAATGTAAAATATGTCAAAAAACTCAGTAATCAGGGCGCCTGGTTGGTTCAGTCAATTAAGTGTCTGCTTTCAGCTCATGTCATGATTGCAGGGTCCTGGGACCAAGTCCCATGTTGGGCTCCCAGCTCATTGGGAAGCCTGCTTCTCCCTTTCCTCCCCATTCATGCTCTATCTCATTATATGTGTGTGTCTCTCTCTAATAAATAAAATCTTAAAAAAAAACTCAGTAATTGCAATAAATTGCAAAAAATTGCAATATTTTTCGAATTAAAATTAATACAAAAATATCTTTTCAGGTCTTCTGCCCATTTTTCATTGGATTATTTGATTTTGGTGTTGAGTTGTATGAGTTCTTAACGTATTTTAGATATCGACCCACTATTCCATGTTCACGGACTGGAAGAACAAATATTGTTAAAATGTCTATACTAGGGCGCCTGGGTGGCTCAGTGGGTTAAGCCGCTGCCTTCAGCTCAGGTCATGATCTCAGGGTCCTGGGATCGAGTCCCGCATCGGGCTCTCTGCTCAGCAGGGAGCCTGCTTCCCCCTCTCTCTCTGCCTGCCTCTCTGTCTACTTGTAATCTCTCTCTGTCAAATAAATAAATAAAATCTTTAAAAAAAAATGTCTATACTACCCAAACCTATCTACACATTCAAAGCAATCCCTATCAAAATAACACCAGCATTTTTCACAGAGCTTGAACAAACCTCAGCACCAGGGAAATACAAATCAAAACCACAATGAGATACTGTCTTACACTGGTCAGAATGGCTACAATGAACAAGTCAGGAAACAACAGATGCTGGTGAGGGTGTGGAGAAATGGGAAGCCTCCTACACTGGTGGTGGGAATGCAAGCTGGTGTAGCCACTCTGGAAAACAGCATGGAGGGTCCTTAAAGTTTAAAACAGAACTACCTTATGAGCCAGCAACTGAACTACTAAGTATTTTCCCAAAGAATACAAAAACAGTGATTCGAAGGGACACCTGCCCTCCAATGTATAGCAGCAAGGTCCACAATAATCAAACTATGGAAGGAGCCCAGATGTCCATTGGCAGATGAATGGATAAAGATGAAGTAGTATATACATATATACATATGTGTGTGTGATGTTTGTACACACACACACACACACACACACAGGATTTTACTCAGCCATCAAAAAGAATGAAATCTTGCCATTTGCAAAGATGTGGATGGAAGTAGAGGGTATCATGCTAAGTGAAGTAAGTCAGACAAATATCATATGATTTCACTCATATATAGAATTTAAGAAACAAAACAGATGAAGAAAGGGGAAGGGAAGGAAAAATAAAATTAAATAAAAACAGAGGGAGGCAAACCATAAGAGACTCTTTACTCTAGGAAACAAACTGAGGGTTGCTGGAGGAGAGGGGGTTGAGGGGAAGGAGTAACTGGGTGATGGGTTTTAAGGAGGGCCCTCTATGTGATGAGCAGCAGGTGTTATATACAACTGATGAATCACTAAATTCTACCCCTGAAACTAATAATATACTAAATGTTAACAAAACTGAATTTAAATTTAAAAAAATTTTAAAAATCATTATCAAGATATATCACTTGCAAATATTTTCCCCCATTCAGTAGGTTGTCATTTTGTTTGTTGATGGTTTCCTTCACTGTAAAAACTTTTTGGCTTGATGTAGTACCAAATTATTAATTTTTGTTTCTGTTTTCCTAGGCTGAGGAGACAGATGCAGAAAAGTATTGCTAGGGCTGATGTCCAAGAGATTACTATCTACGTTTTCTTTCAGGAGTTTTATGGTTTCAGATCTTAAATTTAGGTCTTTTTTAAAGATTTTTATTTATTTAAGATTGTGAGTGAGCACGAGTGAGGGGGAGGGGCAGAGGAAAAGGGAGGCATAGACTTCCTGCTGAGTAGAGAGTCCAATGCAGAGCTGGATCTCACAACACTGAGATCATGACCAGAGCTGAAGGCAGCCACTAAATCGAATGAGCCACCCGCCCCTTGATTACTATAGCTTTGTGGTATTATCTTGACATCTGGGATTGTGATACTTCCAGATCTGTTCTCTCCCAAGATTGCTTTGGCTATTTGGGGTCTTTTGTGGTGCTATGCAAATTTTAGGATTTTTTTGTTCTAGCTCTGTGAAAAATACCATTGATATTTTGATAGGGATTGCACTTTATCTGCAGATTGCTCTAGGTAGTACAGACATTTTAACAATAGTAATTCTTCCAGTCCATGAGCATAGTATATCTTTCCATTTGTTTGTGTCATCTTCTATTTCTTTCATCAATGTCTTATCATTTTCAGAGTATGAGTCTTTTACCTCTTTGGTTAAATTTATTCCTATGTTTTTGATTCTTTTTGATACTACTGTAAATGGGGCTATTTTCTTAATTTTCCTTTCTGCTACTTCCTTGGTGATATATAGAAATGCAACAAATTTCTGTATACTGATTTTGTATCCTGCCACTTCACAGAATTAATTTATTAGTTCTAATAGTTTTTTCACAGTCTTTAAGATTTTCTATACATAGTATCATGTCATCTGCAAATCGCCAACTGACACATGAATAGATGCTCAACATCACTAATCATCATAGAAATGCAAATTGAAACTGAACCACAAAACAGTCAGAATGGCTAGTATAAAAAAGCGATAACAAGTGTTGGTGAGGATGTGGAAGAAAGGAACCCTTGTGCACTGTTGGTGAGAATGTAAATTGGTGCAACCACTATGGAAAACATTATGGAAGTGCCTCAAAAAAACTAAAAAGAGAACTACCATATAATCCAGTAATTCTACTTCTGGGTATTTATCCCCAAAAGTGAAAACACTAATTGGAAAGACATATACACTCCTACATTAATCACAGCATTATTTACAATTGCCAAGATATGGAAGCAAACTAAGTGTCTACTGATAGATGAATGGAAAAAGAAGATGTATACACACACACGCACACACACATATACATATAATGGTATAGTACTCAGCCATAAAAAAGAATGAGATCTTGCCATTTATGACAACATGGATGGACCCAGAGGGTTTTAAGCTAAGTGAAATAAATCACACAGGGTCACCTGGGTGGCTCAGTCACGTAAGCACCTGACTCTTGATTTCGGCTCAGGTCATGCCACATCAGACTCTGTACTGGGTGAGGAGTCTGCTTAAGATTCTCTCTATCCCTCTCCCTCTGCCACTCTGCCCCCAACTTGCACACACTCTCTAACAAAAATAAATGAAAATAAAAATAAATCAGACAAAGAAAGACAAATACAATATGACTCCACTTACATGTGAGGAGATGGGTGGAGGGATAGGCAAAATAGATGAAGGAGATTAAGAGGTACAAACTTCCAGTTATAAAATAAGTCATGAGGATGAAAGGTATGGCATAGGGAATATGGTCAATAATATTGTAATAATTTTATATGATGACACAATATAACCATGCTTACTATGAAATGCTTACCACAATTGTCAAATCACTATGTTGGATACCTAAAACTGATATGTCAACAATACTTCAATTTTAAAAAATAAAATTTAAAAAGTAATTTTTAAAAATTAATGCAAAAATTCATGATGAAGATAATATCAAGTGTTTAAATGATAACAGGATCCACCAAGGCTGGGATTAGGGCAAGGTAAGGGAGGTGGGTCATAAAAATACTAGGATGATACTGCCCCTTCTCTTCGCCCCACGTGTCTCTCAGCACCCTCAGACAATGGGGCCAATTTCCTATTGCTTTCCTAAGTACTCAGTTTATATTGCTGAGTAAACAAATAAATGAATGAGCAAACAAAGAAAAAGGTCCTTTCTGACCGGTTCTTTAGTATTTAGTCTCAAATTTGGTTTTAATTAAAAGCAGTAATATACTGGTTTGACACAATTATAGTCAAAAATCCCATTAGAGCTTTTTTTAACTTGAGACATTGAGTCCAGCATTTCCATTGAAGAGTAAGTAGATGAGAGTAGGGAACAGAACATGAAAGAAAGAGGCCTTTTCACAGTCCAGCAGCCCTCAGCCACCTCCACACGGTTATGCCCCAGCAGCAATTCTCCACGGTGGGGCAAATCACATTGTGAGGGATGCCCTGCAGATCTTTTTAACCTCTCACTCCTCCCCCTAGACTATCCTCCACCCCTGCCCCAGGTCCTGACAACCCTGCACCCACCTCTCTTCTAGCAGCATATACTGGTGCACTGCCATTTTTCCTACCTCTTGACCATCTCTGGCTGCCCCACCCCTAGTGGACCTCAAAACCCAAGCTGAGGGGGGCACTCTTGCTTGGTCTAACTCTATCACTCGAGCTTTTCTCCACCTTTAATGCCCTATCCTCTCCCTCATCTCTCTCACTCAGTCTAACACATGCACACACGCCCCCTTTTTCTTGGTTCATCTGTCCCAGACAGTCTACCTGTTTTTCTTTCTCCCCTTTCCATTACCCAGGATGCATTTGCATTCACAACGATGCATTTGCCAAATTCTTCACTGCGGGGCCCCCTTCTGCAGAGCAAAACCCAGGGTGGAGGGCCTGAGGCTGAGAATGGCTACAAGCCTAACGAACTACACTCTAAGCAGATGTGGGGGAGGTTGCAGAGAGCAAAAGCTACCTAAGATGGCTGGTTGGTGGAACTTTCTCAGCTCCTGAGGGCTATGTGCATCCTTGGGTTGTGTCAGTGGGTCGATGCTATGTGGCCTCAGTGAAGCTAAGTGTCAAAGGATGTGAGCATCAGAAAAGGGGCTCTAGGAATCTACCCAGCAGAACTTTTGAGATTGGAAATTCGTAGAAGGCCATGTCCCAGTGTCCTGATGTCACCCCATACCCTCATTTCCTCTAGCACCAGAGGGAGAAATGGAACAGGAGACGAAGAGCTAGACTCTTTCCTCTAGAATGATGTCTCAGTCCATTTGAGCTGCTCTAACGAGACACCATAGACCGGGTAGCTTAAAAACAACAGAAATTTATTTCTCACAGTTCTAGAGGCTAGAAGTCCAAAATAAAGATGCCGGCAGTTTCGGCGTATGATGAGAACCAACTCCCTGGTTCATACATGGCCATCTTCTTACCGTGTCCTCAAATGGCAGAAGAGGTGAGGGAACTCTCTGTTGTCTCTTTTATGAGGCCACTAATCCCATTCACGAGGGCTCCCTCTCATGACTTAAGTCCCTCCCAAATGTCCTACCTTCTGTTACCATCACTTTGAGGGTTGGGTTTCAACATATGGATTTGGGGGAGACCCAGACACTCAGACCATAGCAGGTAGGTAGGTACTCATTTCCTTCCTTTCTCCCCTTGAGGTAAAGAAGCTTGTCCTTTTGGGATGACCTCTGGCTTTTAGCTTTTTGGTCTTTGAAACTATACTCTGTAATCCGGCTTCTCTCCAGAAAGTAGTTATGGCCCAGAGAGACAAAAGTTCATGGTAACAGCTTTGGCCTTCCTTGACCACAGTGACTGTGACTCTGGGAGTGAGGCCCTGTGTCAATGTCTGGGCACAAGTCTCTGCCACGCTGCTTCCTTTCAACTCCCCGTAATCTTCTACCCCCTCTTCCCCCCTTCCATCTTCTCCTAGTACCAGACTCTGAGACAGAGCCTTGAGGAATCTGGGTACATTCCTGCATCACCCAGAGCCAAGGCAACATTTATAAAAGGAAAGTTGATCCAAGAATAACTGCTAGTTAACATATTCCTGTGATGACTGAAGTAGTTCTGTACTTTCTGGGAAGAAAATATTAATTAGCCTGTTAAATGGGTCTTCTTCATCTGATAGGATCCATGTTCCAACATCTTCCTTTCCTCCCAAGACAACTGAAACTTTCCAGAAGCAAGGATTTTCTGACCCTCTGCTACTCCTTCCCTGTTCATCAAAGCGTCCCCATCATGTGTTCACGTCATCAGGATTTTCACAGTGCCTTATCAGTTAATTCATAAAGCAGTGATTTTCCAGCTGATCTGCCTAAAGACTTAATATGACTTTTTGCCTATATATAAAATATTTACATTATTTTAAAAATCCATTATGTTTCAATAGTTGTGGGGGAAAATGGTGCCACAATTAAGAGGCACATGAATGTTGCTGAACTTCAGAATAAAGTGTCTCCTACTGTCTCTGAAGATATCTTTTTTTAAAGATTTTATTTGACAGAGAGAGAGTAGGCAGAGAGGCAGGCAGAGAGACAGGAGGAAGCAGGCTCCCCGTCAAGCAGAGAGCCCGATGCGGGGCTCGATTCCAGGACCCTGGGATCATGACCCAAGCCGAAGGCAGAGGCTTTAACCCACTGAGCCACCCAGGCGCCCCACTGAAGGTATTTTTGAGCTTCTTGTGAGTGAGCTCTTGGTCGGAAAGAGAACGCCTAGTGAAAATCTTAAAAAAAAAAAAAAAAAAAGAAACCTCCAAGGCTGCAACATCTGCTCATATACTGCTTACATGCCTGGGGGGGGGGCACAGAGCCAAACCTGGGTGGTAGGCATTCAAGAGCCTGTCATAAAATTACACAACACCATGAAGTGAGGCAGCATGTTATAGGAATAGTTGCTGAAATATTTCACCTTGGAGTTCTTCTTTTCTGTATTTCCTTGCAGCTGACTCTTGTCTGGACAGCCAGGGGCACCCGTGTTGCCTTGAGGATGACTGGAGGCAGAATGCAGAGAGAGGACGTTCAGATTTTACTGTCCAAAGACCTTGAAGCCCACAGGAGGGGGAAAAAATCATTTTGAAGGTGAAATCAGGATTGATTGAGAGAAAAAAAAAATCCTGATAAAAAGAGAAAGGCAGTTTTCACCCTACCCAGAAGGGCAGTTCTGTCACGGAGGTACAGTCCATCCCATAGTAACTAATAAAATACCTGGTGATAGAGAGCAAAGAGCCTAATGGAAACAGACAGCAAATGTCAAAAAATGTGGGCTAAAATAAGTTTTCTTCAAAGTAATGAGGTAGGTTTTCTAAGAATATGCCCTCCGCTCAAAGTCAAGTACCTCAGTTTATGAATCTACACAAAGAGGAACTTGACCAACAAAAAGGAGAAAGAATGTCCTTCCTTTCATGCTTTTTTTTTTTCCTGTATAGCTGAGGATTTAAGTTTATCTGTCATTTGTCATTTAACATTCCTTCACATGATTTAAGTAAAAGGCAGGGTGCTATTCCAAAACACAAAATTTAAAAAGCCAAAGCATAAAACAAGTTCTTCCTTTTTATCTTAAAGAATTTTCTATTAGATGGAAAGAAATTCTTAAAATCCTAGAGCTATCTTTTTGTGCATATCATAAGTCTACACACTTTCTCTTCTTGAATGAATTTTCCTTGTGTTGTACCTATTCCGACAGTCAAAAACACTATAATAGACCAGATATAGTTTTCCCAATCAAATGTGCATGGATTATAGAATGTGCCAGCCATAGAATGCACTTTGTGTGAACTTTAAACTCATTCACTCCCCAGTTCTATTACTGTTTTTCTTCTCTGTATAATTTTCTCTAAGTTTCTACTCCGTTCAAGGAACAATTGGGAAGGAAGCACGCAGGTAAAATTAAAACCCGCCACTTCCCACATAAAATATGTAAATAGTACGATGCAGTTTGCCATTTTTTAAGGCAGCAACTTCAAATTCTCTTAAGTAGTATAAGAAAAAAAACAAGGATTAATTTAACCCCGTGACTTCCCGTCCTTCACATTCCACAGGATTTTTATTCTAATTAATGGGAAGGATTAAACATCTGGATGTTTGGCCTCCCTCTAACATCTACCATTCACTTGACTTGGTTTATTATCTGCATATGGCTGAATGAGTCCCTTAATCTCATTCTTCTACTTCTTTTTTTTTTAAGATTTTATTTATTTATTTCACAGACAGAGATCACAAGTAGGCAGAGAGAGAGGAGGAAGCAGGCTCCCTGCTCAGCAGAGAGCCTGATATGGGGCTTAATCCCAGGACCCTGGGATCATGACCTGAGCTGAAGGCAGAGGCTTTAACCCACTGAGCCACCTAGGCGCCCCTCATTCTTCCACTTCTATGAAAAGCAACCAAAATAAAAAATCTCTTCTGGTTCCTGCCTTGGAAAAGAAAGTACTGGCCAGCATTATCAGAATCAGACTATGGCAAAGTGGTACACAATGCCTTAGAGCTAGCTACCGACATTCTTAGGTTTCTAACTGGGATGCTGGAGTCTTCCAGAGACTCCAAAGAACTGAGGGCTATTGAAGGACATGATTTCACATATATGTTTTTTTGAAATTGTAATTATTTATAATACATAGGTTTACAGTACTGGGAATAAATGCACATTGTTGATTGAGACGCATAAACACTGATGCCTGCCCCTACATTTCCTCAACTCTTCCAAACTTTTGGAGTTGCCTTTTTTTTTAAATTCAATTTCATTAACATATAGTCTATTATTCATTTCAGGGGTAGAATTCAATGATTCTTAAGTTGCATATAACCCCCAGTGCTTATTACATCAAATGCCCTCCTTAAAGCCCATCACCCAGTTACCCCTCCCCCCTACTCCCCCCCCCCCACAACCTTCAGTTTGTTTCCCAGAGTTAAGAGTCTCTTATGGTTTGCCTCCCTCTGTTTTTATCTTATTTTTCCTTCCCTTCTCCTTTCTTCATCTGTTTTGTTCCTTAAACTACACATATGAGTGAAATCATATGGTATTTGTCTTTCTCTGACTTATTTCGCTTAGCATAATGCCCTCTATTCCCTCCATATTGTTTCAAATGGCAAGATTTCATTCTTTTTGATGGCAGAGTAATATTCCATTATATGGACTATTCCATTCTTCTTTATCCATTCATTTGTCTATGGATGCAGAGGCTCCTTCCATAGTTTGAGTACTGTGGACTTTGCTGCTATAAACATTGGGGTGCAGGTGCCCCTTCAAATCACTACATTTGTATCCTTTGGATAAATATCTGGTAGTACAATTACTGGGTCATAGAGTAGTTCTGTTTTCAACTTTCTGGGGAACCTCCATACTATTTTCCGGAGTGGCTGCACCAGTTTGCGTTCCCACCAACAGTGTAATCTCTGCATCCTCGCCAACATCTACTGTTTCCGGAGTTGTTCATTGTAGCTATTCTGACCAGTGTGAGGCGGTATCTCATTGTGGTTTTGAGTTGTATTTCCCTGATGCCAGGTGATATTGAGCATCTTTTCATGTGTCTGTTCACCATTTGTATGTCTTTTTTAGAGAAATGTCTGTTCATGTCTTCTGCCCATTTCTTGACTGGATTTTTTTTTTTGTTTTTTGGGGATGCTGAGTTTGAGAAATTCTTTATGCATTTTGGATACCAGCCCTTTAACTGATATGTCATTTGCAAATATTTTCTCCCATTCCATAGGATGCCTTTTGGTTTTGTTGACTGTTTCCTTTGATGTGCAAAAGCTTTTTATCCTGATGAAGTCCCAATAGTTCATTTTTGCCTGTGTTTCCCTTACCTCTGGAGCTGTGTCTAGCAAGAAGTTGGCACAGCTAAGGTCACAGAGGTTGCTGCCTGTGTTCTCCTCTAGGACTCTGAGAGACTCCTGTCTCACATTTATATATTTCATCCATTTTGAATTTATTTTTGTGTATGTGGTCCAGTTTCATTCTTCTGTATGTGGCTGTCCAATATTCCCAGCACCATTTGTTGAAGAGACTGTCTTTTTTTCCATTAGATATTATATCCTGCTTTGTCAAAGATTAGTTGACGACAGAGTCAAAGGTCCATTTTTGGATTCTCTCTTCTGTCGCATGGGTCTACGTGTCTGTTTCTGTGCCAGCACCATCCTGTTTTGATGATTATAGCTTCATAATAGATCTTGAAGTCCAGAATTGTGATGCCTGCAGCTTTGGTTTTCTTTTTCAGCATTACTTTGGTTATTTGGTGTCTTTTCTGGTTTCATACAAATTTTAGAATTGTTTGTTCCAGCTCTGTGAAAAATGCTGGTGGTATTTTGATAGGGATTGCACTGAACATGTAGATTGGTTTGGGTAGCATAGACATTTTAACAATGTTTTTTCTTTCAATCCATGAGCATGGAATGTTTTTCCATTTCTTTGTATCTTCCTCAATTTCTCTCAGAAGTGTTCTATAGTTTTCAGAGTACACATCTTTTACATCCTTGGTTAGGTTTACTCCTAGGCATCTTATGGTTTTTGGTGCAATTGTAAATGGGACTGATTCCTTGATGTCTCTTTCTGCTGCTTCATTGTTGGTATATAGAAATGCAACAGACTTCTGTGCATTGATTTTATATCCTGTGACTTTGCTGAATTCTGGCATCAATTCTAGCAATTTTGGCGGTGGCAGTAGAGGGGGGGGTCTTTCAAGTTTCCTACATAGAGTATCATGTCATCTGTGAAGAGTGAAAGTTTGACTTCTTCTTTGCCAGTTTGGATGCCTTTTACTTCTTTTTGTTGTCTGATTGCTGAGACTAGGACTTCTAGTACTGTGTTGAACAACAGTTGTAGTTGCCGTATTTTTTAGTATCAAATGTTCTGAGCCTCTGAACTAGTGAGGTTAAGCTAGGCTATGCTGCAGTAATTAATTGCCAATTCTAACATATATTACTTCTCACACAAAATCCAGCATGGGTGTTCTTGTTGACAGGCTCTCCCCGGTGACTTTCCTTCAAACCATGGCTCAGGGGTCCAGACTCTAACCTCATAAGCCCCTCATTCCCTACATGCTTGGGTTTCTCTAAATTTGGTTAGCTAATAAATAAAGTGACTGAATACAGATGATCACATGGTATGATTTAGGGGCCAGACTTAGAAGTGACGGACAGCACTTCCAGCCACATTCAGTTAGCCAGAACAGATTACATGGCCCCAACCTAGAAAGTTGAGAAATGCAGTTATAACTGAGTGTGCAAGAAGAGGAAATGGGTCAGATAAGCATCTAGCCAATCTCTGTCAGAGCCCTATGCCACGCACCAAGAGAAACCACAGTGCTCTCTCCCACCAAAATATATTATTAAATATCATTATATGTAGTATGCTACATAGTGTTATAGCAATGATTCACAGCTGAGGGTGATCTGCCTTCTCTCCAGAAAAAAACCTGGCAGTTTTGGTTGTCACAAGATGGCAGATGGCAAACTTCTGGTTTCTGTCCAGCATGTGAGAATCTTGGAAGTTACTACTCCCATTCTCACAATAAGAAAAAAGCTGAAGAAACTGAAAATCAACAACTTCTCTTAGGTCCATCCAAAAATTAAGGTCACAGTGCAAATCCAAAAATTTAAAGAGATAAAATCACAGATACAAAGAATCACAGCTTACTACCAGGAGCAGAAACCACTACTGGAACCCATACCCGGGCAGGAAAACGTACACTTCAATTGATGAAATGCTGATGGCGAAGTATGGACAAGGCTGTGAAAATTAAAATGGCAGAGGGGCCCAGCCCTAAGGTGAGCCCACACTTTTATGAGTTTTACCTTCAGGGGCCCTGTCAGGTTCTCATAGTTAAGACTGGTGTGGGGCAGGTGGGGGGGATAGGGGTGTCTCCCCTTGCTTCTAGTAGGGGGAGAGGAAAAGTGGTCATTTTAAAATATGCCCAGAGCACTCTGTTTTTCTTAACAAGGCCTACCCTTAAGAAAAACTATTTTGCTACAGCATAACCAATTAGGAGTTTTACTAGAGCCTATGTGACCTGGGAGAAGGGAAACACCCAACTTTAGCCCCACCTACCCTTCCTGTTTCACCTAAGGTTGGGATGAAAAGCACTTGTGGAGGTCACAGCCCAGGGGCACAGACTCACCAAAAGGCCAAGACCTAATCATAGGGTTATAAAATGTGTCTCACCCCCAACACCTTACCACCACATCAGTAGGGTTCTTATATAATAATAGAGGAATACAACTGAGAGACCTACACATCTCAGAGCATATTTAAGAAGTCTGTAGGGAAACCCAAAGGCAACAGCAGTACAAATATAAGGAAACCAGAGAAAATTTTAGCCTTTCCACCTACAGCTACAGCAAACAGTAAACACAGTCTAACTCCTAGCCAGGTAGAACATAAAACCTCACATTAGTGGCCTATTTACCTCAGTTCCTTTTACCCATTATATCACATCTGGCTTTTTAAAAAAAAAAAAAAAATTACAAAGCACACCAAAAGGCAAAAATCACAGTCTAAAGAGACAAACCAAGCATCAGAACCAGACTCAGAAATGGTAGAGATTTTATAATTATTAGACTGAGAATTTAAAGCTCCTATAATTAATATACCAAGAGCTCTAATAGAAACTGTAGACAACAGAAAGAAGCAGACCGATAATAGAAGAAGAGACATGGAAATCCATAGAATCAAAAGGAAATGCTGGAGGTAAAAACGCTAAAAGAATTGAAGAATTCCTCTGATGGGCTCAGCAGCAGGTTAGATATGGCTGAAGAAGGAATCAGTGAGCTTTAAGACATGTCAACAGAAACTTCTAAAACTGAAATGCAAAGAGACAAAAATGAAAAGAGAGACTGGAACTATGGGATAATTACAAAAGTGTCACATGCACATACTGGAATACCAGAAGGAGAAGAAAGAGAGGAAGGAACAAAAGAAATATCTGTAATAACAATGAGAATTTTCTAAAATTAATGACAGACACCAAACCACAGATCCAGGCATTCAGAGAACACCAAGCAAAATAAATATTTAATTCAGAAAATCAAACACAAAGAAAAATATTGAAAGAAGACAAAGGAAAAAACATCTTACTTACAGAAGAGCAAAGATAAGAATTATATCTGACTTTTCTTCAGAAATCATGCAAAGAAAGTGAAGTAAAATATTTAACATGTTGAAAGAAAAAAACCCACCAACCAAGATTTCTGTATCCAAAAAAATTATCCTTCAACAGTGAAGGAGAAATAAAGGCTTTCTCAGACAAACAAAATTAAGGGAATTTGTTGCCGGTAGACCTGTCTTGCAAGAATTGTTCAAAGAAGTTCTTCAGAGAGAAGGAAAATGGTACAGGTCAGAAAGTCAGATCTACATAAGGAAAGGAAGCATGCTAGAGGAAGAATAAAGAAAGGAAAAATAAAACCTTTTATTTTTCTGATTCTTAACTGACCTAACAGATAACACTTTGTTCAATATAGTAATAGCAAGAACATATTCAGCAAATACAGCTTATAGATAAGTGAAATAAATGAGAGCATTGCTATAAGGGATTGAGAGGATGGAATGGGAGTATTCTGCTATCAGGCGCTCACACTACCCATGAAGCAGTACAGTATTATTTGAAAGTGGACTAGAAATAGTTATATATGTATACTGTAAGTTCTAGAGCAGCCACTAAATAAGTTATTTAAAAAATTTAACTGTTATGCTGTGAGGAGAGAAAATAGAATCACATAAAAAGCTCAGTTAAAACCAGAGAAGACAAAAAACAGTGGAAGACCAAGGAAATAAAGAACAAGAGGAATGAATAGAAAACAGTAACAACTAGAGATATGCTACTGGCATCTAATAAGAGATCAGAGATGCTACTAAACATCCTAAAATGCACAGGATAAGCCCCACAACAAAGACTCATTCAATCCAAAATGTTAATAGTGTGGAAGCTGAGACACTCTGTATTATAACAAATTCTCTTCTACCCCATGGATTACATACCTGAAAATCTGCTTAGTAAATGTGGCAGAGACAGCTAATCATACAATAAAAACCATACATTCCCTTCCATTATATAGAACTATTGTTAGGAAATGCCTTTTCAGCCAGGTACTATATTTCCAGCATCTAGGTAGAGCAATATAGCTAGTTTTTGACAAAGGAAGGTGAGCAAAAGTGATGTGTGCCCCTTCTGAACCCAGGGGATTAGGAAGCAGGTGTGCCTTCTCTACCTTCTTTTCTTCCACTTGGCTACTAGCTAAATGCAAAGGATTAAACATTGAAGTCTAATGCCCTGGGGACAGCAAAGACACAAGATGCAAGGAGCCTGGTTCCCTGCATGACTTCATGGAACACCGACTGCTGACCAGGAACTTTCTTTTGAATAGTTAGGAAGGCAAGAACAAATTCTATTGTGTTAAACCACTAAAACTGGGGGGCGGGCATACCTCTTATAGCACCTAGAGTCTCCTAGATAATACAGTAAAAGTTGCAGGTTCCACACCCAGTGTGGAGCCCAACGCAGGGTTCCATCTCACAATCATCACCCGAGCCGAAATCAAGAGGTGGACAATTAACCGACTGAGCCACCCACGCACCCTCAGGAAAAACTTTAAAAGGCACTTTCTTCCAAAAGAATCCTAAATCACCAACATTCAAAACTTACTATTGGGGCGCCTGGGTGGCTCAATGGGTTAAAGCCTCTGCCTTCAGCCCGGGTCATGATCCCAGGACCCTGGGATCAAGCCCCGCATCTGGCTCTCTGCTCAGCAGGGAGCCTGCTTCCTCCTCTCTCTCTTCCTGCCTCTCTGCCTACTTGTGATCTCTCTCTGTCAAATAAATAAATACAATATTTTTTAAAAACTTACTATTGAGGTAATACATCTCTTGAATCAGTTTCTTCAACTGTTTTAAGACACTGCAGAGTCTGTCATGAGGGTTATGTTATGAAGATGCCACAACTCAAAGTTTTCAAATAAGTTTTTGTTATCTTGAAATAATGACTTTTGCATGTCATTCTACTTTATCCTACTCCCCAACCCAGTTTAGTAAGATGTACAGTTTCTTTTTTCTTATAGCAGCCCCTAACTAAATTGCCTAGGAACTCTAGAAGCCTATAGGTCAATCCACCTTCCAGCCCTTCCACAAAGACAACTGTAGGTGCCAACTCACTTGCTAGTAGAAAACCAGTTCTGTTTCTTTTCTCTAGGAGACACTGAGTCCAGTAGAGTCTGGTCAGTCCTTGTTAATACTTTGCATATTAAAAGAAGTGAGTCCTTACCTATATCTAAACATACCCCCACTTAAAGCTATAGCGAACTGTGACAGACAAATACATATAAGAATCTGGTATGTAACAAAGGTCATCATACTAATCAGTGGTGAACTAAAGCGTTATTAAATAAACTATCCCAGGTTAAGTAGTTGACTCAATCAGAAAAAAAAATAAAACAGTTAAATTCTTATATCCCCTCATAACACAAAATAACTTCTTGATGGGTCAATGACTAAAAACGACACACAAATTTTAAAACAAATGCTTAAATCACGCTGACATCATAACAAATTTTCTAAGTATAAAAGCAGAGGAAAAGATACTTTCAGGGAAGATGGAGGAGTAGGAGGACCCTAAGCTCGCCTTGTCCCACAGATACAACTAGATACACTCATATCCATGTAAATAACCCAGAAAACAACCAAAGACTCGCCAAACAAACTCCACAACTAAACGTACAGAAGAGGCCACATCTAAAAGGGTAAGAAGGGTCAGAGATGCAGTGGGGAGCTAAACTCCATGGGACTGGCTACTGGAGGGAGGAAGCCCAAGGCACGGAGAGGAGTGAGAAATAGACTATCACACCCAGGAGGCTGCATGGGGAAAATAAATCCCCATAGCATTTGGCTTTGAAAATAAGACAGGCCAAATTTTGTGAGTTCTTACAATCAGTGGGACTTAAAGTCTAGAACTTTCAAAAATATTAGCAGGCTCAGCTCTGGGAGAGCCCAGAGGGCAATAAGAAGCTAAGTCTCTGCCTTTAAAGAGACAGCACAACAAACAGCCTATGGAAATACACTAGAGAAGCAGTAGTTTAATAAACACCTGGGGCGTGTGGGAGAGTTATTTAGTTATTTAGAACTCCTTGAGGGACTTCTCCATAAAAAAAAGTTGTTGCTAGGCACAATTTCTCTCCCCCAACCCCAGCAAAAACACACTACCACCCGTAGGAAACAGCCTGGAACCAGCTTTCACTACCTAACCTTCTTACGCTGTGCCCACGCCCCACCCCACCCCCAACCTCAGTCCCAGCACTGTGGGTACTTTCCCCAGAAGACTGTTGCGAACCTCACCAAACACTGTGTCTCCCAACTGTGTGCCCTGCAGGGCCTTGGTCTCAGCAGAAGCCGCTGGTCACCTCCTTCAGAGGATGCTCACACATTGTTAAAACTGCATTCCCACCCCACCCCACATACTTTGCAGATGCCCCGTCCAGCCCTGGTTTCCACAGCAGGGGGGCATCCCAGGGTGGGGGAAGAGGGCTGGCGCACAAAGCTTGTGAGGTTGCACCCCCCCCATGTGCACTTTGCAGAGTGGCCTCAGCCAGCCCTGGTTTCAGCAGCAGCTCTGTGTCCACTGTGGAAGAGGACCAGCCCCACCTTGTTAAAAGTACATGCCTTGCCCAGTACTTTCAAGAGTAAGAGACAGAGCTGACTTTCCTAACAGAGAAATAGACAAAAAGAGGGTGTTAGACAAAATGAGGACACAGAGGAATATTTTCCAAATGAAAGAACATGACAAACAGGACAGCGCGAGACCTAGGCTGAACAGAGATAAGTAATGTGCTGATAGACAACTTAAAGTAATGATCATAAAGATACTCACTGGACTTGAGAAAAAAGTGGAGGACATCAGTGAGAACTTTAACACAGAGATATAAAAGAACCAATCAGAGATGAAGAACTCAATAAGTGAAATTCAAAATACATTAGATGGAGGGGCACCGGGGTGGCTCAGTCATTAAGAGTCTGCCTTCAGCTCAGGTCATGATCCCAGGGTCTTGGGATCGAGTCCCACATCGGGATCCCTGCTCTGCGGGAACCCTGCTTCTCCTCCCACTCCCCCTGCTTGTGTTCCCTCTCTCGCTGTGTCTCTCTGTCAAATAAATAAATAAAATCTTAAAAAAAAATACATTAGATGGAATAAATAGCAGGCTAGAAGAACCAGAAGAACAAATCAGCAACTTGGAGGACACAGTAATGGAAAGTAATCAAGCTGAGCAGGTTTAAGAAAAAAAAATTGCCAAATGAGAACAAACTTAGGAAACTCAGTGACTCCAAAAGTGAAATAACCTTTGCATTTTAGGAATTACAGAAGAAGTCTGTAAGAGACTTCTTACGGAAGAGAGAAAAGGGGTGAGGTAGAAATGTATTTGAAGAAATAATAGCTGAAAGCTTCCCAAATCAGGGAAAGGAAAAAGAAATTCAGGTCCAAAAGGCACAGAAAACTCCCAAGAAATTCAATCCAAGGAGGTCCACATCAAGACACACAGTAATTAAAATGTCAAAGAGCAATAATAAAGAATTTTAAAAGCAGGAAGAGAAAAGAAAACCATTGCATACAAGAGAAAACCCATAGGGTTATCTGATTTTTCAGGAGAAATTTTGCAAGCCAGAAAAGAGGCATGATATATTCAAAGAGCTGAAATTAAAAAAAAAAAACAAAAACCCTGCAGCCAAGAGTACTCTATCCAGCAAGGGGATCATTCAGAATAGAAGGAGAGATAAAGAGTCTCCTAGACAAACAAAAGTTAAAGGAGTTCATGACCACTAAACTAGCCCTACAAGAAATGTTAAAGGGGACTCTATGAGTGGAAAGGAAAGACCATAAATAAGAATAAGAAAAGTAAAAAGCACAAAACCAGTAAAAATAAGTATATCTATAAAAATCAGTCAAGGGATTCACAGCATAAAAGGCTGTAAAGTATGACACCATATACCTA
Organism: Lontra canadensis; assembly: GCF_010015895.1. Lineage (NCBI taxonomy): Eukaryota > Metazoa > Chordata > Mammalia > Carnivora > Mustelidae > Lontra > Lontra canadensis. Next base: position 2,173,460 of record NW_022631110.1, read on the forward strand.
AAATGTAGAGGAAGAGGAGTAAAGAATGAGATCAAACTTAAGTGATCATCAACTCAATATAGACTGCTATATACAGATGATGTTATATATAAACCAAATGGTAACCACAAATCAAAAACCAGTAACATATAAAAAATGAAAAGGAATCCAAGTATATTACTAAAGAAAGCCAACTTATGGTAAAAGGAGAGAGTAAGAGAGGGAATAGAGAGGATCCATAAAAAACAAACAGAAAACAAATAAAATGGCAATAAATATATACCTATCAATAATTACTTTGAATGTAAATGGACTAAATGCTTCAACCAAAATACATAGGGTGATGGAATAGATTAAAAAAAAAAGGACCCATTGATATGCTGCCTACAAGAGACTCACTTCAGACCTAAAGACACATGCAGATTGAACGTGAGGGGATGGAGAAATATTTATCATGAAAATTGATGTGAAAAGAAAGCTGGAATGGCAATACTTACATCAGACAAAACTGACCTTAAAACAAAGACTGTAGGGGCCCCTGGGTGGTTCAGTTGGTTAAGTGTCCAACTCTTGATATCAGCTTAGGTCTTGATCTCAGTGTCAGGAGTTCAAGCCTTGTACTGAAGCCTACTTTAAAAATTAATTAGTTAATTAATTAAAATAAAATAATTAATTGTAGGGTGCCTGGCTGGTCCAGTCAAAAGAGCACACAACTCTAGATCTCAGGGTTGTCAGTTTGAATCCCACATGGGGCGTAGAGATTACTTAAATAAAAATCTTTCAAAATTTTTTAAATAAAAAGCAAAGACTGTACCAAGAGAAAAGGAGGACACTATATAATCATTAATCAACAAGAAGTCATAACAATTATTAATGCACCCAACACAGGAGCACTCAAATACATAAAAAGTTAATAATAAATATATAAGAACTAATTGATAGTAATACAATAACAGTAGCAGACCCTTACATCAATGAACAGATCATCTGAACAGAGTATCAAGGAAACAGTGGCTTTGAATAACATACTGGAGCAAATGGATTTAATAGACATACTCAGAACATTCCTCCTAAAACAGCAGAAAGCACACTCTTTTCAAGTGTACACAGAACATTCTCCACAATAGATCACATATTTGCCCAAAAAGCAAACTTCAACAAATTCATGATCAAAGTCATACCACACATCCTTTCTGACCCCAACACTATGAAACAAGCTGACCACAAGAAAAAATCTGGAAAGAATACAAATACATAGGAGTTAAATAACATGCTACAAACAATGAATGGGTCAACCAGGAAATAAACAAAGAAATGAAAATTATATTAAGACAAAAGAAAATGAAATCACAATGGTCCAAAACATTTGGAATTCAGCAAAAGCAGTTCTAAGAGGGAAGTTTATAGCAATATAGGCTTACCTGAAAAAGCAAGAAAAATCACAAGTAAACAACCTAACCTTATATCTAGAGGAGGTAGAAAAAGAACAACACATAAAACCATCAGAAGGAAAGAAATAACAAAGATGAGACTAGAAACAAATTTAATAGAAACTAAAAACAACTATAGAGCTGACCAATGAAACCAGGAACTTGATCTTCAAAAACGTCAATAAACTTAATAAACCTCTAGCCAGACATATCAGGAAAAAAAAGAGAAAGGACTCAAAAAATAAAATCACAAATAAAAGAGGAGAAACAACAACCAACACCAGAGAAATACAGTAGCTGTAAGAGAGTATTATGAAAAACTCTATGCCAACAAACTGGATGACCTAGAAAAAAATAAATAAATTCCTAGAAACATATAATCCACCAAAACTGAATCAGGAAGAAACAGAAAAATTTGAACAGTTATCAGCAATGAGATTGAATCAGTAATCAAAAAAGTCTCAACAAACAAAAGTCTAGGACCAGAGAGCAACACAGGTGAATTCTACCAACATTTAAAGAAGAGTTAATACCTATTCTTCTCAAACTATTTAAAAAAAAAAAAAAAAGAAAACTTCCAAATTCATTCCATGAGACCAGGATTACCCTGATATAAAAACCAGATAAAGATGCTACAAGAAAAGAGAACTACAGGCCAACAACTCAGATGGACATAGATGCCAAAATCCTCAACAAAATATTATCAAACCGAATCCAGTAATACATTAAAAGAATGATTCACGGATAAAGAAGATGTGGTGTGTGTGTATGTATACACACAGACACACACACACACACACACACACACACACACACACACAAACAATGGAATACTATGCACCCATCAAAAAACAAAATTCTGCCAAGGTATTATGCTAAGCGAAATAAATGAATCAGAGAAAGACAACTATCATATGATCTCTCTGATGTGAAGAATTTGAGAGGCAGGGTGGGGGTTGTGGGGGAAGAGAGGGAAAAAATGAAACAAGATGGGACCACAGAGGGAGACAAACCGTAAGAGACTCTTAATCTCAGGAAACAAACTGAGGATTGCTGGAGGGGAGGGTGGGTGGGAGGGATTGGGTGGTTGGATGATGGACATTGGGGAGAGTAATGTGCTATGGTGAGTGCTGTGAATTGTGTAAGGTGGATGATTCACAGACCTGTACCCCTGGGGCAAATAATACATTATATGTTCATTAAAAAAAAAAAAGAATCATTCACCATGATCAAGTGGGATTTATTCCTGAGATGCAATGGTGGTTCAATATTTGCAAATCAATCATGACATATCATATCAATAAGAGAAAGGATAAGGAATATATGATCATTTCAAAAGATACAGAAAAAGCATGTGACAAAGTACAACATCCAATCATGATTTAAAAAAAAAAAAAAAGCTCTCAACAAAGTGGGTTTAGACAGAACGTATCTCTACATAATAAAGGCCATATATGAAAAACCCACAGCTAACATTATTCTTAATGGGAAAAACTGAGAGTTATTCCCCTAAGATCAATAAGCAGACAAGGATGTCCACTCTTACCACTTTAATTCAACATAGTACTGAAGGTTCTTAGCCACAGCAATCAAAAAACAACAACAAGTCATCCAAAGTAGAAGTAAATCTTTCCCTATATGCGGATGACATGATACTGTATATAGAAGACCCAGAAAACTACTAGAATTGATAAACGAATTCAGTAATGTAACAGGAAAGAAAATCAGTATACAGAAATCCACTGCATTTCTGTACACCAACAATGAAGCAGCAGAAAGAGAAATTAAGAAAACAAACCCATTTATAATTGCACCAAAAATAATAAGATACCTAGGACTGAACGACAACCTACAAAATGGGAGAAGATATTTGCAAATGACCTATCTGACAAAGGGTTAGTATCTGTATTATAGAAAGAACTTACACAACTCAATGCCCAAAAACCAAATAATCCAATTAAAAAATGGGGAGAAGACATGAAGAGAAATTTTTCCAAAGAAGACATCCAGATGCCAACAGACGTGTGAAAAGATGCTCAACATCACTCACCATCAGGGAAATGCAAATCAGAGCCACAGTGAGCTCTCACCTCACACCTGTCAGGATGGCTAATATCAATAACACAAGAAACAAGAGTTTGTGAGGATGTGGAGAAAAAGGAACCCTCTTGTACTGTTGGTGGAAGTGCAAACTGGTGTGGCCACTGTGGAAGACAGAATGGAGGTTTCTCAACAAATTAAAAACAGAATCACCATATGATCAATTCAGTAATTCACTACTGGGTATGTACCCGAAGAATAGGAAAATACTAATTTGAAGGGTTACATGCACCCCTATGTTTACTGCAAATAGCCAAATTATGGAAGCAACCTAAGTGTCCATCAGTAGACAAATAAAGGAGATGAGGATGTGGAGATACACACACACATACACACAGATAATTATTCAACCATAAAAAAATAATGAAATCTGGCCATTTACAATGACATGGATGGAGCTGGAGAGTATAGTGCCCAGCAAAGTAAGCCAGTCAGAGGAAGACAAATACCATATGATTTCACTCATATGTGGAATTTAGGGAACAAAACGAAGGGGGGAAATAAAGGACAGAGAAATAAACCAAGAAATAGACTCTCAACTATAGAGAACAAGCTGATCGCGACCACAGAAGAGCTGGATGGGGGAGATAGGTAGAACAGGTGATGGGGATTAAGGAGCATACATGTCCTGATGAGCACTGAGTAACTTACAGAATTGCTGAATCACTGTCTTGTACCCCTGAGACTAATATAACATTGTACGTGAACTATACTAGCCTGACAATGCCCACTTCCTGACTATACCACAGACTTGGGATTAGACTTCCCCACCCCACCTACACCTGGGAAAGGAAAGTGACTCACCCCCAACACCACTGATGGGGCAAATTTGGCTAAAAGTAACTATACAGCCACTTTGACAGTGATTGGACAGACTCCCAAGTCTAAGTCTATCAGTACATGGTACTCTCCCAGGTTCCTGGGTTATTCAGAGGTTTGTGTACAACCAGATTTGGGCCAATGAGACACAAAGGACATTTTGGGGGTACTTCTTACAAGACAGCCAGTTCCTGTCTTCCTTGGGTGTTCTGGGGTCTGGAGCTGAGCCCCCCAAGTTACTATAGTATCCTCTAGCAGCCTGGGAATCAAGCCACCCTGTAGAGGAGACCTGAGAGACTCTCAAGAGAGAATAAGTCAGAGCCTTTTTTTTTCAAGATTTTATTTATTTATTTGACAGAGAAGGACACAGGGAGAGAGCGAACCCAAGCAAGGGGAGTGGGAGAGGGAGAAGCAAGCTTCCCGCCAAGCAGGGAGCCAGATGCAGGCTCCATCCCAGCACCCCGGGATCATGACCTGAGCTGAAGGCAGACACTTAAGAACTGAGCCACTCAGGTGCCCCTAAGGGAGCCTTGATAGTCCCAAGGCTCATCACTGCCCTGCCACCAGGCTCTTCCATATGTGGGGCTATTAACTTCCCATACTTTTCAAGCCACTTTAACATAGATTTCCTAATATATGAAACCAAAACTGATTTTTCCCACTTGCAAAATGGAGCTATCATGAGGCAAAAAGGAATGAGAACAAACGCGATGAAAACAAAGAAATTTTGCTCCTTAACATTACAATTACAGATAATTAGGGCACCTGGGTGGCTCAGTTGGTTGGGTGTCTGCCTTCGGCTCAGGCCATGATCTCAGGGTTCTGGGATGGAGCCCCACGTTAGTGTCTCTGCTCAGTGGAGAGTCTGCTTCTCCCTCTCCCTCTCCCTCTGCCTCTCCCCCTACTTGTGCACTTGCTCTCTCTCTCTGTCAAATAAATAAGTAAAATTTGAAACAACAACAACATTAGGGGTAATTATATCTACTTGAACCAAACGAAAATTTAGGACGGCTCTCCTGTAATATGGACAAGGGTATTACCAAGAAGGTCTGGTCCAATATGTCCAGAACCAATAATGATTATGCCCACAGGCCAAACAGACAACTGCTCTGCGGACTGCCTGAACAGGATGTGGTAGTGTGGGTCTGGGGTCCCAAAAGGGAGAGCCAAAAGTTCTGGAATTCTGAACTGTGGCGAGAAGCAGCAGGAAAGTCCACAGACTTGGTCGTCAAAATGGGTGTGAAGCGGCACTGAGAGGGCCACCACTTTCAGCCAGTGCCCAAAATGCCATGAGCCCCTTGACTTAAGGCTAAGAAGAGGAACATGAGGAAATTTAGGTGTCCCTAGCATCTCACCACAGATTTGGGGATTTTAGCCCCTACTGGGATTTGCGTAGAATATTTGTATGGAATAAGAGAACAGTGGGATGGGAGTCCCGATGACACGAAGGTGAGGGGAGAGAGAAAGAGATCCCCAAATGTAGAGGGCACTAAAGACCCACTGCTGAATCACACTTTTACAGATGGCAGAGAAATGTAGCTGACACAGTTTTGCCAAGGGCAGGCCATTTATGTTTTTTAAGGGACCTCTAAATAGACCTGCTATATACCAGGCACTGTTCTGAGTGCTTTACAAACATTTATTCATTCCCCCTCAAGAAGCCCATGAAACAGGTATTCTTATCATCCTTATTTTCAAGATCAGCAAACTGAGACACAGAGAGGTTAAGAAACTTGCCCAAGTTTGCACAGCTAGAAACCAAGGCACAGAGAGATTAAGAAATTGGCTCTAGGTCACACAGCTGGAAAGTGAGGTGCAGTTGGTCACACAGCTGGGAAGTGGTCGAGCCAGGATTCGGATGCAGGGTTTACAGCCAGGGCCCACGCTCCTAATCACCACGCTCCACTACACATGCTGTCACATTTCAGTGTCATTGCCGACTTGCTGCTCAATATCCCCTCCTAGGGATGTTCCTCTCTGCATGACAGTTCCCCCTAGGGCCTTGGTGAAGCTACAACAGATTTCAGTACATGTGGTGGTTGTGGGTGGTTCTTCTGTTGGGTCTGGCCCTCAAGCCTGGGACCTCACGTTGCCACAAACTCTGGTTCTGTCACCTTTAACCAGCCCGAAGAACAGCCAAAGCTTTGGGTTAGAAATGCAGCCGACCAGGAGGCTCAGGCCAACCATTTCCCTCTTTACCCAAGCTTGCTGATCATTCCAGTCCTCTGCCCATCACATACCCTCCTTCTTAAATACTATCATCAGTGCCGGGGTCATTAGGGAGAAAACCAATGAAGAGGAAATGATTATAAAAGTTACATCTGCTGTTCAGGCAGCTGTTCTCTTTCCTCATTAGGACAATCAATCATTTTTCAACATCATTTTTGTAACTAGGAAAAGGCTTCATTTATTCTAACACTAAGGAGCAGGAATGAGGGAATTAAATCCCATAGGTCTTTAACTGATAGGATTTTTTAAATATTCTGTCCTCACCAATGACCTAATTAAGCTTTCAGAGAATGATAAACTCTCAGCTCCTCTGTCTCGTTTCCATCTGTGCCTTTGCAGAAGGGGAGCTCCACACCCCTAGGAGTCCATGCCTTCTCTTCTGGCTTTCTCTTTAGCTTCATCTTCATAGACTAAGCCCAAATTTCTCTGACTTTCTGCAAGGGCTTCTTGGAAAGGCATCATCGTCACTAAAACCTTACCATTAAGCTGCAGATCTTCTCAGAGACATTAGGTCCTATTTCTGTGGAATCACAGAACAGTAGGGTAGGAAAATTTTCCCTTATAATGACCATGAGACCCAACCAGGCAGAGAAAATGCCCAGGTTCATGTATCAACTTTGCCCCTTACTAGCTATTTGACCTTGGGTACGTTACTTAGCCTCTTGGTGCCTTGGTGTCTTCATATGTAAAATGGAGAATGAAAGTACATACCTACCTCCTAGGGTTGTCATGAGGATTAAGTTGACAGTACGTGTGAGGCACTTACAACAATGTCTCGCACACAGTAAAGGCAAAATCGTAGGTTTCTCTATTATCGTGGCTACTGCTGTTGCTGCTACTGTTGACATTACCTGGTCCATCTGGCTCTGATGCCTATGTGCCCTCTTGAACATCCTCTTCTTCAAAACCTCAAGGTCAGATCACCCCAACCACATGCCTTCTCCATGCCTATGCCCTGGCTCTCAAGAGCTTTGGGGAAAATCAAATAAGCGTGTGAAATGCAAACTCATGGTCTCCCAGCTAAGCGCACTCCCCAGATACTCTGTTGTCTGTGCCTCTCTGCATCGGTCATGGTCCAGGGAGAAAGACAAGCAGCACAGTTAGTTCCGCAGAGGTAAAGCAGGGATTGGAGGTGAAATTGCTGAAATGAGTATTGGAGGAGTCAAAAGGTAGAGAGGGGGATGCTGAGATAACACAGAGATGGGAACTATAGGAATCAGAGGCCACCCCAGCGATGTGGGGGAGTGGAAGGAAAAGAATGGGGTTATCAGAACCTAGAAGTCTGGAACCAGGTCCCCAAAGAGGGGCATTACCCATCTCTGAAGGGACACAATAATGCTGATTATGAGAGTGTTGGGAAAACCACAAACTGGATGATATGAACTGCAACTGCTGGGCTGACGCTCAAAGCAATAGGAAATAGACACGAAACCCACAGGAAGCAAATGGGAAGGAGTAGCCGCCTTTTCTGTCTCCCATTGCCAAACTGATCTTTCTAAAAATCAAGCATGGCTGGGTCACAAGCCTTCTTAAAGCCCTTCTGTGGTTCTCTCTGCATCTCCAGCAAGTCTGGAATGTAGTTTGGCATGGGAGGGACTGGAGGTGGCCCCTCACCTATGCCTAGTACTTTCCCACACCGGACACTCTCTCTCCTATGACACCAGTGCCAGCCATATTGAATTCATCGCATTCTTCCAAACACTCCATGCCTTTGTTCCAGCCTGAACAGCTCTCCTCTCTGAAGTCTTTGTTGATCACCTAAGCTGAATGGCTAACCTAGTGTGTATCACGGTAAGCCCTTCATACTTCCTTTAGCTGATGCTGCTGGGGCCCTTCCCACATCTCTTTGGCCTTTGCCTCTACTGGAAGGCTGCTTACTATAAACATCAGTGGCTCCACTAAGGGCTGTGTATCTGCCCAGCAAAGTGCATCTGGCCAGGTGGTCAGGATTTATGCTAGGGAGTTAATCTCCCTTGAGGCAGTCTTCAAATACTGACTGACATAGCTGTGTGACCCCTTGGTGGGGAGAATAAGGCATGTTTTATGCTCCCAGAGCTCCCTGGGAAGGTTGAACCCCAGTTTACTATAGTAGTAACTACCTGGCTTTCTTCGGCTCTCTTCCTCAATTCCTTCATCTTTTCTACCAGTGCTTCCTGGGATCGCTTTCCAAATAAACTGCTTACACTCAAATCCTTTGCCCATTGCCTGTTTTGGGAGAAAGCCAAATGAAGATACTTTTCTGATAGCCCATTACACAGTGTTGTACTTAATTGCTTAAAGGTCCCTATCACCCTAAGTGCTCTCAGTTCTCTGAGGGCCAGGACCTTATATCATTCTTTTTTCATATCTTCAGATAATAACACAGTGCCAGGCACATAGTAGGCCCTCCATCCATGCTTACTGACTGAGGGGAGATATGTGAAAACCAGAGCAGTGTCACTGTAGAATGTGATGTGTGATGAGCAGGGATTACTGAAGGAAGCTGGCAAGGAGCTTTGAAACTAACAATTCACATTTTTGGAGGTAGGGCTACTCAGGGAGCCAAAGCAAGGGAGCAGAATTGCTACTATTAATCTTTCCATTTCTTCAGAGGGGAATAAAAGAACAGTACCAGAACTATAGACACATACATGTATATACACACACAATGAAATGTGAGTCACAGGAATTTTTCCCCCTTCACCATATCCCATAGGTATGATCCCAGAGCAGCTGTCACCTCTGATTCTTACAAGCATAGATCCCTTCACCCAGCTTGAAGAAATGTCATGCCAAAGTCCTATCAGTAAGCCAGTGCTTCTTCCCTGAGAAGCTCAGAGAACAGGCAGTCCTAATAATGTCTGACATGGCTGATGTCCAGATTAAAGGCCATCTTCTCCCTCTCTAATCAGGACCAACCATGTTGGGCACACTCCCTCCAGCTTAATCCTTCCTCTGAATGAGACTGACCATAAATAAGAGTCCTGCCCCAATGCCCAAGAGTGTCCCACTTCTCTTATGATGGCCAGCATTAGAAATAAAACCTCCACATACCAGAGTCATCTCAGCTTCTTGCCTGGGAAAACTTCTGCAAAGCCTAAGGGCTGGGTTCTATGATGTAAGTCAGTCTGACCTCTTCTAGCCAAGTTCTACACCAACAGTTTCCTACCATATGCCCTCCTGCCTGGACAGCTTGCGGGTCTCTAAATCAAGACATTTCATGACTTTTTCCAATATTGTAACTACTAGACAGGATTTTTAAATAACAATTATTTTAGTATCTAGCTTTTTTGAGCCCCTACAATACACGAGAACCAGTTACAAAGCACTGTGCAAAATGTTTTTCATAGAGAAGCTCATTCGAAACTCCGAACAACTACACAGGAAAGGCAAGTGGATTAGCTTCATGTCACAGCAAGGGACACAGAGGGTATGCATAACTTGCTTCAACACAGGCTTTCCAACTCCCAAGGCTGGACACTCCACCACAGCATTATTCTGGCATTTTTTCAAACTTCATACAATAGAGTTTTAGTTCTGGAAGGGACCACAGAGATTAACCAAACTCCAACCCCCTTCTGAGGTGCTCTTCTCTGGTAACTGAAGGCATGGTCTTGGCAGACAGACAGACTTCAGTATAGGACTTACAGGCCTGCCACTTAATAATCTATGTGATCATAGACAGGCCTCAATCTCCCCATCTATAAAATAGGGGTAATAATAGGTACCTCCTGAGTATAGGATTGCTATGAGAGAAAAATGAGATCCTATATGAAAAGCACTTAGCCTGTTGCTTAGCAAGTGCTGACTAAATATTAGCTAACACATACATAGTACTAACTACATCCCCGGTACTCTTCTAAGTGCTTGTCACATATTTAATTAATTTTAATTCCCACAATATGATGTAGCTATCATAATCCCTACCTTACAGATGGATTAACTGAGGCACATGCTAGCCACCAAACCACAGGTACAAGAAGCTCAGAGAACACCGAGCAGGATGAATGAAAAAAACAAAACAAAACAAAACAAACCACTATACCTAAGCATATCATATTCAAACTGCAGAAAATCAAAGATAAAGAAAGAAAATCTCAAAAGAAGCCAAAGGAAAAAACATATTACCAATAGAGAAACAAAAGAAGCCAAAGGAAAAAACATATTACCAATAGAGAAACAAGGATAAGAATTGTTGGACTTCTCAGAAACCATGCAAGCAAGAGGAGAGTGAAATGAAATATATAAAGTATGAAGAGAAAAAAACCCACCAAGCTAAAACTCTGTACCATTTGAAATTGCCCTTCAAAAATGGAGGAGAAACAAAGACTTTCTAAGACAAAAATGAATTTGTTGCCAGTAGACCCACCTTGCAAGAAATGTTAGAAGAAGTGCTTCCAGTTATAGAATGAGTAAGTCATAGAAATAAAAGTCATAACATAAAGAATATAACCAATGATACTGTAAAACTGATGTATTGAGATGGTTGGTAGCTACACTTGTAGTGAACATAGCATAATATGTAAATTTGTTGAATCACTATGCTATACAATTGAAACTACTATAATGTTGTATGTCAACTACATTTAAAAAAAATGTTCATCAAAGAAAAGGAAAATTGTATAGGTCAGAAACTTGGACCTACATAAAGAAAGGAAGAACATCAAAGAGAAGATAAAAACTTATTTTTCTTATTCTTAACTGCTCTAACAGATTATTTGTTCAAAAAATAATGGCAAGAATGTATGCAATTATGTATGCTTACATGTATGTATGTATGCTTACTTATATATAAGTATAAGTGAAATGAATGACAGTAATGATTCAAGAGATGGGAGAGAGGAAATCAGATTCTTTTCTTATTACAAAGTACCTGCACTATCTCTGAAGTGGTATAGTGTTATTTTAAAGGGGACTTGGAGCCACCTGGATGGCTCAGTTGGTGGAACATGTGACTCTTGATCTCAGGGTTGTGAGTTCAAACCCCATGTTGGGTGTAGAGATTAGTTAAAAATAAAATTTAAAAATAAAGTGGACATGGATTCACTGTACTTGTATACTGCAAACTCTAGAGCAGCCACTATGAAAGTAAATTAAGTAGTAGATATACTAAAAAATGAGACAAAATGAAATCATATAAAATGCTCAGTCGCACGTATTGCATGGAGCACTGGGTGTGGTACAAAAACAAATACTGTTGCGCTGAAAAGAAATTCTAAAAAAAATAAATAAATAAAATAAATGAGATTGATGGAAACACACAAACAAAAAAAGAATAAAATTATTTCCTTTTTGGAAAAAATAAACCACAAAAGGCAGAAAATATATGGAAAACAAAAATAGGAACAAAAAATAAGGACAACAGAGTAACAAATAATGTAGATGGCAATCCAATTGTATCAATAATCACTTTAGACATCAATGGTCTAAATACACCAATTAAAAGGCAATGATTGTCAGAGTAGATTTAAAAAAAACAAGATTCAACTATATGTCATCTACAAGAAACTCACTTTAAATATAATAACACAGGAGCACCTGGGTGGCTTAGTCAGTTAAGCATCCAACTCTCAATTTTGGCTCAGGTCATGATCTCAGGATGGGATTGTGCCCCACATCCACACTGTGCATGAAGCCTGCTTAAAAGTCTCTCTCCCTTGCCCTCTACCCCTGACCTCAACACCCACATGCATGCCCAGGCTCGCTCTTGCTCTCTCTCTCTCTCTCAAAAATCAAGATAAAAATCAAGATAAAAAGCTTCTGCGCAGCAAAGGAAACAGTCAACAAAACAAAGAGACAACCCATGGAATGGGAGAATATATCTACAAATGACACTACAGATAAAGGGCTGATGTCCAAGATCTATAAAGAACTTCTCAAACTCAACACCCAAAAAATCAAGTAAAAAAATGGGCAGAAGACATGAACCGACACTTCTCCAAAGAAGACATACAAATGGCTAACAGACACATGAAAAAATGTTCAGCATCATCAACCATCAGAGAAATTCAAGTCAAAACCACATTGAGATACCATCTTACACCAGTTGGAATGGCAAAAAATTGACAAGATAAGAAACAACCAATGTTGGAGAGGATGTGGAGGAAGGGGAACCCTCTTACACTGTTGGCAGGAATGCAAGTTGGTACAGCCACTTTGGGAAACAGTGTAGAGGTTCCTCAAAAAGTTAAAAATAGAGCTGCCTTATGATCCAGCAATTGCACTACTGGGTTATTTACTCCAAAGACACAGATGTAGTGAAAAGAAGGGCCACATGCACCACAATGTTCAGAGCAGCAATGGCCACAATCACCAAACTGTGGAAAGAGCCAAGATACCCTTCAACAGACGAATGGATAAAGAAGATGTGGTCCATATACAAAACGGAGTATTACTCAGCCATCAGAAAGGATGAATACCCAACTTTTGCATCAACATGGATGGGACTGGAGGAGATCATACTAAGTGAAATAATTCAAGCAGAGTAAGTTTCACTTACTTGTGGAACATAAGGAATAGCATAGAGGACATTAGGAGAAGGAAAGGAAAAATGAAGTAGGGAAATCAGAGCGGGAGACGAACCATGAGAGACTAGGGACTCCAAGAAACAAACTGAGGGTTTTAGAGGGGAGGGAGCTGGGGGAATGGGTTAACCCAGTGATGGGTATTAAGGAGGGCATGGATTGTATGGAGCACTGGGTGTTATATGCAAACAATGAATCATGGAACACTACATCAAAAACTAATGATGTACTATATGGTGACTAACATAATAAAATTTTTTTAAAAGAAGAATCATAAATATATATCAAATAAATATTATTTCTTTAATATAATGTATTTATTTACTATAATTAAAATTATTAAATAACATATAGATGAACTATAAAGGAATGGAGTAAGATATGCCAGGCTAACACTACTCGAAAGAAAGCAGGAGTAGCTATATTAATTTCAGACAAAGCAGAAGCAGACTTTAGAGCAAGGAAAGTTATCAAGGATAAACAGGGGTATTTCATAATGATTAAAAGGTCAGTACTCTAAGAAGTCAATGTGTATGCACCTAACAACAGAGCATCAAAACACGTGAGGCAAAACAGATAAAACTGCAAGGAGAAATAGATAAATCCACTATTGTAGGTGGAGACTTTAACATCCCTCTATCAGAAACAGACAGAGCAGGCAGAAAAGCAGTAAATCCAGTTGAACTCAACAGCACCATCAATCAACTGGATTTCATTGACATCTATAGATGACTCCATTCAACAATAGCAGAATACAAATTCTTCTCTAGCTCACATGGAACATTCACCAAGATAGACCACATTCTGGGCCATAAAATGCATGTTAATAAAATTAAAATGTATCTTAATACATTTAAAATATATAAGTTTAAGAGGATGGAAATCCTATAAATGTGTGCCCTCAGACTACAGTGGAATTAAAGTAGAAATCAATAACAGAAAGGTAGCTGGAAAATACCAAAATACTTGGACAGTAAGAATACATTTCTAATTAACACATGATTCAAAGAAGAAATCAAGAAAAATTTTAAAATAGTTTGAATTAAATAAAAGTGAAAATACAGTTTATCAAAGTTGGTGGGACACAATGAAAACAGTGCTTTAAAGGTTATTTATAGCATCTAATACATATATTGCAAAAGCACAAATATCTAAAATCAGTAATCTAAACTTCCACTTAGAAAACTAGTAAAAGAAGAGCAAAGTAAATCCAAAGTAAGAAGAAATAACAAAAATCCAAGCAGAAATCAAAGAAACTGAAATCAATAAAGAAAATCAATAAAACCAAAAGCCATTTCTTTGAAAAGATCAATAAAATCAATGAGTCTCAAGCTAGGCTAACTAAGAAAAAAAGAGAGTAGACACAAATTACTAGTAGCAGAAATGAAAGAGGAGACAGCACTCAAAGATAAAGGACATTTAAAGATCTCATGGACATTAAAAAGAAGATAAGGGAATATTATGGACAACTCTATGCCAGAACCTGACAACCTAGATGACACAAACCAATCCCTTAAAACACAGAATCTGCTAAAACTCACACTTGATCAACTTGATTAAAAAATAGCTAAAAATACTCTTAACATATGCTTGGTCCTCGGTATTTATCCAGATGAATTAGAAACTTATATCCACACAAAAACTTGCACATAGATGTTTGTGGCAGGTTTTTATTTTTAATAAATTGCCAAATTATTAATAACTGCAAAATGTGGAAGCAATCAAAATGTTTTTCAAAAGGTAAATGGATAAACTGTAATATGTCCAGATAATAGAAGAGTATTCAGTGCGAAAGAAAAAATGAGCTATCAAGCCATATAAAGACATGGAGGAAACTTAACACGTACCACTAATCCAAAGAAGCTAATCTGAAAACGCTACATACTGTAGGATTCCAAATATATGGAATTCTGGAAAAGGCAAAACTATGGAGAGGGTGAAAAATCAGAGGTCAGCAGGGCTTAGCAGAGAGACAGGGATAAATACAGCACAGTGGACTTTAAAGGCAGTGAAACTATCCTGTTATGACACTATAATGGTGGGTGCATGTTATTATACATTTGTCCAAACCTACAGGCTATACAATATCAAAATTGAACCCCTAAGGTAAACTGTGGTCTTTGGGTGATTGATATGTCAATATGGGTTCACTGATTGTAACAAATATCCCAGTCTGGTGGGAAATGTTCTTAGTGGGAAAGGCTGAGCATGTGCATGTACGTGACCAGGGGGTAAAAGGCAACTCTGTACTTTCTCTCCATTTTGCTGTGAACCTAAGACTTCTCTAAAAAATCAAGTTTATTAATTTTTTTAGTAAGTTAAATGGTACATTCTGCACATAACTGCAAAATGTGGAAGCAAAAGAGTTCAAGCTTCAGCTAAATGTAAAATAAAGAAGAAAAAAAAAAGTAAGAAGCTGAGGTACAGACTGTTTTAGGTAATAACAGCAGAGCCAGAATTTGAACCCTGGCAATCTTTCTCTGGGATGTGTTCACTTGCCCTCTATACCACCTTGCCTCTCAACTGTTTGTTGCTATTATTACTATTATTTTGCAAATGGGAAAAGTGAGGCTCAGAGCAATCTGCCACTTGCCAGAGTCCTAGATTCAGTGAGAAACAGTCTAAGATTCTGGGTTTCCTGAACCCCTAAATCCTAGTTCCTCCTCCACTCTTTCACATTACCTGTACATTTCCCCATGTCCCCTCCACCCAAATATCTGGACGGATCCATGTGTATTGTCCTGGAAAAGGGGAAACTTTTGTTCCAAGCACATTTCAATACTCAGATTCTTTTGGAAGCAAAATGAACTCCTCATTTTCAACCTGGCTTTACCATCAAACTGAGAAGAGGCTATGGGCTAATGCTAGCCATCAGTGAATAAATGGTAGGGTGGCCAATCTGCTTCAGGATTCCAGCACTTTGATCATGCCTGGTTTAGGCACCAATTTGCATGGATGCATGAAACACATAGCATGAGTAGAACAAAGACCAGAATGAAATTCAAGTAGGTATATAGCTGGGAAACGACTGGTAGATGCAGATTAAAAAAAGAAAAAAAAGAACACCCACTGAGAAGCACTAGAAAAGAGCTGGAGACCATTTTTTTTTCTTTTAAAGCTTGTCCAGCTGAAAGAGATCTGCTTTGGTATAATTCCCTGACCCACTTTTTTTTTTCCTGATAAGAGATAGATAGCCAAGATACCCAGATGTGAGGGATAGTCTATTTGTAGAAGGCACTTATTTGATTAGACACTGCTTTCATTTTATAGCAATTCATATTTCCAAGGGCATCTCTTTGTTTCATTTTACATCCCAATTTCTATTTCCTTCCACAAAACCCAAAGCTCTGTATTTTTCAAGTTAATACCACAGTGCACCAGAATGCATGATTATGTGCAGTCTAATTTCCTTTAGGTCACGCGCTCACATTCAGTTATTTTATACATATTGAGAATAGAGCTATCTTTGCTTTGAATTTTTAAGCTGTGAGTTCTGTCTGCTCTAAGATAAATTAGACATAATTCCTAAGGCTTAGTGTGCTCTGGTGAACTACCCTAAGGCCCCAGAATTTCAAACAAATGCCTTTCTTTTTCTCCTTTCAGAAAACTAAGCTGGGTCTCAAAGTATGTCCCTTGCTATTGTGATTTCTTATTATTTTCTTTCATCCTTGGAAGAAATCTTGCAGTTCAGTATGATCCAATGCCTCAGTCACAATTGGCTGAGTGATGTTTGTTTAAATAATAACCTTCCCAGATGGGTGATGTTAGCTTTGGGTCAAAACATCATGAAATTAAAGAGTGATTGACGTTCAGAAATCACTGGCATGTTGCTGGGTGTGTAGGCATAATGCAATTCTACCAGATTCTCTGATTCATAACAAACCTGAGAATAAGAAGTTGGAGGAGGCAATTTTTGGGGGGTTTGCTTAGTTGGGAGGATAGTGGTAAGAGGAGTTTTCGACCACTGAGGATGAAGAGCTTCAGAAAAATGACAAAGGACGGGCACCTGGGTGGCTCAGTAGATTAAGCATCTGCCTTCAGCTCAGGTCATGTTCCCAGGGTCCTGGGATGGAGCCCCATGTCAGGCTCATGCTCTCACTCTCTCCCTCTCTTGTTATCTCTGTCTCTGTCTTCTCTATCAAATAAATAAATAAAATCTTTATTATATGACAAAGGAGCTATGTATGTGTATGTCCATAATGAGATGTCATGCACAACAATCCTAATAGATATCCCATCTACAATACCCAGTCCCGGGAAGACTTTCAAAGAGAAAGAATGTACCACCTATTATCAAACCTACGGTAGGTTTTATTGTTTGGAAGGTTAGAAGTGTCTTCAGGAGCCTGGCAAAAAATTGGGCTGAACACAAAATGGTACTTTCTCTTAACTCCATCCTAGTATAATTCCACCAAGGCATTCAAATTATGAAATGTCAAAGGTTCATTTATAATCTCTACTTTCACCCCATATGAGAAACTATATTATCCCATTAAATATATTTGATATATACTGTGACCAACTAAGGAGTCCCACCAAAGAGAATACCTTTTTTCCACTTTTTTTTCCACTCCTAAAATTAACACTCAAAGGTAGGTAAGCCAAGGATTAATGATTCCCTTTCTGTATATTCTGTATACATTGATTTACACTTTTCAAGACATTTTCACACATTTTCTTTGACCTTTACAACAACTCTAGGGAGAAGGAAGAATAGATATTGTTTGAATCATTTTACCATTGAGGAAACCCAAAATCTAGAGTAAGGCCAATTATTTGGACCAAACTATGTCCCTTTTCCTTTTTGGCATACATCAAGACTACAATTTCGATTCTTTGCAGTTAAGTGTGAACGTGTGATGGGCCCTGTCCAAGAAAAGGTAGGTAGAAGTGATTTGTACCACTTCAAGGCCTGACCCATAAAATCCTCAAAAATATAAGGTCCCCATTCTTTTTTTTTTAACACCAGCAGTTTAGCAAATATTTATTGGGTATTAATAAGACCAGGCATCAGAAGCTAGAGTACAGATGTCAGGGAATAAGCAGAGAGAGAATAGCATTCCAAGATGATGGTAGAACAACTCCTATGAAGAGCTGGGAGAGAACTGGGTGCAAGAGAACAGACTGCCCAAAACAGGCCCCAGCAGGAGCCCACTGAAGAAGAACCAAAGGGTTAGAACACTGGTCTTGACTGTCCCCTACTGAATTGGGCAGTGGTCCCAGTGAGAATGATGGGTCAGCACAGTCAGAGAGAGCACACACCCCCATTTTTCCCCTCATTGACTAGCTGAATGAAGACTACTCAAAAAACTTAGAGAATAGCAAGGCTATAATCTGGAATAAGTTTTAGTCACCACTTGGAGGAAAGTTGTCCAGGAAAACCAGTCAACTAGGAATATGTATTGATATTGTATGAGTGAGAAAGAAGCTTACGTTGTTTTAAGTGATTGCAATTTGGGGGTTGTTTGTTGCAGCAGTTACCTTACATTAATACAGAGAAGTTAAATGATTTGCCCAGTGTTATACAATTAGTTTAAAAAAAAATAAAATCACCGAGCACCTGGGCGGCTCAGTTGGTTAAGCATCTGCCTTTGGCTCAGGGTCCAAGGGTCCTGGGATGGAGCCCCACATTGGGCTCCCTGCTCAGCCAGGAGTCTGATTCTCCCTCTGCATCTGCCTCCACCTGCTGCTCCCCTTGCTAGTGCTTTCTCTCTCTTTCTCTCTCTCTCTCTCTGCCAAATAAATAAATAAAATCTTTAAAAAAATAAAATCAGGACTAGAACTTTGTTCTTCTAGTGCATAGTTTAATATTCATTTGTTTACCAGCACCAACCTTAACAGGCACCCTGCTGTACCCTGTTGCTATCTAAGTAACTGAAAGACTGAAAAGTACAACAAATGAGCCACATGTAGTCAACTCTCTGAAGGTGACTTCTTTCTGTTTCTTCCATATGTTCTTCTAGTAGTTATCTGAAAATTATCTCTTCTGAGTTCCTTTCCTTCCTGGTAGTACAACCAAAAGTTAATAAAACATATATTGTCTCCTACTGAGATAAACTCAAACAGACTTCCTTTAAAAGGACACTGATGAATGAAGCTGCCAGTACATGCAGATAAAAAACAGTGACTAAAGTCCCACTAGGCATGGGTCACAGATAGATTGTGTCAAGGAGTTGGAGTCCAGAGGGCAAGTGTCAAGGCAAGAAGAGGTAGTGAATCCTTTAGGGGGAGAGACATTAGTGAGATGAAGATTCCATCAGGTTGGAGAGAGGTGCAGGCAGTGTTTCAGCACCTTGGAGAGCTCCTATAACTCGTGACCGCTCTCACAGTGTTCCAAGCACATAGTTTGCCTGTTCTTCTGAACTCTCTAACTGATAACAGGGCTCATGTCCTTTCTGTGAAAAGCTTCATCTGTATAGAATAAGAGATTCATTCTCATTCTCTCATTCCTTCTGAGTTCAAGGCCTGTGTCCAGTAGGTAAATTGGAGCTGCCTCATCTAGCCTTACTGAAAACCACATGAGATGTTCACACTGTGGAAAATCTAGAAAAGTACATTCTCAAGGGACTTCACCCTCTTTATGTTTTAGAAACTCTCTTCTGGGTTAGAGGCTGGTTCTTAGGTGGGCCTGGGCTCCAAACACTTCACCAAAGCAAAACCATATTACTATATGAACTACATCATAGCCCTATAATCTTAACAGGATGCTCATCAAAATTATGGGTCCCTTTCTTTCTAAAGGTGTGTTCTCAAGCTTCTTAATAGTCTATGAAAAAGAATTCTATAGAAAAATTAATTTTAAGAAAACCTGGATTAAAATACTTAATACTTAAGGTGCTGTCATATATGTTTTCTCTCTACAAAATACAATGTGATGAGCATCTTCAGGCATATAATTTTTTTTTCCTCTCTTGGGATTATTTTTCCCTTTAGAGATATGTTCCCCAAAGTGGAACTCCTAAGTTAAAGGATTTGAACAATGCTCTCAATTGACAGGTATGGCCAAATCCAAATGGTATTGTATAATTTTACTTTCATCGGAAGTATATAAAAGTATCAATTTGGGGATGACTGGGTGGCACAACTGGTCAAACATTCAACTCTTGGTTTTGGCTTAGGTTATGATATCAGGATTGTGAGATCAAGCCCTGTGTCAGGCTTCACACTTGGCCCAGAGCTTGCTTGAGATTCTCTCTCCCTCTCTCTCTACCCCTCCTGCTCATGTTCATTCTCTCTCTCTCTCTCTCATGATTTCTCTAAAATAAATAATCTAATATATATATATATATATATATATCTCACTTTCACTAGTATCTGATTAGTAATTTGATTTGTATTCTTTGATGTCTATACCTAGAACTCCTTTGATAAAGTGCCTAGAACTGTGCCTGGCCCACTGTAGATGCTCAGTAAGTATTTAAGATTGAAGTAAAAGGTTTAACACTTTCCCATTTATATCTGTTTACTGAGTATAGTTCCTCATTTGGAATTGTCTTGTCCTTTTTTTCTTTATTATTGTGATATTAATATTTTCCTTTTAATTTGTCTAAGATATTAAGCCTGTTTTCCATTTGTTAAAAAATATTTCCTCTATGCTTTTAAAATTTCTTATATATAAAGTTTTAAGTTTTTTATGTAGTCAGATTTTTCAGTGATAATTGAATATAAATTGAATTTATATTCAATTTATAAATTGAATATAAATTTATATTCTATAAATATATATAGAAATAAAATATATTTCTATATATATTTTATTCATCTGGCATTATGGGGTGAGGTGTGGGTCTAAATTGATTTTTCTCTAAATTAGTAACAGATACACCAATACAGTTTATAGCTGGAGCTTCTTTTTCCACAGTGTCTTTTGACTTCTACCAGTGGCTCTCAGTAGGACATCTGGGTTGGGGAAAAAAGGTGGGGAATGAGTTTCAAATACCATGAGAGAATATAATATGAGGTAAAAGAGAATTATCTAACACTTTGCTGTGTGGGTTACATGACCCCGCTCTCAAAGGGTTTACAATCTTGTTTGTCAAAGGTCAGATTTTTGTTTACTTCATTTATGTGTTCGAATGTAAAAATCTAGCTGCCTTAAAGTGTTTCAAAGTAGGCATTGAAATTTCACTTTTACTACAACCTAGATGTGCGGTATAAATGTAGTTCTCTATTTCCTAAAAACCTGATATATTATTCTTCGCAAATCCCTATGGCACTTAATTCTGATTCCTGGGGGCTTCTCAATGGAGCCTGGTCAATGGAAATTGAACTGGTCTTGGAGAAAAGGTGTCCTTGTATTCTCTGGTGCTGTGTCCCCTGCTAGCCTTGAGGTCAGGGTCCACAGCTGATGACCTTGTTGTTTATTTCTGTTTTTGGTTTGTTTTTTTTTTTTTTTTTGGCTCAGTCACTATTCTAGGAACATATTGGCCCTCTCCCTCTAGCTGCTTTAATCTCATCTCTAGAAATCCTTCTCACTCCCCATCACAACTTCCTTCTCACCCCAGGAAACAGGATTCACTCTTTATTCTCTGTGGTGGCCAGCCTCTTGCAGGCTTCCAACACAGGGTCCATACCACATGGGAACTAAGGTTGACTCAGGTTAACCTAACTAAGGTTGACTAAGGTTAACCAAGTCCTCACTGCAGAGGACACTATTGGTGCTGCACAGTGATCCCCTTTGTCAACCAATTCAACAATCCTTCCAGAGGTTGTGTGTTGGTTGCTAACTGCTTGCAAATGTCCCTTTCTTTAAAGAATGTCACCCAACTGTGTGGGGGCCATTTTACCCAGGAAGATAGGTTTACCCCCTCCTTTGGGGTACAGCTCACAGCCAAGGACTAAATACTACAGGGGGGTATGGAATTCTGGCCCCCTTGCCTCAAGGGGAAACAACTCTATGGTACAATTCATACTACAGAACTCCCTATGGGATCAGGCTAGAGCTAAGAACACATCCTTGCTTAGTACCTTCCCCTGCCCTGTCCCACTTCCCACTTCCCTCACTCCCTCTCTCCTGAGAGCACTCCTCCAATAAACAGCATGCACCAGAATCTTTGTCTCAAGCTCTGCTTCTATTGAACATGACCTAAGACACTCACAATGTCTAATAATTTCTCTCTTTACTAGGCTGACTCATCCCATGTTGGCACACTGGTCTCTGTCCAGAGGACTCTTCTGAGACTTTCAAACCATGAATGAGACAAAAGTTCCCTGGCCTCAGTTTTCCCCAAATTTGTCTCTCAACACAACCCCAGCCTTTTCCTCAGGCCATGCCTATATGAGAGTTCTTATACATCAAAATACTAGTTTTCTCAGTTTTGTGAATTGAAAATACCTTACCTCACCCTGTGGTTTATCTTTTCACTCTTTGTATTGTTTTTTTTTGATGAACAGAAGTCCCTTTTCCTTATAGTTAGGATATCTTTTGTACCTTGTTTATGAAGTTCTTCCCTACCCACTAGCTCATGAAGATATTTCCCTATATTACCTTCTACAAGCTTTTTATTTCTCATGTTCAGGTTTTTAATACATGAATATATAGGAATATATTAGGGAGTATAGTGTGAGATGGGGTTTAATTTAACTTAATTATCACTCATATCAGTACTATTTATTCTAAGGACTGACATTTCTCCTCTGTTCTACAGTACAACATATGTCAAATACCGACCTTCTGCATGGATATATTTCTGGGTTCTTCATTCTATTCCACTGGTCTATTTTTTTTAAAGATTTTATTTATTTGACAGAGAGAGAGATCACAAGTAGGCAGAGAGGCAGGCAGAGAGAGAGATGGGAGGAAGCAGGCTCCCCGCAGAGCAGAGAGCCTGACACGGGGCTCGATCCCAGGACCCTGGGATCGTGACCCGAGCCGAAGGCAGAGGCTTTAACTCATTGAGCCACCCAGGTGCCCCCTATTTTTTTTCTATCCCTGAAGAAAATATATACTGTCTTGATTACTAAGGCTTTGTAATACTCTTCTTAGCTAGTGGATAAAGTCTTCCTCTTTATTCTTCTATTTCAAAAGAGTAATGGCTATCCTTAGCTTCTTGTATTTGTATATGAATTTTAAAATCAGTTTGTTAAGTTCCACCAAAACACATGGGGCATCCTTGTCTTGTTCCTGATCTCCAAGGAAAAGTTTTCAACATTTTACCATTTAGTATGTTTGCAGTAGGTTTTTTAGACATTAAGAATATTCTCTTCTGGGCACCTGGGTTGGCTCAATGGGTTAAGCCTCTGCCTTTGGCTCAGTTCATGATCCCAGAGTCCTGGGATCAAGGTCCACATCGGGCTCTCTGCTCAGCAGGGAGCCTCCTTCCCCCGCTCTCTCTGCCTGCTTCTCTGCCTACTTGTGATACACCTAGATAATACCCACATCAGCGTAAATAACCCAGAAAACAACCCGAAGACTGGCAGAACAGACTCTCCACAGCTAAATAAAGAGTAGAAGCCATATTAAAAGGGTAGGAAGGGCAGAGACATGGTCAGGAACCAAGCTGACCTGTAGGACTGTCCACAGGAGGGAGGGGTGTTGTGGGCACAGAGGAAAGAAGAGCAGACCCCACCCCAGGTACCCCAGGAATGGGGAACAAGCACCAGGAAGACAAATCCCCATAACATTTGGCTTTGAAAACTAGAGAGGCTTACCTTGATGAGTTCTTACAATCAGTGGGACTTAACAAGTAGAACTTTAAAAATCAGTGGGCTTGACTCTTGAAGCACCAAAGGGTGACAGGAAACAGTCCCCACCCTTAAAGAGACAACACAACAAACAGCCCCAGAGAGATACAGCATAGAAGCAGCAGTTTGAAAAATGCCTGAGGTATATAGGATGGAGATTTGTTTACTAATCTCAGGATGTGGTGGAGGGGCAAGAAAACTTCTTTAAGAAACTGCTCCAGGAGCAAAAGAGCTTGTAGGCACCATTTAACTTCCCATCCCCTAGCCTAGATACACAGACATCTGTGGGAACCAGCAGAGTGTGAACACTCTCCCCCTAGCTTGTTAATAGTGCACCCACCCCTGCACTCTTCTGCAGACTCACCCCCTCCAACCAGCCATGGCAGGAGTTTTCCAAAGCAGCAATGAGTCCCCTCCCACAGCAAACCAGCCCAGACCTTGCTAATATCACACACCCTACCTCTGTGTACTTCTGCAGACCCTCCCACTCCACCACCACCTCCACAGGAGTCCATCCAAAGTAGTGCCACAAGCAGCAGTGTGAAAGCAGCCCTAACAGTGATTAGCACCACCCCAAAGTGACTCCTGCCCTGAACAGAGAGGAAAAGAAAGCCCCCCCCCCACACACACACCAGTCTAACTGAGGCCCCAGCAGTCAGCTGGGGGCAGACATCTGGTCTGCCTGCAGGCCCCACCTACCAATGAAAGCTTTTCAGGGGATAACACAGGGAGAGTGCCCTGCAGTTCACTGCTCCTGCAGCTCTGGCAAACACCTGGTCTGACCGAACTCAAGCCCAAGGTAGCCCCAATCTGGCACACTAACACCACCATGACCAAACCCTGCCCATAATAGGCAAAGAAAGCCATTGCAGACTGGACTGCAGGCAAATGCAGCTCAGCCACAACAGTAGGGCACATGCAACACACATAGGAGACACCCCTGAAGCACGAGGTTCTGGCACACTGCAGGGCACATCATACTGCAGGGCACTCAGGACCTCTTCTTCATAAGCAGGAGAAGAAGCTGACTTTCTTAACACAGAGAAACAGACACAGAGAATTAGACAAAATGAGGAGACAGAGGAATGTGTCGCAAATGAGAGAATAGGACAAAATCACAGTGAGAGAGCTAAACAAAACAGAGATAAGTAAGCCCGACAGAAAACTTAAAATAATTCTCATAATTGTCACTGGACTTGAGGAAAGAATGGAGCATCTCAGTGAGACCCTCAACAAAGACATATAAAACATAAAAAGAACCAATCAGAGATGAAGAATTCAATAGCTGAAATTAAAAACACACTAAAGAGAATAAATAATAGAATGAAAGGGCACGAGAATGGATCAGTGACCTGAAGGACGGAGGATTAGAAAGCAGTCAGGCTGAACAGGAGAGAGAAAAAAGAATAATAAAAAATGAATATGGACTACCAAAACTCGGTGATACCAGCAAGGTCATTATATTATAAGGATCCCAGAAGGAGAGAGAAGGTGGGGGCAGAAAATGTATTGAGGAAAAAATGGCTGAAAATTTCTCAAATCTGGAGAAGGAAATAAAAATCCAGATCCAAGAGGTCCCAACAAAATCAACCAAAGTTGGTCCACACCAAGACACACAGTAATTAAAATGGCAAAAAATAGAGATAGAGAATTTAAAGGCACCCAAAAAAAAAAAAAAAAGAAAAAGAAAACAGTTATGTACAAGGGAAACCCCATAAGCTATCAGCTGATTTTTCAACAGAAACTTTGCAGGCCAGAACAGAGTGGCATGATATTTTCAAAATGCTGAAAGGAACATTGGCAGCCAAGAATACTCTATCCAGCAATGGCATTATTCAGAACAGGAGAAATAAAGAATTTCCTAGACAAACAAAAGTTAAAGGAGTTCATGACCACTAAACCAGCCCTAGAAGAAATGTTAAAGGGGACTCCTTGAGTAGAAAGGAAAGTCCATAAGCAGAAGTATGAAAAGTAGAAGGCACAAAGGCAGTAAAATTAAGTATATGCATAAAAATCAATCCAAGGATTCACAAAATAGCAAGATGTAAAGTATGATACAATATACCTAAAATGTAGGGGAGAGAGGAGTAAAACTTTAGTGCTTTTGGAATGGGTTCAAACTTAAGCAACCATCAACTTAATATAGAATGCTATATGCAGGGGCGCCTGGGTGGCTCAGTAGGTTGAAATCTCTGCCTTCAGCTCAGGTCATGGTCTCAGGGTCCTGGAATCGAGCCCCGCATCAGGCTCTCTGCTCAGCGGGGAACCTACTTCCTCCTCTCTGCCTGCCTCTCTGACTACTTGTAATCTCTGTCTATCAAATAAATAAATAAAATCTTTTAAAAAAAAGAATGCTATATGCAGAAAATGTTATACATAAACCTAATGGTCACTCTATATAAGTCAATAACCTGAGATAGATAAGTAAAATATAAAGAAAAAGGAATGCAAGCCTGTCACTAAAGAAAGACAGCAAGCTGAAAGAGAGCAAGAGAAGAAAGGAACAGAGAAAAACTACAAAACAATCATAAAACAAGTAACAAAATGGCAATAAGCACATATTTATCGATAGTTACTCTGAGTATAATGGACTAAATGAATCAATCAAAAGACAAAGGGTGACAGAATGGATAAGAAAGCAAGACCCTTCTATATGCTGCAAACAAGTACTCGTTTCACACTTAAAGACACATATAGATTGAAAGTGAAGGGATGGAAAAAGCATTTATCATGTAAATGGAAAGAAAACCAGGGTAACAATACCAATATTGGACAAAACAGACTTCAAAACAAAGACTGTAACAAGAGACAAAGAAGGATGCTATATGATCATAAAGTGCACAGTTCGACAAGAAGATACAACAATCGTAAATATTTAGGCACCAACATGGGAGCATCCAAATACATAATACAACTAAAAACAAACATAAAAGGAGTAATCAATAGTGATACAAAAAATGGTATGAGACTTTCACACCTCACTTATATCAATGGATAGATCATCCAAACAGAAAATGAACAGAGAGTCTTTGAATGAAACATTGGGCTAGATGGCTCTAACAGATATATTCAGAAAATTCCACACGAAAACAGCAGAATACACACTCGTTTCAAGTACATATGGAATATTCCCCAGAACTGATCACGTATTAGGCCACAAAACAAGTCTTAGCAAATTCAAAAAGACTGAAGTCATATCATGCATCTTTTCCAACCACAATGTTATGAAACTAGAAATCACAAGAAAAAAAAATCTTGAAAGAACACAAATATATGGAGGTTAAATAACATGCTATTAAACAGTGATTGGGTCAACCAAGAAGTCAAAGAGGAAGTTAAAAAATACACAGAGAGAAATGAAAATGAAATACAACAGTCCAAAATCTTTGGGATGCAGAAAACGCTGCTCTAAGAGGGAAGTTCACAGTAATACAAGCCTATCTCATGAAGCAAGAAAATTCTCAAATAAAGAACCCAACTTTACACCTAAAGGAGCTAGAAAAAGAACAACAAACAAAACCCAAAACCAGTAGAAAGAAAGAAATAATAAAGATTAGAGCAAAAATAAATGTATTAGAAACTAAAAAAACAATAGAACAATGAAACTAGGAGCTGTTTCCTTGAAAAGATAAACAAAAGTCATAAACTTCTAGCCAAAATCATCAAGAGAGAAAGAGAGAAGACTCAAATAAGCAAATTCAGAAATGAAAGAGAAATAACAACTGACATCACAGAAATACAATTATAGAAGATTATGAAAAATTATATGCCCACAAATTGGACAACCTAGAAGAAACAGATAAATGCCTAGAAACCCATAACCTACTAAAACTGAATTATGAAGAAATAGAAAATTAAACAGACTGATTACCAGCAATGAATTGAATCAGTATTCAAAAAACTCCCAACAGACAAAAGTCTAGGACCAGATGGCTTCAGAGATGAATTCCACCAAACATTTAAAGAAGAGTTAATACGTATTCTTCTCACACTATTCCAAAAAATAGAAGAGGAAGGAAAATCCAAATTCATTCTATGAGGCTAGCATTACCCTGATACCAAAACCAGATAGAAAACACCACAAGGGGGGGCAATATCTATGGGCCAATATCTCTGATGGACATAAATGCCAAAATTCTGAACAAAACATTAGCAGACCAAATCCAACAATACACTAAAAGAATCATACCCCATGATCAAGTGAGATTTATTCCTGGGATGCGAAGGTTACAAATCAATCAACATGATACATCACATCAATAAGAGAAAGGATAAGAAACATAGGATCATTTCAATAGATGCAGAAAAAGCATTTGATAAAATACAACATCCATTCATGATAAAAATTCTCAACAAAGTAGACTTAGATGGAACATATCTTAACATAATATAGGCCACATAGGTCCCAGAGTCAAGATGGCGGAGAAGTAGCAGGCTGAGACTACTTCAGGTTGCGGGAGATCAGCTAGATAGCTTATCTAAAGATTGCAAACACCTACAAATCCAATGGGAGATCGAAGAGAAGAAGAACAGCAATTCTAGAAACAGAAAATCAACCACTTTCTGAAAGGTAGGACTGGCGGAGAAGTGAATCCAAAGCGACGAGAAGATAGACCGCGGGGGGAGGGGCCGGCTCCCGGCAAGCGGCGGAGCAACGGAGCACAAAATCGGGACTTTTAAAAGTCTGTTCCGCTGAGGGACATCGCTCCAGAGGCTTAACCGGGGTGAAGCGCACGTGGGGTCAGCATGGCCTCAGGTCCCGCAGGGTCACAGAAGGATCGGGAGTGTCTGAGTGTCGCAGAGCTTGCAGGTATTAGAACGGGGAAACCGGCTACAGAGACAGAGCCGAGGAGTGACTCTCAGCTCGGGGTTACCTTGAACCAGTCGCAGGCTCGGTCAGCTCGGAGCGCGGACGGAGGCCAGGGTGACGGGAGCAATTGGGCGCTGTTCTCTGAGGGCGCACTGAGGAGTGGGGCCCCGGGCCCTCGGCTCCCCTGGGCCAGAGACTGGGAGGCCGCCATCTTGATTCCCGTCCTCCGGACTCTACAGAAAGCGCTCAGGGAACAAAAGCTCCCGAAAGCGAACCCGAGCGGATTACTCAGCCCGGCCCCTGGTAAGGGCGGTGCAACTCCGCCCGGGGCAAAGACGCTTGAGAATCACTACAACAGGCCCCTCCCCCAGAAGATCAACAAGAAACCCAGCCAGGACCAAGTTCACTTACGAGGAGTGCAGTTTCAATACCAAGGAGAGCAGCGGAATTCCAGAGGAGGAGAAAGCAAAGCACGGAACTCATGGCTTTCTCCCCATGATTCTTTAGCCTTGCAGTTAATTTAATTTTTTTTTCTTTTTCAATTTTTTTCTCTTCTTCTGCTAAATTTTTTTAAACTTTTACCCTTTTCTTTTTTAACGTTTTTTAACTAGTTTATCTAATATATATATATTTTTCCTTTTTATATTTTTTTCATTATTGGTTTTCTTTTTTTTATTTGTTTCTTTTTTCTTTTTTATTTATTTATTTATTTTTTTTCTTTCTGAACCTCTTTTTATCCCCTTCCCCCCCCTCCTCATGATTTGGGATCTCTTCTGATTTGGCTAAAGCATATTTTCCTGGGGTTGTTGCCACCCTTTTAGTATTTTACTTGTTCCTCCATATACTCTTATCTGGACAAAATGACAAGGCGGAAAAATTCACCACAAAAAAAAAGAACAAGAGGCAGTACCGAAGGCTAGGGACCTAATCAATACAGACATTGGTAATATGTCAGATCTAGAATTCAGAATGACGATTCTCAAGGTTCTAGCTGGGCTCGAAAAAGGCATGGAAGATATTAGAGAAACCCTCTCGGGAGACATAAAAGCCCTTTCTGGAGAAATAAAAGAACTAAAATCTAATCAAGTTGAAATCAAAAAAGCTATTAATGAGGTGCAATCAAAAATGGAGGCTCTCACTGCTAGGATAAATGAGGCAGAAGAAAGAATTAGCGATATAGAAGACCAAATGACAGAGAATAAAGAAGCTGAGCAAAAGAGGGACAAACAGCTACTGGACCACGAGGGCAGAATTCGAGAGATAAGTGACACCATAAGACGAAACAACATTAGAATAATTGGGATTCCAGAAGAAGAAGAAAGAGAGAGGGGAGCAGAAGGTATATTGGAGAGAATTATTGGAGAGAATTTCCCCAATACGGCAAAGGGAACAAGCATCAAAATCCAGGAGGTTCAGAGAACCCCCCTCAAAATCAATAAGAATAGGTCCACACCCCGTCACCTAATAGTCAAATTTACAAGTCTTAGTGACAAAGAGAAAATCCTGAAAGCAGCCCAGGAGAAGAAGTCTGTAACATACAATGGTAAAAATATTAGATTGGCAGCAGACTTATCCACAGAGACCTGGCAGGCCAGAAAGAGCTGGCATGATATATTCAGAGTACTAAACGAGAAAAACATGCAGCCAAGAATACTATATCCAGCTAGGCTATCATTGAAAATAGAAGGAGAGATTAAAAGCTTCCAGGACAAACAAAAACTGAAAGAATTTGCAAACACCAAACCAGCTCTACAGGATATATTGAAAGGGGTCCTCTAAGCAAAGAGAGAGCCTAAAAGTAGTAGATCAGAAAGGAACAGAAACAATATACAGTAACAGTCACCTTACAGGCAATACAATGGCACTAAATTCATACCTCTCAATAGTTACCCTGAATGTTAATGGGCTAAATGCCCCAATCAAAAGACACAGGGTATCAGAATGGATAAAAAACCAAAACCCATCTATATGTTGCCTACAAGAAACTCATTTTAAACCCGAAGACACCTTCAGATTTAAAGTGAGGGGGTGGAAAAGAATTTACCATGCTAATGGACATCAGAAGAAAGCAGGAGTGGCAATCCTTATATCAGATCAATTAGATTTTAAGCCAAAGACTATAATAAGAGATGAGGAAGGACACTATATCATACTCAAAGGATCTGTCCAACAAGAAGATCTAACAATTGTAAATATCTGTGCCCCTAACGTGGGAGCAGCCAACTATATAAACCAATTAATAACAAAATCAAAGAAACACATCAACAATAATACAATAATAGTAGGGGACTTTAACACTCCCCTCACTGAAATGGACAGATCATCCAAGCAAAAGATCAACAAGGAAATAAAGGCCTTAAATGACACACTGGACCAGATGGACATCACAGATATATTCAGAACATTTCATCCCAAAGCAACAGAATACACATTCTTCTCTAGTGCACATGGAACATTCTCCAGAATAGATCACATCCTTGGTCCTAAATCAGGTCTCAAAAGATTGGGATCATTCCCTGCATATTTTCAGACCACAATGCTCTGAAGCTAGAACTCAATCACAAGAGGAAATTTGGAAAGAACCCAAATACATGGAGACTAAACAGCATCCTTCTAAAGAATGAATGGGTCAACCAGGAAATTAAAGAAGAATTGAAAAAAGTCATGGAAACAAATGATAATGAAAATACAACGGTTAAAAATCTGTGGGACACAACAAAGGCAGTCCTGAGAGGAAAATATATAGCGGTACAAGCCTTTCTCAAGAAACAAGAAAGGTCTCAGGTACACAACCTAACCCTACACCTAAAGGAGCTGGAGAAAGAACAAGAAAGAAACCCTAAACCCAGCAGGAGAAGAGAAATCATAAAGATCAGAGCAGAAATCAATGAAATAGAAACCAAAAAAACAATAGAACAAATCAACGAAACTAGGAGCTGGTTCTTTGAAAGAATTAATAAGATTGATAAACCCCTGGCCAGACTTATCAAAAAGAAAAGAGAAAGGACCCAAATCAATAAAATCATGAATGAAAGAGGAGAGATCACAACTAACACCAAAGAAATACAGACAATCATAAGAACATATTATGAGCAACTCTATGCCAACAAATTTGACAATCTGGAAGAAATGGATGCATTCCTAGAGACATATAAACTACTACAACTGAACCAGGAAGAAATAGAAAGCCTGAACAGACCCATAACCAGTAAGGAGATTGAAACAGTCATCAAAAATCTCCAAACAAACAAAAGCCCAGGGCCAGACGGCTTCCCGGGGGAATTCTACCAAACATTTAAAGAAGAACTAATTCCTATTCTCCTGAAACTGTTCCAAAAAATAGAAATGGAAGGAAAGCTTCCAAACTCATTTTATGAGGCCAGCATCACCTTGATCCCAAAACCCGACAAGGATCCCATCAAAAAAGAGAACTACAGACCAATATCCTTGATGAACACAGATGCAAAAATTCTCACCAAAATACTAGCCAATAGGATTCAACAGTACATTAAAAGGATTATTCACCACGACCAAGTGGGATTTATTCCAGGGCTGCAAGGTTGGTTCAACATCCGCAAATCAATCAATGTGATACAACACATTAATAAAAGAAAGAACAGGAACCATATGATACTCTCCATAGATGCTGAAAAAGCATTTGACAAAGTACAGCATCCCTTCCTGATCAAAACTCTTCAAAGTGTAGGGATAGAGGGCACATACCTCAATATTATCAAAGCCATCTATGAAAAACCCATCGCAAATATCATTCTCAATGGAGAAAAACTGAAAGCTTTTCCGCTAAGGTCAGGAACACAGCAGGGACGTCCGTTATCACCACTGCTATTCAACATAGTACTAGAAGTCCTAGCCTCAGCAATCAGACAACAAAAAGAAATTAAAAGCATCCAAATCGGCAAAGAAGAAGTCAAACTATCACTCTTCGCAGATGATATGATACTATATGTGGAAAACCCAAAAGACTCCACTCCAAAACTGCTAGAACTTGTACAGGAATTCAGTAAAGTGTCAGGATATAAAATCAATGCACAGAAATCAGTCGCATTTCTCTACACCAACAACAAGACAGAAGAAAGAGAAATTAAGGAGTCAATCCCATTTACAATTGCACCCAAAACTATAAGTTACCTAGGAATAAACCTAACCAAAGAGACTAAGAATCTATACACAGAAAACTATAAAGTACTCATGAAAGAAATTGAGGAAGACACAAAGAAATGGAAAAATGTTCCATGCTCTTGGATTGGAAGAATAAATATTGTGAAAATGTCTATGCTACCTAAAGCAATCTACACATTTAATGCAATTCCTATCAAAGTACCATCCATTTTTTCAAAGAAATGGAACAAATAATCCTAAAATTTATATGGAACCAGAAAAGACCGCGAATAGCCAAAGGAATATTGAAAAAGAAAGCCAAAGTTGGTGGCATCACAATTCCGGACTTCAAGCTCTATTACAAAGCTGTCATCATCAAGACAGCATGGTACTGGCACAAAAACAGACACATAGATCAATGGAACAGAATAGAGAGCCCAGAAATAGACCCTCAACTCTATGGTCAACTAATCTTCGACAAAGCAGGAAAGAATGTCCAGTGGAAAAAAGACAGCCTCTTCAATAAATGGAGTTGGGAAAATTGGATAGCCACATGCAGAAAAATGAAATTGGATCATTTCCTTACACCACACATGAAAATAGACTCAAAATGGATGAAGGACCTCAATGTGAGAAAGGAATCCATCAAAATCCTTGAGGAGAACACAGGCAGCAACCTCTTCGACCTCAGCCGCAGCAACATCTTCCTAGGAACATCGCCAAAGGCAAGGGAAGCAAGGGCAAAAATGAACTCGGGATTTTATCAAGATCAAAAGCTTTTGCACAGCAAAGGAAACAGTTAACAAAAGACAACTGACAGAATGGGAGAAGATATTTGCAAACGACATATCAGATAAAGGGCTAGTGTCCAGAATCTATAAAGAACTTAGCAAACTCAACACCCAAAGAACAAATAATCCAATCAAGAAATGGGCAGAAGACATGAACAGACATTTCTGCAAAGAAGACATCCAGATGGCCAACAGACACATGAAAAAGCGCTCCACATCACTCGGCATCAGGGAAATACAAATCAAAACCACAATGAGATACCACCTCACACCAGTCAGAATGGCTAAAATTAACAAGTCCGGAAATGACAGATGCTGGCGAGGATGCGGAGAAAGGGGAACCCTCCTACACTGTTGGTGGGAATGCAAGCTGGTGCAACCACTCTGGAAAACAGCATGGAGGTTCCTCAAAATGTTCAAAATAGAACTACCCTATGACCCAGCAATTGCACTACTGGGTATTTACCCTAAAGATACAAATATAGTGATCCAAAGGGGCACGTGCACCCGAATGTTTATAGCAGCAATGTCTACAATAGCCAAACTATGGAAAGAACCTAGATGTCCATCAACAGACGAATGGATAAAGAAGATGTGGTATATATACACAATGGAATACTATGCAGCCATCAAAAGAAATGAAATCTTGCCATTTGCGACGACGTGGATGGAACTAGAGGGTATCATGCTTAGCGAAATAAGTCAATCGGAGAAAGACAACTATCATATGATCTCCCTGATATGAGGGAGAGGAGATGCAACATGGGGGGTTAAGGGGGTAGGAGAAGAGTAAATGAAGCAAGATGGGATTGGGAGGGAGATAAACCATAAGTGACTCTTAATCTCACAAAACAAATGGAGGGTTGCTGGGGGGAGGGGGGTTGGGAGGGGGGGGTGGGGTTATGGACATTGGGGAGGGTATGTGCTATGGTGAGTGCTGTGAAGTGTGTAAACCTGGCGATTCACAGACCTGTACCCCTGGGGAAAAAAATATATGTTTATAAAAAATAAAATTAAAAAAAAAATATATATATAGGCCACATATAAAGAATCCACAGTTAACATCATCCTCAAAGGTGAAAAACTGAGAACTTTCCCCCTAAGGCCAGGAACAAGACAAGGATGTCCATTCTCACCACCTTTACCCAACACAATCCTGGAAGTCCTAGCTATAGCAATCAGACAACAAAAAGTAATAAAAGGCATCCAGATTGGTAGGAAAGAAGTAAAACCTTCACTATTTGCAGAGGACATTATACCATATACAGAAATCTGGGGTGCCTGGGTGGCTCAGTCAGTTAAGCATGAGGACTCTTGATTTCAGCTCAGGTCATGATCTCAGGGTTGTGAGAGCAGGCCCCACATCAGACTCCACACTGGGCATGGAGACTGCTTCGAATTCTTTCTCTTCCCCTCCCTTGGCCCCTACCCCCTCTATAAAAAACAAAACCAAACCTGTATGACTTAGCCAAAAAACTACTAGAACTGGTAAATGAATTCAATAATCAACATACAGAAATTCATTGCATTTGTATACACTGATAATAAAGTAGCAGAAAGAGAAATTAAGAAAACAATCCCATTTACAATTGCACCAAAAATAATAAAATACTTAGGAATAAACCGAACCAAGAAAGTGAAAGACCTATACTCTGAAAAGTATAAAATACTGATGAAAGAAATTGAAGAGGACCAAAAAAATTGGAAAACATTCCATGCTCATGGAACAGAAGAAAAAATACTGTTCAAATGTCTATACTACCCAAAGCAATCTACACACTTGTGCAATCCCTATCAAAATACCAACAGCATTTCTTACAGTGCTAGAACAAAGAATACTAAAATTAGTATGGAACCACAAAAGACTCCAAATAGCCAAAGCAACCCTGAAAAGGAAAAACAAAACTAGCATCACAATTTTGTACTTCAAGTTATATTATAAAACTCTAGTGATCAAAACATTATGGTATGGCATAAAAATAGACGCATAGCTTGATAGAACAGAATAGAAAACCCAGAAATAAGCCCATAATTATATGGTCAAATAATCTTTAGCAAAGGAGGAAAGAACATACAATGGGGAAAAAAAATCTCTTCAACAAATGGTGCTGGGAAAACTGGACAAGCTACATGCAAAAGAATGAAACTGGGCCACTTTCTTACACAAAAATAAATTCAAAATGGATTAAAGACCTAAATGTGAAACCTGAAACCATAAAAATCCTAGAAGAGAGCACAGGCAGTAATTTCTCTGACATTGGCCATAGTAACATTTTCCTAGCTGTGCCTCCTGAGGCAAGAGGGAAAAAAAGCAAAAATAAACTACTGTGACTACATCAAAATAAAAATCTTCTACACAGAGGAAATAATCAACAAAACTAAAAGGCAATTTATGGGATGGAAGAAGATATTTGCAAACAACATATATGACTAAGGGGTTAGTATCCAATATATATAAAGAAATTATACAACTCAACACCCAAGAAACCCATAAATAATCCACATTAAAAATGAACAGAAGACATGAGCAGACATTTCTCCAAAGAAGACATCCAGATGGCCAAGAGACACATGAAAAGATGCTCAACATCACTCACCATCAGGGAAATGCACCTCAAAACCACAAAAAGGTACCACCAGATACCGGTCAGTATGGTTAGCATCAAAAACACAAGAAATAAGTGCTGGTGAGAAGGTGGAGGAAAGGGAATGCTTCTGCACTGTTGGTACAAATGCAAACTGGTACAGCCAATGTGGCAGACAGTATGGAGGTTCCTCAAAAAATTAAAAACAGAATTACTATAGGATCCAATAATTCCACTACTATTTGCCCAAAAAGTACAAAAACACTAATTTGAAAAGATATGTGCACCCGTTTATTGCAGTGTTATTTACAATAGCCAAATTATGGAAGGAAGCCAAGTGTCCATCAATACATGAAAGGATAAGAAAACATGGGGGGGGGTGTCTGTGTATTGATGTACATGTGTGTGTGTAACAGATTACTGAGCCATAAAAAGGAATGACATCTTGCCACTTGCAAAAATATGGATGAATCTAGAGTACAATGCTAAGTGAAATCAGTCAGTCAGAGAAAGACAAATACATAATTTCACTCATATGTGGAATTTAAGAAACAAAACAAACAAAGAAAAAAGAGACAAAAATCCCTGGGTGGCTCAGTTGTTAAGCGTCTGTCTGCCTTCGGATCAGGTCATGATCCCAGGATCCTTGGATCAAGCCAGGCATTGGGCTCCCTGCTCTGTGGGGAGCTTGCTTCTCCCTCTCCCACTCCCCTGGCTTGTGCTCGCTCGCTCGCTCTCAAATAAATAAATAAATAAATATCTTTACCAAAAAAAATCACTGTGAAATACAGAGAACAACGTAGTAGTAACAAGAAGGGGGGGGGTGCGTGAAATAGGTAAAGGGGATTAAGAACACACTCATCGGGGCGCCTGGGTGGCTCAGTGGGTTAAGCCGCTGCCTTCGGCTCGGGTCATGATCTCAGGGTCCTGGGATCGAGCCCCGCATCAGGCTCTCTGCTCAGCGGGGAGCCTGCTTCCTCCTCTCTCTCTGCCTGCCTCTCTGCCTGCTTTGTGATCTCTCTCTGTCAAATAAATAAATAAATAATCTTAAAAAATAAAATAAAAAAAAAAAAAAGAACACACTCATCATGGGGCACCTGGGTGGTTCAGTCATTGGGCATCTATCTTGGGCTCAAGTCATGATCCCAGAGTCCTGGGATCAAGCCCCAAGTCAGGCTCCCTGGTCAGCGGAAAGCCTGCTTCTCCCTCTCCCACTCTCCCTGCTTGTGTTTCCTCTCTCGATGTGTCTTTGTCAAATAAATAAAATCTTAAAAAAAAAAAAAAGAAATCACTCATCATGATGAGCACTGAGTAATTGTGAATGTTCAATGTTGAATCGTGAGTTGGGTAAGATGGTAGAGGCCATTCCACAGCAGACCTAGACCAAGGAGCATCAAGTAGCTACCCAAGAAGGACATAATCAAGTTTTTAAAGGACCACAGTTTAGATTTGTTTCTTGCAGAAGTTATTAGGAAACACTGAAAATGTGGACAAAACAGCTAACAAGGACCATTTGGTTATAGCCTATAGTCATCTTTTTAAAAGTAAACATTTCAAGGTACTGAAAGTGTAAGTAAATTGTCTGAGCCGGTGAAAATGTGAAGCTTAATGAAGATAAACCCAAAGAAACCAAGTCTGAAGAGACTCTGGAGGAGGGTCCACCAAAATATATAAATTGTGTTCTTAAAAAAGGAATTAAAACCAACTTTCCCAAAACAGGAGATGCTGTTCACTGCTGGTATACAGGAACGCTACAGGATGGGACTGTTTTTGATACTATATTCAAATGAGTTCAAAGAAGAAAAATGCCATGCCCTTAAGTTTTAAGCTTAGAACAGGCAAAGTTATCAGAGGATGGAATGAAGCACTCTTGACTATGAGTTAAGGAGAAAATGCGCAACTAGAGACTGAACCAGAATGGGCTTATGGAAAGAAAGGACAGCCTGATGCCAAAATTCCACCAAATGCAAAACTCCATTTCAAAGTGAAATTAGTGGGTACTGATTAAAAGAGCACTGCTTCAGATATAAAGACATCATGATGCAACAATAAAACATAGCCTTGAAAAAAATTATGATACTAATGAAACCTGGTTACCACTGTTAGGGAGGAGTCAACTTGAAAATTCAGGAAGCTAAATATTGTTTACTGGATCCCCAACTTTTAAGATATGTAATCCATTTTAATTCCCTAAAGTTTGAAATACTTTACTACAGCTGTATAAAATACTGGTTAAGAACTGGCTTCCCTTTTACCTCTTGTTGTAAACTAAAAGTCTCAATAAATATACATCCATTGTCAAAAAAAAGAATTTTGAATCATTATATTGTATACCTGAAACTAATATAGCACTGCATGTTAATTATATTGGATTTAAAATTTAAAAGAAAGAATATTCTCTTCTCCTACTTTGCTAAGAGTTTTTATCATGAAAGGATATTTAATATTGTCAATGAACTGTCTATATCTATTGAAATAATCACATTATTTCCCCCTTTGTTCTGTTAATGGGATGAATTAAATTGTTTGATTTTTTTTGAAGATTTTATTTATTTATTTGACAGACAGAGATCACAAGTAGGCAGAGAGGCAGGCAGAGAGAGAGGAGGAAGCAGGCTTGCCGCTGAGCAGAGAGCCCGATGTGGGGCTCGATCCCAGAGCCCTGAGATCACGACCCGAGCCGAAGGCAGAGGCTTAACCCACTGAGCCCCCCAGGCACCCAACTGTTTGATTTCTAAATTTAAACCCAACTTTGCATTCCTGGATAAAGCCACATTTGGTCATGACATGTCATGCCCGATGAACATTCTACACATGTCTTTCGATGCACTATGCACACATTTCTTT
Organism: Lontra canadensis; assembly: GCF_010015895.1. Classification (NCBI taxonomy): domain Eukaryota; kingdom Metazoa; phylum Chordata; class Mammalia; order Carnivora; family Mustelidae; genus Lontra; species Lontra canadensis. Next base: position 2,212,355 of record NW_022631110.1, read on the forward strand.
TAGCTACAAATATAAGAATGGAAATGCTGGGTCATAAAGTATGGAAGTTGGTTTCAACGAAAGAGTAAGGCTCTAGGTACACTGAGTCAAGGCTTCAGGAGGACTGGGGGTAAATGTCGAGCAGGCAATTAAAAATGTGGGACTGAGTTTGAGTAGAAGACACAAGTGTGGATTTGCGAGTCACCAACATTAAGCTTCCGTTTGAAACCACTGGGAGGGAATGCTCCGTGTTGGGGAGGGTCCTGGAAGAAAGAAGAGGACTCCAGATCGAAGCTTGAGAAACATCTGTAGCTAAGAGGCAGGATGACAAAGACCCAGGAGAGAGAGGCATGACTTTAAATGGGTACAACAAAAACAAAGGATATCAAGTTTTCACCATTGTGGAGAAAACAAGAGTAAGGAGTCCGTAGTTTCAGTGACCAAGAGACCTTCATACAATTTTCTCCCGTGCTGTAGCTGCTATGCTCTTCCACTTACTTTTCATCTTTATAAAGTTCTTTGGCTACTTTTGGAATCATGCCAATGTTCAGGACTGTTATCACCCCAGCAGCTGCTAAAAACATTTTCTACCACCCCAGTGAAACCCTCAGGACACAACACTTAATGAGCACTTACTAAGTATAGGCCTATCAGTCAAAATTATGACTTCCAAAATAGCAGGCTTTCAAAAGTCAGCTGAAGGTGCATGTGTCCCAGGACAAAGCAGTCACACGAATGGACAAAAAGAAAAAAAAGAGGTTCCCTTCAAAAAACTATTAACTTCATAGAACTGAGCAGCTGAGATTTCATGACTTGATAGACTGAACTTACCTCCGCACTGCCTCTTATGACTTCCTGCCGCACTACTCAAGGAGCCTTTCTAAAGGCTAGTGGAGAAAAATCATGAGAAAAGAGAAAGGGGAAGAAGAGGACAGGTCAGCTGAGTTCTGAGGATAGAAACACTGGAGAAAGCTAGGGAAGATTTCAGTAGCTTGCCCCTATACTGTCTGTGAGCTTGAAGCAAAGCAATATACACGCTCTACATCATTAGGTACACAGCAGCATCCTTCAATACGCAGTGAATGTTAGTCCACAAAATAAATATTTATCATGCTTTTACTCTATTCCAACAAAAATAGTATTTACAAAAAGTAAATATCTTATCAGCGGCATAAAAGGTTTAAGGGCAATGGAAAATGAGAGCAGGCACGCCTGGGTGGTTCAGTAGGTTAAGCGTCCGACTCTTGGTTTTGGCTCAGGTCGTGATCTCACGGTTTTAAGATCGAGCCCTGTGTCGGGTTCCACGCTCAGTGCACAGTCTTAAGACTTTCTTAAGGCTTTCTCCCTCTCCCTCTGCCCCTCCTCACTCCCCAATCTCTCTCTTTTCCTCTCTATAAAATCAATAAATAAATCTTAAAAGAAAGAAAGTGAGAGGATAAAATAAGTGTTTTTTAAAAAAAGCAGAATGGATAACTTCCAAAACAGAAGAAAGCAAAAATCAAACAGGAACAACAAGAAAGCAAAAATTAAAGTCAAATATATCAGTAATCTAAAAAATAAAATTAAACAAAAAAATATATATATCAGTAATCTAAATTTTTAGTCACTATCTTTAATAGATAATTAAGTCTGTTTATATTGGGTGGTGAAAACAAAAGCTAGAGCTGGGCACACCTAAAACACAATGACATACATAAGCTAAAATAAAAGGAATGAGAAAAAATATACTAAACAAATAACAAATAATCTAGTAAAATTAGGAACAGGCAAAACAAAATTTAACGGGGAAAGATTCAGTAGTCATAAAGCAGGACCTCATCTGATGACAAAAAAAAAAGCAATCTATAAGAAGCTATAAAAATTTTGAACTTCCAACCATTAATAACATACTTGCAAAATATATAAAAGAACACTTTTATAAAATCCACCATTATAGAAGATTTTAATTTCTCGCAAAATGTAAATGATAAGGTGAGCCAAAAACACACATATTAAAAATAGCAAACCTTTAATCATGTCAGATTTCAAGAAGGCTTTCTGATGAATCAGAAAATATGACATAAACTAAATCACTGGAAACTCCACACTTTGGGGTTCAGAAGCAAAACCAGTTTAAAACAATAAAATGAGAAATGATCGTGATAGTTTTATTTTACAGTTTACTGCTTTCTTTGGCTCATATTTCTATCCAGTTGCAAACTATCAAATCATTTCAACTGCCATCCTCTGTTTGTTATACTTTCACAGATACTAATTAACTTGATTCTCATAATAAACCTGTGAGGTTGAAAAATTATTTTTCTTATCTATTAAACTCAAGTAAATTAAAACTGCTCCTGCCCATGACCAGAAATAAACAAGTTTTTGGTGGTGGAAGTCCCAGAGCTTGTTGAAAATTATCTGAATAATATTCTGGATATACGATAGCATCTTTGTAGCACCCACCCATATCCCTAACCCACCAGCACTTTTTAAAAAAGATTTATTTGATGTATTTATTTTAGGTTGGGGGGAGCGGGAGACAGCACACGCCATGAGGAGCGCAGAGCCCAGCAGAGGTCCGTCTCACAACCTGAGCCAAAAGCAAGAGGCAGCAGCTTAACTAACTGGGTCACCCAGGCGCCCCACTAACCCACCAGCATTTTAAAGCCCATTTTGCCACCAGGGGAGCGGCCTGAAAGGGCTGGGAAGTTAGGGCTCCCCCAACAGTCCTCAACCCAGAATTGAGAGGATTTGCTATATAAATGTTCCAGCTTCCTCACCCCCAGGAGGGAGAGCTCTGAGGCACATTTTCTATGCCCGTCCCATAGATGCCCAGCAGGCTTAAGCTCTAGTGGCTTCCTTGGCCTGTCTCATTCCGCCACCCCTCTACAGTGCTCCTTCTCCTCCCAATTCAATGATTTGCACCTGAGTCTTTGTCTCCGGTCTACTTCTACAGGAACCCAAACTAAGATAATCTTTCATTCTGAAACAAAAATGCATGCTTTACACAATTTTTGCTTATTTTTTCTAATGTCAGAGATAACAGAGTCATCGAGGTGTGTTTCTGATCTCCCGAAACACAGAGAATTCGCAATAAAATGCAGTGAGCACCCCAGCATGCATAACCAGGACTAATGGCCGTATTTACAACAGAACACCAGAAACCAAGTGCCATTCTGGCTACTGCTGAGGGAGAAGGAAGAGTAGAATATTAAGGAATTTATGAAGGATGTAGGGCCAGGGAGAGATTAACAATTCTTCATGCTATAGGGTCGCCTGGGTGGCTCAGTCGTTAAGCGTCTGCCTTCAGCTCAGGTCATGATCCAAGGGTCCTGGGATGGAGCCCCCCACCCCCCTCCACCCCACTCAGCAAGGAGCCGGCTTCTCCCTCTGCCTGCTGCTGCCCTTACTCAAGCTCGCGGTCTCTCTAATTAATTATTAATTAAACAATTCTTCATGCTACGGGGGTATCACACATGACTTGCCTGTGTGTGCTCTGAGAAGCTACACAGGTCAACTCTCCAAAGGCTCCTTGAGATTGCAACGGGGGTTCACATGGCCCTGATTCCAAGTGCAAACTGCTATGCTCAACATCCCTGCCACATTCGGTGGGGACTGGCCGTCACCCGGAGATCTCCCATGAAAGTGGAGACACTGTCTGGGCAAACCCGCTCACTCTCTGAAAGATCAGAGAGAAGCCTGGCTCCAGGCTGCCCAAGATTACCGCTCCTACCACTTGTGGAGTAAATTATTAAGGAACATTTCTTCTGCCCTTTATGCTTTACAAGAAGATTTGCAACCAATGGTCCTATGAGGAAATAAAGGGAAAACTGGGAGATTTGTGGATGAGTTACTTGGTTCAAATTATACTTTCCAGCCTTCTTTCAGCCTTTCTTAGACAGAAGAAAGTCTCTAAAGATCATGCCAGATCTTCCTTTGAAGTGACAGGTAGGACAGTGAAAAATAGTTCAAAAAGATCTTTCATTTTCTGAAAGAATTTAAGACCTTGCTTCACCACTCTGCAGTTTAAATAGTTTTATAGAGATTTGGAGGTTATATTTACATTCCCCCTCCTGCTTTGTATCCATGTTTTAAAAGGCCAAATCCTCCCTAAGATAAATAAAGCTTTATCCCCAGGAAAAGTGACTTTGAGTTCTTTGCAATGCATGGCTTCTGCTTCTGGAACTATTGTTTTTCTTCTCCAGTGGGATAATGTTTTCCCCTTGTCTGAATAAATGAAGCACATATTAAAAACTGGGGCCAAGAGAGGGAAAAAGAAAAGCAGAAGGAAACTAATGTTTAAAAAAACAACGCGAGAACTTCCCTTGTTCATTCTTGTCCTAGTTCCAGAAAGCGGCTAGTGCAGGCAGAAAGGGCAAAGTGTTCTTGCTCAGTTATGATCAGGGTGGAGAGGCTCGGCGGAGTCAGATGCCAGCTATGCTTAACAACACAAGCCTTTCCTTTTTATCTATTATTGTTTTCAAACTTCGCATTCATATGTGGAAGTCCAGAACTGTCCCACTGTGGCTAGAGATAGGAGAGGGACTGGAGACCAGTGGTTTTCAAGGGGCAAATTCCTTCTTAGGCAAAACAATCTTATGTGAATCTTCAACATAAAAAAGCAGCTTTATGGGCGCCTGGGTGGTTCAGTGGGTTAAAGCCTCTGCTTTTGGCTCAGGTCATGTTCCCAGAGTCCTGGGATCAAGCCCCGCATTGGGCTCTCTGCAGGGAGCCTGCTTCTCCCTCTCTCTCTGCCTACTTGTGATCTCTGTCAAATAAATAAATAAAATCTTTTTTTAAAAAGTGGCACTTTGTCTAAATTTATTTTATAAGTTCTAAGTCAAATAAGAAGCACCCAAGGCTTACTGGAAAAAAAAAAAATTAGTAAATGAAAAAAGGAAAGAAAAGAACTAAAAACCTACAACTCTATGCAACCTGATATGGACACAGCAAAAGCTATTACAATTTCCCTTTTGGGGGGACAATGACATTTAATCCAGAGTAGTACACATGAGTTGAGAAGGTATTTTCTGTGAGCACCAACCCAGAGGCTTGAGTTAGTGAAACAAAACAAAAACACTTGACAAAGCTGTAACCTTGCAAAACAACAAGACATCTATAAGAATGGGACTCCGATAAACAAACACACCATAAAGAAAAGCTGTGTACTGGATGCTGTGGGGAGCCACCCAGAACCCTCTGGAGAAATGACACATCCATCCCCCAGACGCCGTGAGGGCTGCGCTCCCCCACACAGGACCCCTAGCCCCTCAGCCCACCCCTAGCTCCCCATCCCCAGGGTAGCTCACATCCAATGACTGGTGGGTGAGGAGGCATAAAGCCCTGGCCCTCTTGCCTCAGGGACAGCTGTCCCAGCTGCTGAGCCCCCAGGACTGGGGCTCAGACTGTGGTTAGCCCTGCTGTCCTGCTGCCTCCCCAGCGAGAGTGCGCCGCCGTTAACTTCCACACAGAAACATCTGTCTTAGGGTCTCAGGCAGGTGAAAGTCCAACCAAGACCCATATAGCCTACACATGGATCCAATAAGCACTCTCATTTTGCTATATTTACTTTCACCATCTCTCCACATAGACACATATTTAACAGGTATATAGTTCCCGAACTTTTATCTCGAAAATTCTCAAGCCCATGCAAAGAATACCACGAACACTCCTATACTCCCACTAGGTTCAACAATTCTTAACATTTTAGCACACCTTGTCCTTACTAAACCTACGTTTTCCTTTGCTATACCATGTGACAGGATTGCTGACACCTCATATCACTTATCTCCTAAATACATCTGCGCACATTGCGCAGGAAGAAGTGCCATCTACACCAGCACAATATTGTCATCACACTTGAGAAAACCAACAATTCCATAATTACAGGCTTAAAATATTTTCTTAAAGATTTTATTTATTTATTTGACAGAGATCACAAGGAGGCAGAGAGGCAGGCAGAGAGAGAGGAGGAAGCAGGCTCCCTGCTGAGCAGAGAGTCCAATGCGGGGCTCGATCCCAGGACCCTGAGATCATGACCTGAGCTAAAGGCAGAGGCTTAACCCACTGAGCCACCCAGGCGCCCCCAGGCTTAAAATATTTTTAATGTTGTTTTCAATGATACTCTAATCAAACATTTGTGAAACCTGTGAGGCTTCTTACAGTCAAGTTCAAGAAACATTTTTTGAAGGGTGCCTGGCTGACTCAGTGGGTTAAAGCCTCTGCTTTCAGCTCAGGTCATGATTCCAGGGTCCTGGGATCGAGCCCCGCATCGGGCTCTCTGCTTGATAGGGAGCCTGCCTCTCTGCCTACTTGTGATCTCTGTCTGTCAAATAAATAAATGGAATCTTAAAAAAAAAAAAAAAACCTGAAGCGTCAACACTCTGGGGGTAATGAACATATTAGCAATGCAATTGTACAAGCCCCTCCTCGGGCTGGGCTTGGATAGTCCTGTATAAGTCAGATACCTCAGTTAAGCACGGCCCTTATCTGGTCATTTAGGGACAAGGAAAATATATTGGACATAAGCATGCATATATATGTACCTTTTTCCCCCTCCCCTCTCTCTCTTGCCTTCCCCCTGCCTCCTGCCCCACACCCCTCTTCCTGTGTTTGAGGGGAAAAGAAAAGAAACCTACCAATGCCTACACCTTGAAGGCTGGTGGCTGGCATTTCCTTTAAACAGACATCTGAAATAGCTTCTGTTTAAAACAACAAGGATTTCAAGGATTAAAAAGCAAGTATTTCAAGGGTCAGAGGATGGATGGAATGTAAAAAGTTCATTCCAGTAAATACAACCTACTATGGTCCAATCCCTGCTTCCTAAGCCCAATGTGGATGCCAAGTCATCTGTGGCTCTGCCTAAAGGAAAGCTCATGTTCTCCTCGTAGCCAGAGGTAAAGTCCTTCCCATTCCCCTTGGCCCCCAGATCTCTTGAAATTACAGGGTAAGAGAAAACCAGTCACCCTACACTTGTCGATAGTGAGGTAAGCAAGCAGAAAGCTAAACTTACTAGAGCCAGTGGCTTTCAAACCGTTTTGAATCGTGACCCAAATAAGAAACGCATTTTACAGGACAACCCAGTTTCTATATACAGCAGGAATACAGCACTAAGAAAACATTTTCCAAAATCACATTGTCCTCTGATATTTTCTATTCTCTTTCTTTGAAATGCTAGTCCCAACTCATTAAACTGATTTTATCACCCACTGACAGGAAATGCCCTGCAGTGTGAAAGTCATGCTGGAAAGCTGAGATCAAAACTGTATTTTTGTGCTAGACTGCATTCAGAGAAGATCTTTGGCTGTGGCTTTCTTTAGAGCTGACTAAAATCCCACTCTTTAACCATACATTCACATGGTTGGTAGGGGATTCGAACAACAGTGCCTCTCCACGCCCATTCCCATTCACTGCCCAGCACAGCCACAGTAAATGACCAGACAAGTATCTTCCATCTTGTGTGGTGCATTCACATATCACACGTAACCACACCCATGGTTTTTAATCATGTAAATGGGATTGTATTACATTTACGTTTGTGTGACTCACTGAACTTAAGAGATGTCTTTTGGCATCAGGACATGATTTTCAAATCAGTTTATCCAGATTGACAACGTTCTTTTTGTCAATCATACTTTGTTGAAGTATAATTTATACAGTAAATGCACATAACTTAAGTACAGCTTGAGGACTTTTGACATATGTATATCCCTGTGTGACCATCGACCAAACCAATACAGAGAACATTTCCATGATCCCAAAAAGGCTCCTTCATGTCCCTTCCAGTCAATACCATGCCCGCAGAGGTATCCACTATTCTGACTTCCAACACTATCCAGTAAAAACTTTATATTCATGATATCATAGAGTAGCTATTCTTCTGTGTCTGGATTCTTTCACGCAACCTAATATTTTTGAGGTTCATTTCTGGTTTTGCATGTATTAGTAGTTTGGTGATTTTTTTTTTTCTTTACCAAGTGCCATCCCCATCATAATTTTGGTTGTTTTCAGTTTGGGGCTCTTGTGAATGAAGCTACTATGAATGTTCTTTTAGAAATCTTTCTGTGGACATATGCACTAATTTCTTTTGAGAATATACTTCTGGGTCATAGGTTGTGTGCAACTTTACTAGAGACTATTTCGCGACCATGACTATGCCATTTTACATGCCCACCAACAGTGTAGAACCTTCCAGTCGTCCAATCCTCATCAGCACTTTGCATTGTCAGTCTTTACAATGTTAGCCACTCTGGGGGGGTGTATGCTGGTTTCTTGTTACAATTTTAATCGCATTTTCCTGATAACCTACGATGTTGAGCACTTTTTCATGTATTTATTGGCTATTCCAATATTTTCTTTTATGAAATACTCATTTGAGAATTTTGCCCAACTTTTTTAACTGGGTTGTTCATCTTTTTGATTGGCTTATATAATTTTTAAATACATAATGGAGGGGCCCTGGGTGGCTCAGTGGGTTAAAGCCTCTGCCTTTGGCTCAGGTCATGATCCCAGGGTCCTGGGATTGAGCCCTGCATCGGGCTCTCTGCTCAGCACGGAGCCTGCTTCCCTTCCTCTCTCTCTGCCTACTTGTGATCTCTGTCAAATAAACAAACAAAATCTTTAAAAATAAATACATACATACATAATGGATACAAATCCTCCATCAGACATATGTATGCTGAATATTTTCGATCTCTGGTTTGCCTTTCACTTTAGTATCTGCCATATTCTTTGCAATGGATGCGTCTTTTCCCAATGCAGTAACAGTTTTTTTTTTTTAAGATTTTATTTACCCATTTGACAGAGAGAGAGCACAAGTAGGTGGAGTGGCAGTGAGGGAGAGAGAGAAGCAGGCTCTCCACTGAGCAGGGAGCCGGATGCCGGGCTCCATCCCAGAACCCCGGGATCATGACCTGAGCCGAAGGTAGACGCTTAACCGACTGTGCCACCCAGGCGCCCCTGTAGCAGCAGTTTCTTAATGTTACTAGTTCTCTGTTAATGGATATTTATACTAATGGGTAAAAATCTGTGCTTCAGTGGAAAACTGCTCTTTGTTTGGAGCAGATATTCCTGGTTAGCTGGTTCTGATTTTCCATTCTGTAAACTGTATATAACTGATAGCAATGGAAAATAATTCTTAGCTATAGACACGCAAATAAATTCTCCAGTGGAGAGTCAATTAATTGCTGTCCACCACTGTGGGAGAAGCCAGTTTTGCCTCCATTTGCACTTTCCTTTCAATATTCCTAATCTAATAAAAATATGTTGTTTGGTTATCCTTTGAAATGGTTGTGCCATCTTATTGGTTCCCTAATTAGTGAGTTAAGTAAAATCTCTAACATATGTTCATTTTATATCTGTATGAGAGCCATAATTTTACTGTTTTAAAAAATATTCTTTAACGCATTGTTGCCAATTTTTTATCCTATTACAGAGAATGCCGCAACCCTTCTCACACATTTATCTTTGTGTAAAAGTCTCTCAAGACTAAGAGGTCCTCATGCTCTCAGGCTCCAAACTGAACCAACTTTGAACAATGGATTTAACAAGTTCAGCTCCATGAAGGCATACAGGATAAATACACAGAACTTAGATTTTTTACAGGGAAAAAGGTCAAATTAGGCTCAAGCCAAAGAAATCAAATTCATGGTGAAATTTCAGACATGGTAAGGCAGAGTGAATGAGGAATGCCTTTGTTTACTGAGCACCTACTACTCCCAGACCACTGAGTTAGGCACTGAAGACAGGAAGGTCAGGCTAGAGGGGGAGAAAAAGACTTCAGCAATTAAGTAATGCGAAGACAGACTGTGTGTGCTCTAATATACCAACTGGAAGAAAGGAAATTAATCCATCTCTAGTCTTCAGGTTATGGTCTCTGAAAGCTTTCAGAGTATCTGGGAACAATTTCATATGGGAAGAGCCTTTTATACTTGAAAAAGAAAAAAAGAAATCATTCTTTTGAGTTTTTTGTTACTGAAATATAACTGACATGTTAGATTCGTTTCAGGTGTACAACATATTGATTCAACAATTCTACACATTACTCAGTGCTCGTCACAGTAAATGCAGTTACTGTCTGTCACCATATGATGTTATTGGAATGCCACTGACTATACTAAGTACTGGGCTGTTCTTTTCATTTCTATGACATAACTGGAAGTTTCTACCTCTTAACCCCCGTCACCTATTTTGCCCATCCCCACACACTTCCCTCCCAAGCAACCACCAGTTTTCTCTCTGTATTTAAGAGTCTGTTTTTACTCTGGTTTGTTTCTTCATTCGCTTTTTTAGATTCCTCATATAAATGGGATCATATGGTATTTGTCATTGTCTATCTGACTTATTTCACTTATCATAATACCCTCTAGGTTCATCCATGTTGTCACAAATTACAAAATCTCATCCATTTTATAGTTGAGTAGTATCCCATTGTCTATATGTACCACATCTTCTTTATCCATTCATCAGCTGATAGACAGCTGAGCTGCTTCCATATCTTGAATACTATAAATAATGCTGCAATAAAGATAGGGGTGCGTGCATCTTTTCAAATTAGTGTTTTCTTTTTCTTTGGGTAGATACCCAGTAATAGAATTACTGGATTGTATGGTAGTTCTATTCTTTTTCTTTCTTCCTTTTTCTCTTTTATTATTTTTATTAACATATAATGTATTATTTGCCCCAGGGGTACAGGTCTGTGAATCGCCAGGTTTACACACTTCACAGCACTCACCATAGCACACACCCTCCCCAATGTCCATAATGGTAGTTCTTTTTTTAATTTTTTGAGTAACATCCATACTGTTTTCCCCGGTGGTTGCACCAACTGACATTCCCACCCAAATGCCTGAGTGTTCCCATTTTCTCCACACCCTGGCCAGCACCTGTTATTTCTTGTCTCTTTTGTGAGAGCCATTCTGACAGGTGGGAAGTGATATCTCACTGTGGTTTGGATTTTGCGTTTCCCTGATGATGAGTGATGTTTGAGCACCTTTTCCTGGGCTAAGAAATTAAGTCTTGATCATCACTCTTTTCGTGTAGGAACACCCATTCTGGCAGTCCATTCTGATAACAAAGATGTTCAGCTTTATTGCTCAGAACTGTCTGAAGTAGTCATTAAACAGCTCGTGGGTGGATATGGATACGGGAGCGGCGCAACTGACTTGTGAGTCCCCCCCATCTCTAACGGCACCTTCCTCCTGGGCAGTGAGAGGATTAAACGCATGAACACTTGTTGTACTCTGTCAGGGGTCAGTTAAGAAAGCAGGAATAAAGGGTTTTAGCATAGGAATTAGTAGTTTACGGGACTATTAAACAAGGTAGAAAAGACAAAGTCAAAGAAGGTGTCACCAAAGGTCAAGAAAGCAAACACTGGAGACCTCAGCTTGAAGCACCAAAGAAAATTCTTGAAGGATTACTGGAAAGCCGCTGAAGAATCTCCAAAAATCCCCTCACTCTACCCCCACCTGTCTGCAGCAGTGAAATATCTGATCCTCATGAATTCTTCAGGAAGCTTCTGTAAATCTCACATCTGTCCATGCGTCCTCGCTGTGTGGCAAAACAGCTGCTTCTTTGCTTCTGCCTTCAAATTTCATGCAAGTTCCTCTCATCAATAAACTTTAAACTGGAACCATACTGAGACAAGGGTTATAGGAAAGGTGGCTCTCAGCTTCTCTTTTGCAAAGCCAAAGTTCTAGAAGCCGGAGGTGGTGATGCTGAGTTGAGACCTGGCCCAGAGCTGAAGCTCACTAAATGATGACCAAAATCACCACGAAGCAGCAGGCTCACCGAGCAAGTGCTTAAGTTCACAGTGTTTGGATTTTTCTCCTTCGTTATCTGTCCATTGTTCAGCCTCCCCTTGCCCCTATCTCATTGTGCAGGGACCAAAAAAGGACTCGATGGTCACAATCCTAAAAGTCAAATGCTTAAGTCAGTAGTTTAGAAAAACATCTGAAAGGATTTATAGGTCTGTGTTAACAACCCTCACATAAAAGTGAGATTTGAGGTCCAGTCCTGGCTTTGGTGCTAACAACTCTAGGTCTTGGGGCAAACTGCTGAACCTTCTAGTAACTGTTTTATTGAAAAGTTCAAGGCTGTGATGCTTTGAGAAGAACACATTATTCCCAAGACTGTATAACCTCCGTCTCATTGAGGGAACATTAGACAAACCCAAATTGAGGTACATGTTGCAAAATGTCTGACCAGTACTCTTCAAAAGTGTCAAGGTCAGGAAGAACAGGGAAAGATGGAGAACTCTCAGATTGGAGATTAAGAGACATGAGAATTAAATGCAATATAGGATCTTGGATTGAACCCTGGAAGTGAGAGAGAGCTTTCTTTAGTGGAAAACCTGGCAAAATACAAAGAAAGTCTGGAGTTAACAGTATTGCAGCACGTTAATTTCTGAATTTGGTAATTGCACCATAATTATGAAAGCTGTTAACATTAGGAGAAGCTGGGTGAAGGGTGTACAGAACTCTCTGTACTATTTTTACAATTCTTCTGTAAGTCCAAACTTCCCCCAAAATAAAATGTTAAAATATAAAACTGTGCTACTTAAATAGTTCCGAATCTTAATTCACCATCTTCATTGGGCCCTGCAAATTACATAGGCTGTCCTACATGGAAGTCTATGGAGAAGTGGATAAAACCCTTCCCGTGACACAAAATAACGAAGCAGCAGCAAAATGATTCCCCTGAGCTTGAAGGGAACCTGGAAGGAGCAGAGATAGAACCTTCTCCAATCGAATGGGTCTTCAGGGCAGGAATAAGAATGGCTCTAGGCAACTAAAGCCCAGCCGAGACAAATAGATACCCCAGCTGATGATGGCTAAGAAAAATGACAAAAACCTGATTCCGAACCCTCTCCTCAGCTCCGGCAATGTATAAGACCACTAAAACTTAGGATCAATTCTGGATAAAAGGATAAAAACACCCACCCATTGGTATTCTCCCAGACCTATCTCCATGCATGTCCTGGGCTCTTTACTTGCATTCTTGGGAAACCCAAAAGCCTTGAATGATTAAGGCGACGTTTCTACTCCCAGTCCGGAAAGGGTCAAAATAGAACTTAAGAGTGACGTCACCCAGACGGAGACAAACGGGGTCCTGATTTCACTCTCCCTCACTAGAACTATCAACTATTCCTGAACAAGACACCACTGAAAGAATCCTGGAACACCGGGCTGATGCCGACGCACTCCCTGCACCGCAGAGAGCAAGACAGCCGCCTCCGAAGGGTAAGAGCATGACACAGGGACCATGACCCACGGACCGCACAGCCCCTCCCCAGCCCAGCACCACGGGAAGAGGCCTCCTCTGGGCCTCAGGTTCCTGCGATGGGAAAAGAGCCCAGGTGACAAGCAGTGCCCCAGCATCGCAGGTAGCTCCGCGGGGACCCTTCCCCTGGTCTCGCTCCACCGGGTTTGCAGGGGAATCTGAGTGGGACAGAGAACGGGGAGGGGCTTGCAACAATTCTCGCAGGGGCCTGGCGGGCAGAGCTCCCGAAGGCAGTGCCCAAGCCGTGACCTCAACCACGAGTTTTGCTCACCTGCAAAACCAACGAACTTGGCAGGGTGCACGTCTGCCGCACTCGGGTCCTCATACGACCAGGCGTTCTGCCTGCCTTAGAGTCTAGTGGGCCCAGGCCCCAGCCAGGTGCGCAGTCACAGCCGCACATGCGGCGTGGAGAGTCTCGGGACGCACTGACCAGGGAGCCTGGTGGGAACAGCTTGAAGCCTGAGCGCCTGAGCTCAGGGGGCTGCTCGCCCGGGCCCTGCGGGGCAGAGCTGGTACCGCAGTTGGCAGGCGGGGTTCCCCGCTCCTCCCAGACCCCGGATTAATTCACAGCCAGGGCTGACGGTAGCTGCCCGCTTCTCCCCCACTGGAAAGCCTGTTTGAAACAGTGGGTGCTTCCAGGAGTGGCCCCACCCCGTCACACCAAGACCTGGGAGCTGAAACAGAGCCCCACCCTTCATGGGTCCCAGGCCCATCTAACCTGAGGGTCTAGTGAGAACACCTGGAGGCTGTGTAATCAAAATAGAGATTAAGTTGTTACAGAAAAATAAAGGAATATTTCTTGCCCAATTATGTTGGTGTGGACATTTGCACCTGTCACGCGTCCATCTTACAAATTAATTTTACTAATTGAGATTACCAAGTATTCCATCTCAAAGAGGACCAGCAGGATTTTTATCACGGTGAAAAAACTCATTGCAAGCTTAACGTATTGGGAGTTAAAATAAGTTAGGCTGGGAGGAGGTGGCAGGGGAAATTAAAAAAAAAAGATAAGTTGCAATGGAGGAAGCAATGAACGTGAATGTGGTTAGACCGCCACTGTCGTCCTCCACTAGGTGAAGAGTCTCTGAAAAGTGAAAAACAGCTGAATATCTAAGCCTTGCTGGCTAAAGTAAAAATCTTACCATATATTTAAATAAGTATTAAAGTATAAAATGCTATTGTGCTTTAGTAACACTTCAATTTTACCCAGGAAGGGTAAAACACTTCCAAAGTTTTCAGTATCCTTATGACTACGCCCTCAATAGTAAATTACTGTATTAAGCAAGAAAGCAAACGTGCTAAGTGTGCCACCTTTATGGACCTGGATGAAAACTATGTTATCATTAATTTTTTAAAAATCACTGTGGATTGCATTAGGAAAAGTTCTGTAAAATTACTCCATTGGAAAGAACAACCTAACCATCTGTATTAAGAATATCTTAAATGTCTTTTCATTGTATTTATTTGAAAACAAGATAAGATAAAGAAGATAAACTTATTTATCAAAAACAAGCCTTTCGGGCACTTGGGCAGCTCAGTGGATTAAGCCTCTGCCTTCGGCTCAGATTGTGATCCCAGAGTCCTGGGATCAAGGCCCGCATAGGGCTCTCTGCTCAGCAGGGAGGCTGCTTCCCTTCCCCTCTCTCTGCCTGCCTCTCTGCCTACTTGTGATCTCTGTCAAATAAATAAATAAAATCTTAAAAAAAAAAAACAAGCCTTACGAACAAGCATTTTAAATCTTTAACATTGGATTAATGCAGTAATGGAATGAACCTGTGAAATTTTGAAGGCAGAAAAGGTCTAATTTAGTTTAAAATAAAATATGAAGCACCTTAGTGAAATTTATTTTGCTCAGTGTGGTTGTGAAGAAACCATGTGTAAAAAATAAATAAATAAAAATAAAGAAGTTGTGTATATATTTTTTATAATTCAAACCATGGGAATCATTTTAATACACTTCCTTAAAAAATGGATATTATAAACTGTGCTAGCCAATACAGCAGCCACGATTCACATATGATTATTTAAATTATTAATTAGCTAAAATGAGGTAAAATTTAAAATTGGGTTCCTCTAATTTTTTAAAGATTTTATTTATTTATTTGACAGAGAGTGAGAGAGCACAAGCAACGGGGGTGAGCAGCAGAGGGAGAGAGAGAAGCAGGCTCCCTGCTGAGCAGGGAGTCCAACGCGGCGCTCCGTCCCAGGACCCTGGGATTATGACCCAAGCTGAAGGCAAACCCTTAACTGACCGACACACCCAGGCAGACACATAACCAACTGAGCACTCCAGGCACCCTCCAAGTGTGGCTCTCAAGCACTTGAGATGCGGTGATTAGAGGAAGTAAATTTAGGTGCGCCTGGGTGGTCCAGTCGGTTATAAGCATCTGCCCCGGCGGCTCAGTCAGTTAAGTGTCTGCCTTTGACTTGGTTACTGATCCCAGGATCCCGAGATGGAGCCCCACCTTGGGCTCCCTGCTCTGCGGGGAGCCTAGTTCTCCCTCCCCCTCTGCCACTCCCTCTGCCTGTGCACTGTACACATGCACATGCTCTCTCTCTCTCTCTCTCTCATAAATAAATAAATAAGATCTTAAAAAAAAGCCCACATGTGGCTAGCAACTACCATGCTGGGCAGCATAAATTTATCGAGCATTACCAATATAATGGTACTGGACAGCAGTGGTCTAACAAATTATATAAGCAGCCATCATAATAAAGTGAACCATGTAAATCCTGAAAAATTTTTGTAAATATAAAGTTTTTGCTTTTGTAATTTTGTTTCTAATCCAGGGACTATTTCAGATAGCACAAAATACAAATCAAATTTGAAATCTGCATATATAGTTTAAAATTTAATCTTGCCTAGAATGTAATTTTACTTTTCTATATTAGCTGTATTACCAATAGTGTGTTAAATTATTTGTAAAACTGAATGGTGAAGACAAAGACTAGCTTAGATGAATTAATCTAAATAACTCTGGTCAAAACTCTTTTGCAGTCTATGGAAGATTTTTTGGCTTGAATTATTTATTTTTTAAGACCACTGTAGGCTGCCTGGGTGGCTCAGTGGGTTAAGCCTCTGCCTTCGGCTCAGGTCATGGCTCAGGGTCCTGGGATCTAGCCCCAAATCGGGCTCTCTGCAGGCAACCTGCTTCTCTGTCTCTCTCTGCCTGCCTCTCTGCCTACTTGTGATTTTTCTGTCAAATAAATAAATAAATAAATAAATCTTTAAAAAAAAAGAACACTGTAGGCATGGCCTAAACATAGAAAGATATGTGTAGAAATACTATAATTTTATTAACGTAAAGGCAACTAAAAACAAATTATTTATTTGGAGAACAGGGTCATAAAAATCGTACCTTACATTTTAGTCTTCCTAAAATTAGTTACACTATATTTCACTAACATACTCTAAAAACTGAATTTAATTTTCAAAAAATATATCATTTGAGAAATTGTATCTATTCTACACATGGACCATATAAGGCCATCCTAAACTACTTTATGAGTCATAAAAATAACAAGACTTGTCAACTTTCACACAAATTACTTGGACCAACTTATTACTTTTTATTGAATTTCTTCTTTGCCTTATCAAAAGACAAAGTTAATTAATGTCCACTAGACAAGAAAATCCATGGGTCATAAGCAAATGTGCATAACTAAAGACTGAACTCTCACAAGGAAAAAAACTGTTTTTTTGAACAATACCTAAGAATGCAATAAAAGCGAATATAACTGAGAATTGTTCCATACTAAAAGTTGAGATGACATTATCACTAACAAACATTTCTCTTTTCTCTGACAAAATGTTTCTTAAACACAAAACAATGAAATTATACAGTATTTTCTATAGCTAAAACATTCAAGAACTTTAAAGTGCTTAAGCTAAACATAAAATCCTACTCATAAGCAAAATGGAATTATTTTTTTCATTTGCCAATATTCCTGCCAATATCCTTCAAGATCACTTTTTTCTAATTGAATTTCTGATCAATATTTTCATTTAAATATGTAAGATTCAAATTTGTATGCACTTCAACTACTAGAATCAATCAGAAAAACACAGTAAATATATTAAACCTTTACCCAGACATTTCAGAAACAATAACAAAAAAAAAATCAGTGTCTGAACCTGGTCAGATTCTTTTTATTCATAGTGATATATTCTTAAATTTGAACTACTTCAATAGAAACAAAAAGCCTCCTGACATGATTTTCTGTGATGACTTTTAGAAAACTGTTGTGATAAAATATTATCAGGAGGTAAATAAAATAATAAAAATATCAGGAGGTAAATAAAAGGATGGTGTTCTTACCAGAAGTAAATCAAAAAACCATAGGTCTCATGCCTGGAAAGTCTGGGTCAAACAAAAGTATGTCAATCCTACGAATGCCCTGCTCGTGGATATACAAGAAAGCCAATGCGTGTCTTGGTTATGTGTAAACCGTGCCTCCCTTCTGAAGCAGTGGAGCTTAGACCTCAGATCTGCAGTGATGGTCCACTTGACAAATACTGAATGTCCAGTACCTACAAATTCCCACACCCGGCGTCATGGTTTGCCTATCCAACCAACTACGTCTCTCTACCTCACTACCTATGCGTGTCCCTGATGCTCAGATCACACCTATCGGTAAGAGCTAAGCATGCTATTCTCATTCGACCTTGAAACAGCAATGAAAACGACCTTTAGGAGTTTACTACCATTCCCTTAATCAGAGGTTCTTAGCAGAGTACTGCCCATCACTTCGTTCACAAGATGAAACATTATACATCTTCCGAATGCAATTTTGTCTGCTATGTGGGCAGAGAAAGAACATCAGATATTTCCTCAGTTGTGAATGCAGAACTCCCGCTACCACAAGCTAATTTTGGAATGACAACTTGAGAAACTTACAGGATGATACAACAGTGTTTAAAAAAAAAAAAAAGAATGTAGGGTGGCTGGCATTCAAGTAGTTGAGTCAGTTATCTCTTGGCTCTGGCTCTGCTGGAGGAGTTGTTGCGGAAGCCACTACGGTTTGGATGTAGACTTCTTGAGGTCATAGCGAAGACTACGGATGGAGCTATTGATAGCTGTCACGCACAACTTCCAGTCGTATCCGGTTTCCGAGAGACTGCAAGTCGGGTAGATGTCTTGAAGAAATTCTGGTGGTAAAACCCGAAAACATAAGTTACTTAGAAAGCACTTCTCAGACAAATGAATTTATTCAACCTCTGTTCTATTGTGGTGACTACAAAACGGTCATTAAAACTTTAATTAAAACTCATGGAGTATAACTATTATTAAATGAGCTGAACAAATCTTTTCATCTAAAAGGATAATAGGGAAAAGCACCATTCTTAAATCACAGTAAAGTAACAATATCCCATGACCTTGCCACGTAACCAGAATGGAAGTCCTCTCCGGCCTTCAGTACCCGACGTAAACTTTTCTTATTCTTGAATTTATCAAACGTGCATGTTATTCATTGTATCAAGACCTGCTAAGGCTTTGTAACACACAAGAGGCTGCAATGTCTTTTATACTTTGAGAGGCAAGAAGCCGTAACTGCTAAATATTTTGGTACTGCTTGATTTATCTCCCACGAGAAAGAAGGAGTCTCTCCAACTTGCAGTTAGAGGAAAATGTCTATAAGGGAAGGCTACAGAGCAACATGGCTCAACGCTTAGAGAAAGTGGGTGGACAGACAAAGGGAAAGGTAGAGAAGAGAGATGGGTTTTTTTAAAAGATTTTATTTATTTAATTGACAGACAGAGGTCACAAGTAGGCAGAGAGGCAGGCAGGAGAAGAGAGATGTTTTTAACCAGAGAGCAGAACTGTCCTCAGATATTTTTTTAGGTAACTTCCAAAGTGCCTTTGAGGCCTTAGGAAAGGATCTGTTGAGCACTACAGGCCGGCATTAGCTGACTACATTAATTTCACTTGTTTTTCTTTTTTTAATATAATTTTTTATTAACATACAATCTGTTATTAGCCCCAGGGGTACAGGTCTGTGAATTGCCAGGTTTACACACTTCACAGCTCTCACCATAGCACATACCCTCCCCAATGTCCATATCCACACCCCCCTCTCCCTAACCGCCTTCCCCCAGCAACCCTCAGTTTGTTTTGTGAGATTAAGAGGCTCTTATGGTTTGTCTCCCTCCGGATCCCATCTTGTTTCATTTACTCTTTTCCTACCCCCAAACCCCCCACGTTGCCTCTCAACTTCCTCATATCAGGGATCACTTGTTTTTCAATAAGATTAAAAAGTTGGGAAATCAGGAGAATGTCATGAACACAGCATAGATCCAAAATTTTTAGCAAGGCAGGTGACAGTTAAAAAGCTTTTATACTCAAAGGACTACTTACTACATCAATGGGTAGCCTAGAAGGAGGATTTCAGTGGTATGTCCCTGGATTCAGTATCAGGGAGTGGTTTTTTATGTTGCCAGACATCTTTA
Organism: Lontra canadensis; assembly: GCF_010015895.1. Taxonomy (NCBI): domain Eukaryota; kingdom Metazoa; phylum Chordata; class Mammalia; order Carnivora; family Mustelidae; genus Lontra; species Lontra canadensis. The sequence goes on from NW_022631110.1 coordinate 2,232,042, forward strand.
TTTTTTTTAATTTTTATTTTATTATTTTGCTGCCAGACATTGTTATTAACAATAACTAAGAGACTGGAAGAGAAATACAAGCACCCACAAAGCTCCTAAAGTGGTTAGTGTTTCCCCGAAAGTGTTCTCTGTAATACTATTCACGAAGAAGTTTCCCGGGGAAAAGATCCTGGTTGTGCAAACGAGCAACGCTACACTCCAGAGGTGGTTCCCACTGAAAAATCCTGCAGTAAAGAGACCCGCTGATTCAAAGGTGACAGAATCAGATGCGTGAGTTGGGAATATAAATGAGGAAGGTGGCAATGCAGAAAACAACTGAAGTTCAGCACTATGGAGATCTGGGTGGGCTTCAGAGCTAAAGGCATTGAAAACATGTTTCAAAACAGTCAGGTGAAATAGATCTACAGGGTAAGGCCCTGGGGGTGCCCAATCAAGAGCTTCCCTAGCCATTTGACTATAAAAAGCACCTTATTCATGAAGCGCCCATTAACATTCAGGTGTTTTTAAGAAATATTGTTTGGGGGATGCTTGGGTGGCTTAGTCAATGAGTGTCTGCCTTTGGCTCTGGTCATGATCCCAAGGTCCTCAGATCGAGCCCCGCATCAGGCTCCTTGCTCTGTGGGGAACCTGCTTCTTCCTCTACCTGTTCCCCTTGCTTATGCTTGCCTGTTCGCTCTTGCTCTCTCTCTCTCTCTCTCTCTGACAAATAAATAAATAAAACCTTAAAAAAGAAAGAAACATAGTTTGGGGAATGCTGCTCTACACTAACAGGATAAAATGAAAGGGAATAAACATAAAATCCTACACTTATATAAAAAAAAATACTAACAGTATAAACAGGAATAGCCCAAACACTAACAACATAAGTACTAGATAAACATCAGTATATAGAAAAAAAGATCTAGGGGTCTTAGGTGACCGTAAAATTAAAAATGGCAAGTGCCATTTTAGTCTGCATTAACATTGACATTGGTCTTGGCAATGATTTTTTTTTAATCTGACACCAAAAAAAAAAAAAAAAACAAAAGCAAAAATAAACCAGTGAGACTACATTAAACTAAAAAGCTTCTGCACAGCAAAGGAAGCCATCAACAAAATGAAAAGGCAGGATCCACTGAATGGGAGAAAATATCTGCAAATCGTGTATCTGATGAGGGGTTAATATCCAAAATATAAAAATAACTCCTACAACTCAACAGCAAAAAAACCAACCACATGACTTAAAATATGGGCAAAAGATCTGAATAGATGTTTCCCCTAGGAAGACAGAGAGATGGCCAACAGGTATTTGAAAAGATGCTAAACATCATTAACCATCAGGGAAATGCAAATCCCAACCACAATGAGAGATCACCTCACCCCTGTCAGAATGGCTATTATCAAAAAAAACCAAGTATGGGAGAAGATGTGGAGTAAAGGGAACCCTCGTGCACTGTTGATGGGAATGTAAACTGGTGTGACCACTATAAAAAAAAGTAATGGAAGTTCCTCAACAAATTAAAAATACAACTACCATACAATCCAGCAAGTCCGCCTCTGAGTATTTATCCAAAGAAAACAAAAATACTAACTCTAAAAGATATAAGCACCCACCGTGATCACTGTAGCATTATCTAGTGCTCGCTTTAGCAGCACATACACTGTAGCATTATCTACATAGCCAGGACATGGAAACAAAGTAAGTGTCCAAGTATCCATGACGGATGAATGAATAAAGAAACTGCGATGTATACACATACACAAATACACACACACTGGAATATTATTCGGCCATAAAAAAATAATGAAATCTTGCCCCTTGGGACAACACGGATGGACCCTGAGGACAATAGACGAAGTGAAAATAAGCCAGACAGAGAAGGACAGATACCCTATGATTTCACTTATGTGTGGAATCTAAAACAACAATAAGATACAGAAAACAGACAGGTAGTTGCCAGAGGCAGGAGGTAGGGAGAGGAAGAAATGGGTGAAGGGGGTTCAAAAGGTAAAAATAATAATAATAAAATGAATACATGTTACAACACGTATATACATAGAAAGGAAGGAAGAAGAAAGGGAGAGAGACAGGGAAGGGAAAGGAAGGAAGAGGAGAAAGCATGACTTGGCAGGAACAATTTGCAGAGACAGCATGTTTACCAAAAAAATAAAATTTAAAAATTAAAATGGCAAGTGTCATTTTAGACTGCATTAACAGCCTAATAGGTAACAGTATTATTGTATTCTGGGTTAGCTTGAGAACATCTGAAGTCAGTCACTGAATCAGATCATGAAAGATTAGGCAAATATTTCTATGAGGAGTTCCTGAAGGAAATGGAGATATTTACCTGTAAAAGTGTGAGACTTAGTGGGGAAAAGTTGTGAATTACACTTATTTTCTCAAATTCTCATGCTTCCATGTAGAGGGATCTCCAAGTTGGGATGTTTGGGGAAACTGGGCATGTATGAGCTGATATTTTTATCTCCTCCTGCCAGATTCTAGTGGTTCTCTCTCGTTTGGTTCCAAACTTGAAAGTGGGGAGAGAGGGTGTATTTACTCTCTCTCAATGCTCCAGCAGGAAGTAATAGCTCTCTCTACATACTTGAAGGCCTATCATGTGAAAAGTAATTGGATCCACCCTAGTTAGCTCTGGAAGGGATAAGTTGAACAGATGTGTATTACATGCAGGGAAGTAAATTTTAAGTCACTTGGAGGAAAAACCTTCTCATGAATTAGAGCTCCTTTAAAATGTCTTGGGTTGCTGGAGGGGAGAGAATATGGTGATGGAGTAGGAGGACCCAAGACTTCTGTCACCCCATGAACACAACTAGACAGCCATCAAATCATCCTAAATACCCCAGAAATCAACCTGAAGTCTGACGGAACAAACCCCACAACTGATGGAAGAAAAGAGGCCATGTGGAAGAAGGTAGGAAGTGTGGGGATATGGTTTAGGGGAGAAATGGGTGGCAGGTGCTATGGGGTGGGGGAGCCATGCAGAGGAGAGAGAGAAAGAGAAAGGGAGAAAGAGAGAAGCACACAGGGGAATGATGCACAAGAAGAACAAGACCCACTCAGTTTCCTGAGTTCTTGCAATGGGCAGCAGTGATTAAAGCCTGGAGTTGTTTTTTTTTTTTTAAGATTTTATTTATTTATTTGACAGACAGAGATCACAAGCAGGCAGAGAGGCAGGCAGAGAGAGAGAGGAGAAAGCAGGCTCCCCAAGGAGCAGAGAGCCTGATGCGGGGCTCGATCCCAGGACCCTGGGATCACGACCCGAGCCGAAGGCAGAGGCTTCAACCCACTGAGCCACCCAGGCACCCCTAAAGCCTGGAGTTTCAAAGGTCAGTAGGCTTGACTGGGATAGAGCCCAGAGGGCACTGCCCTGCTCCTGCCAAGAAGGCAGGCAAACTCCCACAGGGTGTGGAAACAGTGATTTGAAGACTGCCTGGGGCACACAGGGAGAAGATGACTCTCTTCTTGGTGAGAGGCAGCGTTCCCAGAGATGGCTCTCTGGGAACAAAGGAGCTGGCTGGGGCTCCATTTCCCTCCCCCACCCCTCAGCAGAAACACAGAGCCACCTGTGCGAAACAGCCGAGGGAGGACGCTGGCTGCCTAACTTGCTTACACCAAGCCCCACCCCACCCCACTCTGACAGGACTGCCCTTCTCGGTCAAGCTTGCCTCAGTCCCAGCCGGGTGGACCCCTTCCAAGAAGACCAGAAGTCCCTGCCCACACCACGTCTCCCGACCAGAGAGTTCTGTGGGCCTTCAGTTCTAATGGAAGTAGCATCAGGTCTCATTTCACAAGCAGATTATAGCACACCTACTTAAAACTGACCACATTCTGGCCAAAAACCAAACACTGCACCGCAAGCAAGGAGAGCTTCTGCAGATGGACAAAGCAGCCAAAACACAACAGCAGAGTGCATGGGGCACCCAGCAGAGACACTCCCTGAATTGCCAGGCCCTGGGCGCAACATGACCTCTTCTTCATAAAGCCGTACTCTCAGAAGCAGGAAACATAACTGGCTTTTCTAACACAGAGAAGAAGACAGAGCCCGACAAAATGCCAAGGCGGAGGAATTCATCCCAAATGAAAAAGCAAGATAAGGCCACAGCCAGACATCTAAGTGAGAGAGATCTAAGTAACACGCCTGATGGAGAATTTAAAGCAACAATCATAAGGCTACTCACTGGGCTAGAGGAAAGAATGGACGGCGTCAGGGAGACCCTTACCACAGAGATAAAAGAGTTAAAAAAAGAATCAGTCAGAAATGAAGAATGCAATAAACGAAATTGGAAACAGGCTTGATACACTGAACTGTAGGCTGGAAGAAGTGACAAAGACAAGAAAGGATCAGAGAAAATCTCCAGAAACAATAACAAAACGAGTAAGACAATGGCACTGAATACATATCTATCAGTAATCACTCTGAATGTAAATGGACTAAATGCTCCAATCCAAAGACATAGGGCGTCAGAACGGATAAATAAAAAAGACCCATGTCTATGCTGCCTGCAAGAGACTCATTTAGACCTAAAGACACCTGCAGATTGAAAGTGAGTGGATAGAGAAACATGTATCACCCAAATGGACATTAAAAAAAACCAGAGTAGCAATAGTACATCAGACAAACTAGATTTTTAAACCAAAGACTAATAAGAGATGAGGAAGGGCACTATTTCACAACAAAGGGCACAATCCAATAATTGTAAATACTTATGCAGCCAACATGGGAGCACCAAATATATAAAACAATAACAAACATAAAGGAACTCATTGATAATAATACAATAATAATAGGGGACTTTAACATCCCACTTATATCAATGGGACAGATCATTTAAGCAGAAAATCAACAAGGAAACAATGGCTTTGAGTGACACACTGGACCAGATAGACATAACAGATCTATTCAGAACATCCCATCCTAAAGCAACAGAACACACATTCTTTTCAAGTGCACACGGGACATTCTCCAGAATAGATCACATATTAGATCACAAATCAGGCCTTAACAAACGCAAAAAGACTGAGAGCATACCATGCACGTTTTCTAACCACAATGCTATGAAACTAGAAGTCGACCACAAGAAAAATCTATAAAGACCATAAATACATGGAGGATAAAAAAAAACATGCTTCTAAATAATGAATGGGTCAACCAGGAACTCAAAGAAGAAATTAAAAAATACATGGAAACAAATGAAAATGAAAACACAATTGTCCAAAACTTCTGGAATGCAGCAAAAGCAGTTTTAAGAGGTAAGTTTACAGCAAGACAGACCTACCTCAAGAAGCAAGGAAAGTCTCCAATATGCAACCTAATCTTACACCTAAAGGAAATAGAAAAAGAACAAACAAAGCCTAAAGCCAACATAAGGAAGGAAATAACAAATATTAGAGCAGAAATAAATGATATAGAAACTAAAAAAAAAAAAGAACAGATCAATGAAGTCAGGAGCTGATTCTTTGAAAAAAGTAATAAAATTGATAAACCTCTAGCCAGACTTAACAAAAAGGAAAGAGAAATGACCCAAATAAATAAAACCACAAATCAGAGAAAGAAATAACAACCAACATCACGGAAATATAAACTATCATAAAAGAATATTTTTAAAAAAACATATTCCAAAAAATTAGACAACCTGGAAGAAATGGATAAATTCCTAGAAACATATAAACTACCAAAACCAAAACAAGGAGAAATAGAAAACTTGAACAGCCGGATAACCAGCAAAAAGAAAAAAATAATAATCAGTAATAAAAAAATCTCCCAATAAACAAAAATCCAGGACCAGATGACATCACAGGTCAATGCTACCACATATTTAAAGAGTTAATACCTATTCTTCTCCAACTATTCCAAAAAATAGAAAAGGAAGGGAAACTTCCAAATTCTATGAGACCAACATTACCTGAAACCAAAAGCAGATAAAGACTCCACTAAAAAAGAGAACTACAGGCCAATATTCCCAATGAACCTGGATGCAAAAATTCTCAATAAAGTACGAGCAAACCGAATCCAACAGTACATTAAAAGACTCATTCACCTCAGTCAAGTGGGATTTATTCCTGGGTCGCAAGGGTGGTTCAATATTCCCAAATCAATCAACATAATATGCCATATTAATAAAAGAAAGAATAAGAACCATATGACCATTTCAAAAGATGCCGAAAAAGCTTTTGACAGATAAGTTTATTTATTTTTTTTAGTAATTTCTATACCCAATGTGGGGCTTGAACTCACAACCCCAAGATTAAGAGTTGCATGCTCTTCCAGCTGAAGTCAGCCAGGCACCCCTCACCAGTACTGGAAGTCCCAGCCACAACAATTGGACAATAAAAAGAAATAAAAGGCATCCAAATCAGCAAGGAGGAAGTAAAACTTTCACTATTTCCCGATGACATGATACTCTATATAGAAAACCCAAAAGATTCCAGCAAAAAATTGCTAGAACTGATAACACGAATCCAGTAAAGTTGCAGAATACAAAATCAACGTGCAGAAATCTGTTGTATTGCTATACACCAATAATGAAACAGCAGAAAGAGAAGTCAATCCCACTTACAACTGCACCAAAACCTCTAAGATACCTGGGAATAAACCTAACCAAAGAGGTGAAAGACTTGTACTCTGAAAATTATAAAACACTGATGAAAGAAACTGAAGATGACACAAACACATGGAAGGATATTCCATGCTCTTGGCTCAGAAGAACAAATATTGTTAAAATGTCTATACCACCCAAAGCAATCTACACATTTAATGTAATCCCTATCAAAATACCAACAGCATTGGGGCACCTGGGTGGCTCAGTGGGTTAAGGCCTCTGCCTTCAGCTCAGGTCATGATCTCAGGGACCAGGGATTGAGCCCCACGTTGGGCTCTCTGCTCAGCAGGGAGCCTACCTCCTCCTCTCTCTCACTCTGCCTGCTTCTCTGCCTACTTGTGATCTCTCTCTGTCAAATAAATAAATAAAATTCTCTTTAAAAAAATAGCATTTTTCACAGAGCTAAAACAAACAATCCTAAAATTAGTAGGGAACCACAAAAAGACTCCAAATAGCCAAAATAAACTTGAAAAAGAAAAGCAAACCTGAAAGCATCACAATTCTGTACTTCAAGTTATATTATAAAGCTCTAGTGATCAAAACAGTATGGTACTGGCACAAAAATAGACACATAGCTCTAGAGAACAGAATAGAAAACCCAGAAATAAACCCACAATTATATGGTTAAATCATCTTCACCAAAGGAGGAAAGAATATGCAATGGGAAAAAGAAAGTCTCTTCAACAAATGGTGTTGGGAAAACTGGACAAACTACATGCAAAAGAATGAAAGTGGGCCACTTTCTTATACCATACACAAAAATAAATTCAAAATGGAAGAAAGACCTAAATGTGAGACGTGAAACCATAAAAATCCTAAAGAAGAACACAGGCAGTAACCTCTTCAACATCAGCCATAGTAATATTTTTCTAGACATGTCTCCTGAGGCAAGGGAAACACAAGCAAAAGTAAACTATTGGGACTTCATTAAGATAAAAAGCTTCTGCACAGCGGAGGAAACAATCAAACTAAACTAAAAGGCAACCTATGGAATGGGAGAAGATATTTGCAAATGACATATCTGATTAAAGTGTTAGAATCCAAAATATATAAAGAATTTATAAAACTCAACACCCAAAAAATTGAATAATCCAATTAAAAAATGAACAGAAGACATGAGTAGCCATTTCTGCAAAGAAGACATCCAGATGGCCAACAAACACATGAAAAGATACTCAATGCCACTCATCATCAGGGAAATGCAAATCAAAACTACAATGAGGTGTCACTTCACACCTATCAGAAAGGCTAAAATCAACAACACAAGAAATAACAGGTACTGGCAAGGATGCGGAGAAAGAGGAACCCTCCTCCACCATTGGTGGGCATGCAAATTCGTTCAGCCACCCTGGAAGACAACATGGAGTTTCCTCAAAAATTTTTGAAATAAGTCAAGCAGAGAGAGTCAATTATCATATGGTTTCACTTATTTGTGGAGCATAAGAAATAACACAGAGGACATGGGGAGATGGAAAGGAGAAGGGAGTTGAGGGAAATTGGAAGGGGAGGTGAACCATGAGAGACTATGGACTCTGAAAAACAACCTGAGGGTTTTGAAGGGGCGGGGGGGTGGGAGGTTGGGTGAGCCAGGTGGTGGGTATTATGGAGGGCACGTATTGCATGGAGCACTGGGTGTGGTGCATAAACAGTGAATTCTGTTACACTGAAAAGAAACTAAATTAAAAAAAAAAAGTTAAAAATAGAACTGCGCTATGATCCAGCAACTGTCCTACTGAATATTTTCAAAGGGATACATGCCCCCCGATATTCACAGCAGCATTATCTACAACAGCCAAATTATGAAACCAGCACACATGTCCATCAACTGATGAACTGGTAAAGAAGGGGTGGTAGATATATGTACATTGGAATATTACTCAGTTATAAAAAGAATAAAACGTGGGGTGCCTGGGTGGCTCAGAGGGTTGAGCCACTGCATTTGGCTTGGGTCATGATCTCAGGGTCTTGGGATCGAGCCCCGCATTGGGCTCTCTGCTCAGCGGGGAGCCTGCTTCCTCCTCTCTTTCTGCCTGTTTCTCTGCTTACATGTGATCTCTCTCTCTCTCAGTGTCAAATAAATAAATAAAATCTTTTTAAAAAGAAGAAGAAGAAAACCTTGCAATTTGCAAGGACATGAAAAGACTTGGGAAGTATTATGCTAAGCAAAATAAGTCAGTCCAAGAAAGATGAATTCTACTCATATGTGGAATGTAATAAACAAAAAAAAAAATGAACAGATGGAAAGAGAGAGAGAGGCAAACAAAGAAACAGACTCTTAACTATAGAGCACAGAGATGATTACCAGAGGGGAGGTGGGTGGGTAGGGGATGGGTGAGACAGGTGATGGGGATGAATGAGGGCACTTGTCCTGATGACCGCCAGGTGATGTACGGAAGTGTCAAATCACTACATTGTACACCTGAAACTAATATTACACTCTATTTTAACTAACCACAATTTAAATGAAAACTTAAATAAATACAAACAAAAATTTTAAAAATGTACTGGATTGCCATCAGTAGAAGTGTTCGAGCTGAGGGGAGGCAACTATGTCAAAGCTGAGATCAAATTCCTGCTCTGGGGGAAAGGTTGTCTTGGAGGATGTGTAACGTTCTTCCTATCGCTAAGACTTTACAGTTCTGTGATATGCAGAAATGGGTGGGAGAGCATAGGAGTAAGGTTGTGCACTAATTGCAAATTTGCCAGCCACTAACTGTCTCCATGTAAAGCACTCTCTAAAGACCCCTTAAGCGATACTGAACGCTCATCAGAGAGCATCAAACAACAGTTTCTTCGTAAAATCAATACCTTTGGCTAGCAGACATATTTACTTTAGGTTACTAATTTCCAGAAGAGTGCCCCCAAATAATAAAATCTCAGAATAAAAAATTATATCAGAATAGAAGAATAAACTACTTTATTTAGTCAGTGGGATACCAATCAGCAGTTAAAATCCATGAGCAAGATCTCAAAAACATAATGTTGAGTGATAAAAATTTGCAAAAGGGGGGCGCCTGGGTGGCTCAGTGGGTTAAAGCCCCTGCCTTCCCCTCCCAGGGTCCTGGGATCGAGCCTCGCATCGGGCTCTCTGCTCAGTGAGGAGCCTGCTTCCCCTTCTCTCTCTGCCTGCCTCTCCGCCTACTTGTGATCTCTGTCTGTCAAATAAATAAATAAAATCTATAAAATAAAATTTTCAAAAGGATACATACTATATATCCCCACTTATGTACATTAAAACAACTATAGAATGATAATATATATTATTTATAGATCTATCAATATAGGTAGCAAAAGCATAAAATATGTATGGGAATGATTCATCTAACTCTAAGATTATGGTTACTTTTGGGGAGAAAGACAGGGGAAAGAGTTGGTGAGATGAGTTGTTGTTTTTTTTTAATATTTTATTTATTTATTTGACAGAGAGAGAGATCTCAAGTAGGCAGAGAGGCAGGCAGAGAGAGAGGAGGAAGCAGGTTCCCCGCGGAGCAGAGAGCCTGATGCGGGGCTCGATCCCAGGATCCTGGGATCATGACCTGAGCCGAAGGCAGAGGCTTTAACCCACTGAGCCACCCAGGCGCCCCAGTGAGATGAGTTTTAATTATATCAGTGATGCCTTATTATTAAAAAAAAATAACCTGTAGCACAAAAAACAAAGCATCTACATCCGTACTGGGCTGACAGGTCCTTATTATACTACTATATCATTTTCTGTACATTTTTGTGTGTTTTAAATTATCCTGAACCAATAGTTCTAAAGAAATTACACTGGAGACTATAAGGTCCAGTCCTTCTATGAGTGCAGAAATCTCTGGTCACTCGGCCTTTGTTATGTTTTTTTTTAAATTTTTTTTAAGATTTTTTTATTTATTTATTTGACAGAGAGAGATCACAAGTAGATGGAGAGGCAGGCAGAGAGGGGGGGGAGGGAAGCAGACTCCCCGCTGAGCAGAGAGCCCGATGCGGGACTCGATCCCAGGACTCCGAGATCATGACCTGAGCCGAAGGCAGCGGCTTTAACCCACTGAGCCACCCTGGCGCCCTCGGCCTTTGTTCTAACTCTTCATTCTCCAAGTTCATTTTATCCCTACATTAAAGTAAAATATGTTTTTTGGTCAGATTCCCCTCCTTGGGCCTGGCTCTGCCCACACCCCTAGGACAATGATGATGATTCTCTTGCATTCTCGCCACTGAAATAATTCACATGGCTACCCTTCCATACAGGAATAGAACTTGGGAGTCTTACGGCACATTGGTTAAAATATGCCTCATGTGGATTGTATGTCAAACTCATACTGAATATTTTTTACTCCAAAAGACATCTCAGCTAGTAATATAATTCAATAAGGGATAAAACAAAATGAAATGCATAGAATAATATCTTTAGTCCACTTTTGAGGAACTAATATATTCCAGATATTTAAAGAACTATAAAAGTCACCTCTTTCCCCTCACTTAAAAAAATATTTTGGGGCGCCTGAGTGGCTCAGTGGGTTAAAGCCTCTGCCTCTGCCTTTGGCTCCGGTCATGATCTCAGGGTCCTGGGATTGAGCCCCGCATCGGGCTCTCTGCTCGGTGGGGAGCCTGCTTCTCCCTCTCTCTCTCTGCCTGCCTCTCTGCCTACTTGTGATCTCTCTCTCTGTCAAATACATAAATAAATAAATCTTTAAAAAAATAATTTAAAAAAATTTTTTAAAAATGTTTTTAGGGCACCTGGGTGGCTCAGTGGATTAAAAAAGCTTCTGCCTTCGGCTCGGGTCATGATCCCAGGGTCCTGGGATTGAGCCCCACATCGGGCTCTCTGCTCAGCAGGGAGCCTGCTTCCCCCAACCCCTGCTTGCCTCTCTGCCTACTTGTGATCTCTGTCGTTCAAAACAAAAAATGATTTAATTAGAATGGGGCGCCTGGGTGCCTCAGTCAGTTAAACCTCGGGCTCTTGGTTTCAGCTCAGGTCATGATCTCAGGATGGTGAGATGGAGCCCTACATCGGGCTCCTCCCTCGAGGGGAAGTCTGCTTCTCTCCTTCTCCCTCTCCCTCTGTCCTGCATAAACGTACTCTCTCTCTCTCTCTCTCTCCCCCCAAAAAATAAATAAATAAATCTTTAAAAAGATTATTTTAATTAGAAAAATATTTCTCCTATAAACACCTTCGTTTCCAAATTGCTTACAAAGTCTGTGTTCTTTTTTTTAACCAGAAGAGGTATTAGGTTTTGGTTTTTTGCCCGGTGGGTTAGCTCCGTGATGTCCAAATTGCCAACTGTGACCAATTACTAGGTCGTGATGTCAGTGATGGCAGCACTTTTAAAAAATGTAATAGCGGGGTGCCTGGATGGCTCAGTAGGTGAAGTATCTGCCTTCGGCTCAGGTCATGATCCTGGGGTCCTGGGATCAAGCCCACAGCTGGCTCTCTGCTCAGTGGGGAGCCTGCCTCTCCTTCTCCCTCTGCCTGCCACCCCCCCATTTATGCATGCTCTCTCTCTCTCTGTCCAATAAATAAGTAAATAAATAATCTTTTAAAAAGTGTAATAGAATAGAAACCACTGGAATGTAATCTCATTGAAATAAACATTGTGAAGCTTTTGCTTGCAGTTTTAAAAACTCGTACACACATCTCCTGAGTCACAACATAAACCATATTTTTTACTATGAGTTGCAATAAAAAAAAAAAGACAAGTTTGAAAACAAGTGGGTAGACGATAGCGAATGCTTACAGAAGGTCCTGCAAGCCAGGCTTCTTTAGTTTAGTCTGAAACATGAAGTGTTCAGATTTGCTGGGTATGTGTGATATGAAGACAGGAACCAAACAAGAACCAACTAAGATCAGCCTGGGGCTCAGAATCTCTCTTTGCTGGGCCCAGTGACACAAGTAAGAAGTATTCTGCTTCCTGCTTTGTCCAAATTTAAATTTTCACAGGATCGCTTTTGGAAGCTATATTATTTCATCTCTACACATCACAGATAAAGACTGCCCTGAGCTCACGTGCACAAGAAAAATCTAGCAAATTAACCTGCTGTGCTATTGTTGACACTCTAGCAAACTGACAAAGCCCGGCAGCCTCGACCTTGATCCTCAGTAAACCGAAGCGTTCGGGTTTCCCTACGCCTGGCAAGACAGAGCAATTAGCCCGGAGAGCCCGAAAGCAGAGGAGAAACAATTCATGGAAAAATTCCTTGTTATACCCTAAGGAGGGAATTAGTAAGAGCTCCCTCTCTCCTCAGAACACAAACAAACTGAATGGATTGTAGTTTTTGCCCTTCTGTAATGTAACTTGCTTTTTATTTATTCTCACATACTGAACATGCAACCAACCTCGAAGAGCATGAATCCTGTTGGGGTTAAGGGCATACATGCCGTACCCCAGATTGCCATAGACGTTACTTTTTATCAAGACTTCTTCTGTGAACAGGTTGCGAATGAGGTATCTGGCTGCCAGCTCTGGGCGAGACTTCCCTTTGGCTATAGTCAGTACTGAATGTGGCAACTGTATATTTCTACCTGGATTTCCAAGATATTCTAGAAGCAAAAGAGGAAAAAGATGTCAATGTTCATGGCAAGGTCAAGTTTTTTTTTTTTTTAAGGCTTTGATTTTTCTGAATTTTTAGGCTCCAGAATTTGAGAACTTAAAAAATATTAAGCCCTTAAGCTTTTAGTATATCATGACATAGCATGAGAAACGAAACGGGAATCACAGCTGATGTGATTACAGATACTCCAGTGATTCAGGAAAATGACTCAGTGTTCTGTTACCTTGTAGGACAGAATCAGTTTTATTAACATTATGTTTATTTTTCATAACAAATTCTAAGTAATTTCAGTGCACTGTTATCCTCTTTATAACAAAGATTTGTTCAAAAAGAAGCAACAAGATTCTTACTGAAATATTTACAATTTTTAAAAAGCAGGTTTTCTGTTGGGTATTAAAGTCATCATTTAAAAATCAGCAAACTCAGCTATCATATTTTAGTTACCTTACTTGAACTGAAAAATAAATTTTAAGCCTATTTTCATTCCTCAACCCCACAGCCTAATCTTCTTCATCTCACCTCAGTCCTAGTGATTCAAATTAACTACATTTAAAAATATTCTATTATATGGGACGCCTGGGTGGCTCAGTTGGTTGGACGACTGCTTTCGGCTCAGGTCATGATCTCGGAGTCCCGGGATCGAGTCCCGCATCGGGCTCCCAGCTCCACGGGGAGTCTGCTTCTCCCTCTGACCTTCTCCTCGCTCATGCTCTCTCTCACTGCCTCTCTTTCAAATAAATAAATAAAATCTTTAAAAAAAAAATTCTATTATATATACAATAAAGAATTGTTTATTGGAGAAAATATGTTAAAGAAATATAATATGATTCTTACATGTCAATAAGTGTATTTTTCATCTTGGAACATTCATCATTTAATGGGTGGCCGTATTAATTACTGAATCTCCCAGATCCAGCCTTTACCAAGAGACACTGAATTATTTAAAAATAAGTTCATTTAGTGGGTCCTAAGACTTCACTCTAGAAGATTCTCCTAGTAGTATTTATCAAGGTCAGAAAAACAGGTTAATACTCTTTAACCTGGTAATTTCAATTCTGAGAACCTAACTTAACAATTCAAGCGGTCCCTGGATGGCTTGGTTGGTTAAGTGTCCAACTCTTGACTTTAGCTCAGGTCATGATCTCAGGGTCTTGGGAATGAGTCTTGCGTCCAGCTCCAAGCTCAGCATGAAGTCTCCTTGTCCCCCTCCCTCTGCTCCTCCCTGCCATTTGCATGTGCACACTTGCTCTCTCTCTCAAATAAATAAATAAATAGAATCTTTTTAAAAGATAATGCTAAGTCTTCTGTTCATGAACATGGGATATCTATGTATTTAGGTCTTTCCTAATTTATTACGAAAATATCTTGTCATTTTCAGAAAGCACACCTGGCACTTCTTTTAATAAATTCATCCCTAAACATTTTATTAAACAAAAGGCTCCATGCTCAGTCGGGAGTCTGCGGGAGATTCTCCCTCTCCCTCTCCCCCTCTTCCTGCTCACTCGAACTCTTTTCCTCTCTCTCTCAAATAAATAAATAACCTTAAAAAAAAAAGAAAGAAAGAAGAGAATCTGGGACTCCTGGGTGGCTCAGTCTTCGGCTCAGATCATGATCCCAGGGTCCAGGGATCAAGCCCCACATCGGGGTCCCTGCTTGGTAGGAAGCCTGCTTCTCCCTCTCCCACTGCCCCTGCTTGTGTTCCCTCTCTCGCTGTGTCTCTCTCTGTTCAATAGATAAGTAAAATATTTTTTAAAAAGTAAAGAATCCAAAATACGTACAAAGCTATCCAAATGAGTTTTTTGGCAACATGACTTGTGTGACTGATAATCCCCTCCCCAAAAAAATCCTCAAAAAAAAAAAAAAAAAAAGAGGCGGGTAGTTAAATAAGTTAGGATGTACTTACTCAATGGAATATTATATACTGTTAAAAGCAATGATCATAAACAATGGAGATTCTTGAGGGAAACACACATATCATGTTTATTTTCTTTTTTTATTAAAGATTTTATTTATTTATTTATTTATTTATTTATTTGACAGAGAGAGACACAGCGAGAGAGAGAACCCAAGCAGGGGGTGTGGGAGAGGGAGAAGCAGGCTCCCCGCCGAGCAGAGAGCCGGATGCGGGGCTCAATCCCAGGACCACGGGATCGTAACCTGAGCCGAAGGCAGAGGCTTAACGACTGAGCCACCCAGGTGCCCCACACATATCATATTTAAAAAGAAGCGTGAATATATAGAGACCATGATGTTTTAAAAGGTAAGAAAAAAATCAGAAGAAAATTAAAATGTTCATAATAGTTTTTTATGGTATCTTGATCATAGGAGCCTTTCTTTCCTGCAGAATATTTTCGACTTTTTCAAAACAAAATGGTGTAAGAGACCGTACACAAAGTGGGCAGCTGCCTGGCTCACAGTTCATTTAGTTGGCCCTATCTCCTGATTCTAGACCTGGGACCTAAGCGCTGCAGATCAGATTCTTTGTCCTAGGAATCTAACAGGGACGAGAGGGAACAAGAACGTAGAGATCATGGAAGATGCAGACAGAGCCCCACAGACCTCAGTGGACGCCGGAGGTCACAATCTAAGGGTTGGCGGTTTGGCTCCCGTTTACGGCTCGGTTTGCTCCACGCTTCTTCAAATCCAGGAGCTCTTCGTCCACTGATTTTTGTTATGGTTTAATTGGGCCAGGGTTTGTTTCTGCGGTATACAGCCTGAACAAATACAGTAGTTGTAGGGGCGCCTGGGGGGCTCAGTGGGTTAAGCCTCTGCCTTCGGCTCGGGTCACGATCCCAGGGTCCTGGGATCGAGCCCCGCATCCAGCCCTGCTTCCTCCTCTCTCTCCGCCTGCCTCTCTGCCTACTTGTGATCGCTCTCTCTCTCTCTGTCAAATAAATAAACAAAATCTAAAAAACAAAAAAAATCCAAAAAACAAACATAGTAGTTATTTTACTTTTATAATGGAAAATAGATATATAACGATGCACCTTTTAAATAATTTCATTGGAAGAGGTTCACAGGTCATACCCTACTGAGGGTTGCCAGGGGGTCAGGGGAGAGACGGAAAAGAGTTTTGCCACCTCAGGTGCCACTAAACCTGAGCAGACTGAGGAGGAGGTGTCGGGAAGCACGAGTGGCAGGTGGCACAGTCACCTACAGAACCCACTGCCACTTGATATGAATGAAGTAGGATGTGCCTCCAGCCGACAGCGAGCAGTGGGGGCAAAATGTTCTGAGGAATGAGATTCATTAATTCACACAAAAACTGTTTAAGGAGCACCTGCCATGTGTCAGGCACAGAGAGAGCAAGACCTTTGAGTCGCAACCCACTGTAGCTCCTTCTCATGCCTAACCAGAGTTCGCCCGGCTTGAAGGAACAGGCCCAGAGCTGCTTTCCGAAGGAAAAATAGCAGATGTAGCTTAATGTTAAAAACTGTCAGTCTCAAGGCGCCTGAGTGGCACAGTTGGTTAAGCATCCAACTCTTGGTTTCAGCCCAGGGCATGACCTCAGGGTCATGAGATCGAGGCCCGGCCTGGGTTGCGTGCTCAGCACAGAGTTGGCTTAAGGTGCTCTCTCCCTCTCCCTCTGCACACTCATGCGCTCTCTTTCTCGCTGTCTCTCAAATAAATAAATAAATAAACCTATCAGTCCCAGAAGTAGGTTTCTATATTTCATTAACTCATTCATAGGAGAGATTAAGTTGTTTAGATTTCTCATTATGAAAAATTTCAAAAATCTTTGAAAGTAGAACAGTACACTGAACCCCATGAATGCATCATCCAGATTCAACATTTAGCATCAAGAGAACTCGTATTAATAACTCACAACTTACCCAGTGCTTCATAACATATCACTGAATTCTCAGTGGGAAGTTCTTGAACTCCTTGAGGATAAACACTGTTGTCCCACCAAGAATTCCCATTTTCTCTTGTTTCGAAGGCAATGGTTCGCTCACAAAGCTGGGAACTGCTTTCATGGCCATCAGTCCCCCCTTTATCGTTCAAATCTGCAGGCGCTGGGATGTCGAGACTGGGGGGGCCTTTATTGCTCTCACCAGTTCTCTGCTGAAATACAACATTGTGTCTATAACCAAAGTCCCCTCGTGAGAAGATATGGTCACACTCCATCACCTGCCAGGGTTCCCCAGATTGGCAGGGGAGCAACGGTCTCTAATAAGGTCACCAGAAACCCCCAGCTAGTGTGCGCCATGACAGAAGCAGACATGTGGCTTAGCCTCTTGGAGGGCTCGGTAGCTTTATCTCATGATAACTGCTGGTGCCAAATAAGTGCTTAGTAAACATTTCCTGAAGAAACGCGTAAATGAGTCTCTTCGGAGTTGACAATTTGGTGGTTTTTATTTTTTTACCATTCTTGTTTGTTTTCTCTTTTTCCCCAGTGGCTAGAGACTCTAGGAATCTCTAAAGACCTTGGGGATCTTTTTTTTTTTTTAAAGCTGTGCTTGAGACCCACTTTCTTGGCATATGTCACCAGACCCTCTGGTGCCAAGGGTGGGAGAGCTCCAGCATTCACGACTTTCTTTGAAAGCGTCTCCCGTGATTCAGTGACAACCCGCGCTCTAGGCCAGGGCTTCCCACACGGCTCTGTGCACGTGAACCCCCTGGGGTCTTGCTGAAATGCAAATTCTGCCTCTGCAGGTCTAGCGGGACCCTCAAGACTCTGCGCTTCTCACAAGCTTCCCTGTGGGACTGCCTCTGTCGCCCGTCGGGGACCGTCCCCCTCCGAGTCAAGGACGTGGCAGGTACATGGCAGCTGCTGCTTCTCTCCTGACGCTGAAGCACGTATGCAAATTAGCATTTTCCAGGCAGCATCATAATTTTACATTCAAATGTTGAGGGTGCAATTTTTGTAGGATAGAAAAGGGAATGTGAAAAATAAGCAGATTTGGTTTCAGACAGATGGTGCTTGAGCTATCGCTGAAATCAAGCCGTTCACCAGGAAAACAGAAGCTCAGCTACAGATATTCTGGGCAAATAGTTTCCATGCACTTACTCTAGAGATGCAGGACCAACGAGACATGGCGAGAATAACATGGGCTTTGTAGAGAGGTGGGTGGAAATGAGAAATTGTTAAGTTAAATCCTTCAACAGGAGAAAGCAATAGACATGACACTCTCCCCTGCGGGCCCATTCGTGTTAAAAAAAAAAAAAATCTCTAATGCACTTTCATGATCAAATGGATGCGAGAAAAGCCAGATTCCCGTTTAACAAGTAACTAGGGACACGGTAAGATACAGGCAGCAGGTGAACCTCATGGCCAGCACGATGTCCACCAGCTTCTGCCATCACTGAAAATGGACAAAGACAGAAGCGCCTCCCTTTGCTGCCATGCCACAGTCTCCCCTTCTCTGCAGTACTCAGCAGGATGCTGAAAAAGATTTCCCAAACATCTCTGCAGCTGAGAACTCTTCTTCATATACCCTATGCCTTCAAATACACCGATCGTAACACACCATTTGAATTATTTTCTCTTTAGGATATTTGTATGGAGCATCAATGTCAAAGAGTAAAATAAACAGGCAGAGACCATACGCTGCCCCCAAAATTAAATAAACAAGATTTTGAACACACGGCCTAAAGATCCCGTGTGTCACACTCTCCATTCTGGAACTGTATACAGTATGCCCTGATACAGCAGTGACCATATTTAAATAAAAAATAACTTACTGGTGCTGTGATGGATTCAGCACATAAACAATAGATCAGAGAATTGATATCAGCAACACAGGTTTTCCAGTCTTTTCCACATTCACGCAAATCATGGTTGGGAAAATTTGTTGCCAGATGTTCTGCAAATAGTGGAAAACATTCATGAAAATTTTATAAAAAGAAAACAAAACCCAAAGAACTGATGAGACTTTTTTAGTTGAAAATACTATTTTCTATTTTGAATTGCTGCTCTTTTCTCTCTTTCTGAGAGTTTAAAAATTCTACCAAAAAAGGATGCTTTCCTGAGTGTCTCACTTCTTCTAAGGTGCAATTCCCCTATAAAACACTGATGTGGGGAGCCACTAATGAGGTTGTGGTGCTTTTATTAAACTAAGAACAGATACTATACTTAAATCTTAGCCAAAAAGCTGAGAAGCAATGAGGTTATGGTGCTTTCAAAAAAAAGTGTGTAACAGAAGGTCAACTATTTCTGGGGGCTAATGCCATTGAATAACCCTATGGATATATTAAAACTGAAAAGAAAATCTGTAAGCAGGAAATGGTGTTATAGCCAACACTCTTAGACTGCAGTGTATTTATTTGGGACACTACGTGTCCATCTTCCCTAGAAGCTATTCCCTCTGCCTAGAATATCCTTCCTATTTATCTAGCTAAGGATTTCAAACCTAGCTCAAGTGTCCTGTCCTTAATAAGCCTCCCCCAATGCCCGCAGAGTAGTTGCTCTACTCTCTGAGCTTCTACAACATTATCGCCCTGGACTGGGATTGATCTGTTTCCCTCAACAGTCCCTTTCTAGACTGTGAGCTCCTTGAGGTCAGAAATACTTATTCGTTGTTGTGGTCTCAGTGCCCATGAGTCTACAACCTTCAACCAAATCACTGGAAGTGGGGAAGGCAGGAGGCTGAATTAGATTAATCATGACTTTCTATTTCTCTTTTGCCAGTTAGTAGTACCAAAGTATGTTTTAATACTCCCCATTTTTGGGGCTTTTTTCTTTATTTTTTTAGTACCAAGCTTGAGCACTAAAAAATTGACTTAGTTCTAGCCATAAGCAGCTATAATCAACAAAACTTGTCTTGGGGCGCCTGGGTGGCTCAGTTGGTTAAGCGCCTGCTTTCAGCTCGGGTCATGATCCCGGGGTCCTGGGATGGAGCCCCATGTAGGGCTTTCTGCTTAGCAGGGAGCCTGCTTCTCCCTCTCCCTCTGCCTGCCACCCACGCCCCCCATTTGTGCGGTCTCTCTCTCTCTCTCTCTGTGCAATAAATTTTTTGAATCTTTAAAAAAAATTAAAAATAAATCTTGTCTTATTCCATTATGTACGGACAAGTTGCATTCTTTACAAGTTGTTACCCATTACATTAAATTGTAAAATCGGGGTCAGACAGGTGAAAAATAGCTCTAAGATTTACACAGTCTTCATCACTAGCTCTTAAACTACCAATAACATTCATCAGACAACCCAGTGATGATCAGACAAGACTTCATAAAGAGTTTACATACCTCTTATTGCAGCCACTTTGTTTGGATCTAGAGGTTGGCGGCCTTGGGAATTGATGCCTACCCAGCTGCGTACCAGAATTTCCTTGGAGAACAAAACATGAACCAAGTAGCGGGCTGCATGCCTCGGATGGCTCTTCTTTTGCGCAGTCAGCAAATTAGTATTAAGCAACCTGACATTCCTTTTCGGATCACCAAGATACCCTTTTAAAACACAGAGAGAAAGTAAAGTCTTGGTTTTCTCATGCAAGGCTACCAAGAAAGTTCCCAAGAAAATTAAACTAATTGATTTCTAATTCACTAATTTCTACTTGGATGAATCTTTTCCTATACTTCTCTCTTCCTTAAAAAGGTCTCTTTGATGCCATCTGCATAACTTAGCATTTTTCACCTTTGCTCTTCTTGAATTTTTGGTACTTGAACTAGTCATTTCATTGTCTTGAATAAATTCAAGTCTCGGCCAAAGATGCATATGCAAGCATGGGCTCCCTTTTATCATCTAAAAGTACACTCAGAGCCATATTACTGTAGGAGTATATGTTCCCTAAAGATAATCTGGAATGTATGGGTGGGCATAATTAAGAAAATTTTGAAAAAGCTAGCATTTATTGAGTAACTACTATACATATCAGGCACTGGGCTAAATATTTTACATCTATAAGCTCGGTTTCATTATCCTAACAACTTGTCACCCCTTCGAAGAGGAAACTGAGGGCCACAGAAGGTAAGGCATTTGAACAAGGTCACAGAGCCAGGTTTTCAAATCTGTTTATAAGCCAAGTGCTGTGAACCATTACTCTGCTAATGCCTTCTAGTCTTTTTGTTATTTCTTCTTTTTTAAACACAGAATTAAAATCATACTTTGTATATAGTCTGAATCCTGCTTCTTCAGTTACCATTCTATTTCGAGCATGTCTTCATTTTCTTTGGGTTTTTTTTTCAAGTCAGCATTCCTATCTTCATGATTTTCCTGACAGGTGACATTTATGTTACACTTACCTTCTGAGCACTGTGTTAAGGGCTTTCAGTGAATTATTCCATTTGAGTCTCACCCTTCTATGAAATAGGTACGATGATTTTCATCACTTCCCCAAAGGAAGAAACTAATACTTAGGTTAGAGACGTGGCTGAAGACCACATGGTTAGTAAGACACAGAGCTGGGATTTGACCCCAGACGGTCTGACTCAGGAGCCCATGCTCTTGACCATTGTGCTTTACTGTTTCATACCCCACGGATGTACCAGGAGTAACTTAGCTAATTCCCTATGGTTGCTTGTTTGGCTGTTTCCAATTTTTCACGATTCTGAAAAGAACATTACTGTACCAAAACTTAAATACAAATCTTTTCTATTGATTGAATTTTCAGGTATCAGTGGGATTACTGAGTCAACTGGCATGAATACTTCCACGGATTTTTATACAGATTACCCTTCAGAAAGTTTTCACCACCGTATACTTCTAACCACAGCATATCATAGTGCCCATTTAGTAATAAAGAATACAATATTTAAAGATTTTTTCTAGTTTAGTTAGCAAAACAATTTAAAAGAAAAGCATCTCCTCTAGGACAGGAGTCCGCAAACTACAGTCCCCAGGCCAACACCAGTTTGTGTAAAGCAAGTTACACTGGCACACAGCCACACCCATCCATCTACCTACATCTGTGGCTGCTTTCATGCGACAGCAGCAGAGCTAAGTAGTTGTGACAGACACCAGATGGCCCACAGAGCCTAAAATAGTTCTGATCTAGCCCATTACTGAAAAAGTTTGCTGAGCCCTGTGCTAGAATATTAATAAGAGAATAGCTACCAGAAGTAGAGACAATAAAGAACTATAAAATATTAGGAAGGCTTGCCCTTAGAAACTACAGAACTTAGGGTCCCCTCCTCTCTGCCACTGTGGCTTGGCAGGTAATACAGGAGGCTGTGAAGAAACATGAGCTTTAAGTCAGAGAGGACCGAGAGTTCCAGAACTGCCACTCACTAGCTCTGTGACTTTGAGAATGGGAGTAATAAAAACACCTACTTAGGAAGTCATTTGAATATTAATAGAGAAGAGATATGTCAGTTGATTAGCACAGTGTCTTGTACATAATACTCAGTAAGTGTTAGCCATTCTGATTAATATAACCTAAAACCAACCTTTAAAATAGAAAACAAAAAGCTTCCGTTAGCCTGTATCAAGGACGTTTGAAGAATGTAGGTTAAATGGCGCTGCTTGTAATATGTGTCATTTCGCACTTACCAAAACCAGAAGGGCCGCAGAGAGATGGCGAGACAGAATCTTGGTTATTGTCCTTTTCCAATACAACTGGGTAATTCATTATCTCAGGGACATTTCCCACTCTGCTTTCTGCTTTTAACAGTATTTCTACAGGTAAAAGCGCTGGAAGAAAAGGAGTCTCAATTGTAAATTCACCATCCGGCAAACTATTGTTCAGGTGTGAAGGGGAAATAAACACATTCTCAGACAAAGAAAACCACAAGTGTTTGTCACTAGCAGACCTACTCTTAAGGAGTGGCTACAGGAAGATCAACAGAAAAGTTATGATGACAGAAAGAATCTTGGTGCATCAGGAAGGAAAAGGGAACAACAGAAATAGCAGAAGTATGTATGAAGGGAAACTTGATCATTCATTCCGTATAAAATGGAACAGCTAGGGGTGCCTGGGTGGCTCAGTGGGTTAAGCCGCTGTTTTCGGCTCAGGTCATGATCTCAGGATCCTGGGATCAAGCCCCGCATCGGGCTCTCTGCTCAGCAAGGAGCCTGCTTCCCCTTCTCTCTCTGCCTGCCTCTCTGCCTGCTTGTGATCTCTGTCTGTCAAATAAATAAATAAAATCTTAAAAAAAAATGGAACAGCTACACTGGAAAACAGTTTGGCAGTTTCTTATAAAACTAAATCTTCAATGAAGGATCACATGACACAGAAATTTCACTCTTGGGCATTTATCCCAGAGAAATTAAAGCTCATGATATGACACCAAACCCTGCACACGAGTGTTCTTACCTTTATTCATAATAGCCAAAACCGTGACAACCCAGTTGTCCTTCAACAGGTGAATGGTTCAACAAGCCATGGTAAATCTAATACCACAGAATACCATTCAATAATAACAAGAAATAAAGAACAGAAGAGGCAGAAATATGGATGAATATAATGTAATCATGACTTCTATAAATCATGCTTCATGACCAACACAAAAATGAAAACGCCATCTGACATCCAAGACAATAAGTTAAAAGTGAGGAGGGCAAAGGAAATTAAGTGGAATTAAAAGTTTCAACACTTCATCCCAAGTGGTAAAATGCTGAGACCAGTAGACTGTGATAAGTCACATATATATAAAATAACATCCAGAGCGACCACTGGGAAAACTGTACAAAGCAATATATTAAAAAACATAAAGATGGAACACTAGAAAAATATTCACGTAACCCATAGGAAGGCAAAAGAAGATAAACAAAAAAAAGAATGAGAGGGGCGCCTGGCTGGCCCAGTCAGTAGAGCATGCAGCTCTCAGTCTCGGGGTCATGAGTTCAAGGCCCACATTGGCTGTAGAGATTACTTAAAAAAATTAATTAAAGGGGCGCCTGGGTGGCTGAGTGGGTTAAAGCCTCTGCCTTCAGCTCAGGTCATGATCCCAGAGTCCTGGGATGGAGCCCCACATCGGGCTCTCTGTTCAGCAGGGAGCCTGCTTCCACGCCCCCCACCCCGCCTCTCTGCCTGCCTCTCTGCCTACTTGTGATCTCTCTGTCAAATAAATAAATAAAATCTTTTTAAAAAAATTAATTGAAGAAACTTTAAAAAATGAGAAAATAGGAAACAAAAGAAATGTAACAAAATGATAGACTTAAGTCTATGATAGCAATGATTATCTGATATGTAATTAACCTAACCATATCAATTAAATGAAAACAAGTGATAACGTGGATAAAAAAGATCAACTCTGTGGTGTTTACAAGAAACTCTACAAATTCAATTACATAGATTGATTGAAAGTAAAACGATGGAGAAGCATATACCATGCAAACATAAGTCCAAAACACAGCAGAGTAGCTGCGTTGACATCAGATAAAGTAGACTTCAGAGCAAAGAAATTTACTACAAACAAAGATGAAAAAGATCAACCCTGAGGAAGACAATGATTCTCAACATACCAAATGATAAATTCTCAAAATACATGAAACAAAAACTGAAAGAGCTAAAAGAAGAAATAATGAAATCCATAATTAAATTTGAGGACCTCACATCCCCCCTCTCTTAGCAACCGGTGCAATAAGCAGACCAAAAATCAGCAAGGATACAGAAGATCTGAACAACACACTCGACCAACAGGATTCTCATTATAGAACATTCCACCCAACAAAACCAGAATAGATTTTTTTTTCGAATGCCTATGGAACAAATGTTCCTCTGTGCTAGGGAATGTGTGCAAAGTTGAAATGCCTACGGATCTTTCACCAAAACAAGGCACATCCTACACCAGAGGAAAAAAATCTCAACAAGTTTAAAAGAAAAGATATCATATAGAGTATATTTTCTGACCAGAATAGAATCAAATTAGGAATCAGGAATAGACAATAGAAAGTTTTCAAAGAAATAATAAAATACATAGGACTTAATGAAAATACAACACATCAAAATATAACTAAGGCAGTACTGAAAATGAAATCTATAGCATATATCTGTAATCTGAAATCTATAGCATAATATAAATGCTTGTATTAGAAAAGAGAACAGTTCTAAATCTATAATCTAAGTTCCTACACCAACAACTAAGAAGAGTAAAATAAACTCTAAATAAGCAAAGAGAATGAAATAATAAAGAATAAAAATCAGTGAAACTGAAAAATATGAAATCAATGAAACAAAAAACTGATGCCTCCAAAAGATTAATAAAGCTAATAAAACTCTAAAAAGAATTACAAAAAGAAAGAGATGACACAAATCATCGATACCAGGGATGAAAGAAGTAATCCAGCAGCCATCAAAATGATAATAGGGAATACAACAAACTGCTTTACGTTCATAAATTTGATAACTTAGAAGTAGCAATTCCTCCAAAATTACACAGACCAAAACTCAACCAAGATGACATAGATATCTAAGTAGTCCTATAACCACCAAAGACATTAAATTTGCAGTTAAAATCCTTCAGAAAAGGAATCTATAGGCCTGAATGATTTTACCAGAGATTTTTCACCAAACATTTAAAAAAGCAACACCAATTTCTCATATACTCTTCCATAAAATACTACAAAATTATAAAGGAGAGAACACATTAGCCCTTGAATGGGTTAGAGATGAAGCCAGGGAAGGAACGACACACGACATGGTTATAAACAGGCAACGAGAGGGTTCTTGGAAGTAATGAGACGCTTCTGTATCATGACTATAGTGGCAAATACCTGAACACAAGCATCTTACAAAAGTACAGAGCACAAAACACACATGCAAACAAACAAATGAAAGCAAGTAAGTCTGGGGACATATGAATAGATGTGTAGATTGTACTGATGTCAAAATCCTACTTTTGATATTTTACTCTATTTTTACAAAATATTAGCCTTGGGAGAAATGTGGTTGAGGGTACACAAGATCTCTCTGTATTAATTTCATGTATTACATGTGATTCTGAAATATCTTCAAATGAAAATTTTAATTTTGAAAAAGCTATCACTAAGAATTCATATTAAGAATGTTGATGAACATAAATTAGAGAGTGCTACTCACAATATGTAATTTTGTCACAACATTTCAAACTCACCAAAACCAGGAGCAAGAAAGAAAGATTCTGAGCCAGTATCTTGTTCGTTGTCATTTTCCATTAAAATTGGGGAATTCGTTGTCTCAGAATTCATTTCTTTGCCAGATTCTGTTTGAACAACATTTTGATCAGTGAAACATTCTCAAGTGCTGCAAGACAAGAAATCTCAACAGTGATTTTTCTATCACGCGAAACTATCTTTTAAGAATGAAGCAGGGGGCGCCTGGGTGGCTCAGTGGGTTAAGCCGCTGCCTTCGGCTCAGGTCATGATCTCAGGGTCCTGGGATCGAGTCCCGCATCGGGCTCTCTGCTCCGCAGGGAGCCTGCTTCCTCCTCTCTCTCTGCCTGCCTCTCTGCCTACTTGTGATCTCTCTCTGTCAAATAAATAAATAAAATCTTAAAAAAAAAAAAAAAAGAATGAAGCAGAAATAAAGACAATGTCAGACAAAGGAAAACTACAAAAAAAAGTGTTGCTGGCTGACTTATCTTTAAAACATGGCTAAAGGGAAATATGAGCAAAAGGATATGATGAAGGAAGGAGTCTTGGAGCATAAAGAAGGAAGAAAGAAGAACAGAAAGAGCAGAATCGTGCACGCAGAAAAAACAAGATCACTCATAAATCACTGGTGGGAGTGGAAATGGTACAGCTACACTGGAAAGAAGTTAGGCAGTATCTTACAAAACTCAACTTACCTTTACCGTAGGACCCAGCAACTGTGCTCTTGGGCGTTCTCTCAGAAAAATGAAAACTGATATTCACACAGAAGCCTGTACACGAGTACATGGCAGCTTTACTCCTAATAGCCCCAAACTGGAAACAACCCAGACATCCTTCAACCAGGGGCAGATAAACAAACCACGGTAGATCCATACCATGGAATAGTAGTCAGCGATTAAAAAGGAAGAACTAGAGACATACATGGCAACTTAGATGAAGCTGGAGGGAATCATGCTGAGTGAGGAAAGGCCATTCTGAGAGATTATATGCCATGTGAGTCTATCTACAGAAAGCTCTTGAAAAGACAAAATTCTAAAGAAGAAGAGCAGATGAGTGGCTACCAAGGGCAAGGACAGGGCAGAGTAGGCATAAGAGAGTAGGAAGAGGGAAACAGGTGTGGGTTTAAAGGGTGATGGAGGGTATGAAACGCAACTCACATCATGAAATTACTAACATAAAACATAAAACACACATAAACCCATGCACAGATACAAATAAAACTGAGAAGATCTCAATAAAATCCGTGGATTGTATCCATGTCTATACACTGCTTGTGATACTATAGTTCCGCCAGATTGTATCATTGGGGGAAACAGGGTGAAGGGTACACAGATGTGCAGCTAAAATTTTCTCAATACAGAACTTCTAATTTTTACCTAATTAATTTTAATTAATTTTTAATTAGGAAAAGCTACCATTAGATCACACGAAGGGTACTAATGATTCTAGATCACATAGGGCTACTTGTAATATGTTTCATTTTAACTCACCCACATTGGAAGGAATGAAGTAATATGCTGAAGTTTCTTGACCATTGTCATTTTCCACCAAAGCTTGATAATCTGTCATCTGGGTGCTATTCTCCAGGCTGGTTTCTGCTTTGACCAAAACTTCTATAAGGACAACATTTTTTAAATGCTAGAAGAAAAGACTACCAACCTCATGTTCTATATCCAATGAAACTATTCTTCTGTACTGAAGCAAAAATAAAGATATTTATGGACAAAGAAAACCAAAAATATTTGTCACTAACTGATTTATGCTTTAAAAAAAGGTTAAAGGAAAATCGTCTTACAAGAACACATATAAAAGAAAAAATTCTGGAGCATTGGGGAGAAAGAACAATGGAAAGAGCAAAAATATGGATGCAGAGAAACTGGATCACTCATGCATTGTTGGCAGGAAAATGGTACAAGCTACACTGGAAAGCAGTTTCTCAGTTTCTTATAAAACTAAGGATGCAATTACAAAAGGACCCAGAAATTGTGCTCTTGGGCATTCATCCCAGAGAAATAAAAACTTGTGTGAAAGAGTGCAATGAATGAAAAGCAAAACTAAATATGATAAACAAGTATCATAGCAGCTCTAACCCTAACAGTTAAAAACAGGAAACCTGGGGGCGCCTGGGTGGCTCAGTGAGTTAAAGCCTCTGCCTTCAGCTCCGGTCACGATCCCAGGGTCCTGGGATCAAGCCCCGCATCGGGCTCTCTGCTCAGCAGGGAGCCTACTTCCTCCTCTCTCTCTGCCTGCCTCTCTGCCTCCTTGTGATTTCTGTCTGTCAAATAAATAAATAAATCTTTAAAAAAAAAAAAAAAGGAAATCTGAAGGTTTTGAACAGATGAAGAGATTTTAAAAAAATCTTGGTGTATCCCTACATTGGAATAGTACTCAGCAAGAAAAAGGAAGAAATGACTGATCCCTGCAGCAACACGAACGAGCTCCCAGGAAATTACACTGAAGGAAAGAAACCAATATCAAACACCATGCAATTCCATTTATAGAACAACGCTGAATGGACAGATTATAGATCTGGACAGCAGATTCTAGATTGCCAGTAGTTAAGAGACAGGGCAACACATGGAACTGGGGAGAAAAGTCCTCTGGAGGGAGTAGGTGTGGTTACAAGAGAGCAATATGTTGTGATAATTTTCTACTGTTTTTGCAAGATGTTACCATTGGGAGAAATCGGAGAATGAGAACACAGGTTTTCTCTGTATTCTTTTTTACAACTGCACGTGCAGCTAAATTTTTCTGAAAATAAAAACTTTGATCAGAAAAAGTGACCACTGGACGCCTGGGTGGCTCAGTGGGTTGAGCCTCTGCCTTTGGCTCGGGTCATGATCTCGGGGTCCTGGGATCGAGTCCCGCGTCGGGCTCTCTGCTCGGCGGGGAGCCTGCTTCCCTCTCTCTCTCTCTCTCTCTCTGCCTGCCTCTCTGTCTACTTGTGATCTCTGTCTGTCAAATAAATAAATAAAATCTTTAAAAAAAAAAAAAAAAAGAAAAAGTGACCACTATCAGGGCGCCTGCGTGGCTCAGTCGGTTAAGCGTCTGCCTTCAGCTCAGGTCATGATCCCAGGGTCGTGGGATCAAGTCTCACATTGGGGTCCCTGCTCCGTGGGAAGTCTGCTTGTCCCTGTCTCCCAGCTCCTCCCCGCCGCTTGTGCTCATTCTCGCTCTCTCTCTCTCTCAAATACATAAATAAAATCTTTTTCTAAAAATTTAAAAAAAGAAAAATCTACCACTATCTTACACTAAGGATGTTGATGAATCTAGATTAAAAATGCTACGTGTCAAATGTATCATTTCAAACTCACCGAAACCGGGAGGAAGGCAACGTAACGAGGAAATGTCCTGACTACTGCGGTCTTCCAATAAAACTGGATAACTTATTGTCTCAGGGTTCTCTTCTGGGCTGGTTTGAGCGTTTACAAACATTCCTACAATTAAAATATTTTCAAATACTGAAAGACACGAAATCTCAGCCGTGAAATCTCGATCGGGCAAAACTGTCCTTCAATAAAGGAGCAGACTTGTGAGAACATTAACGAATGGACTTGGAGGGCATTATGCTAAGTGAAATAAGCCAGACAAGTAAAAAAAGACAAATACTGCATGCTATCACTTACATGTGGAATCTAAAAAGAAAAAAAAAAGTCAAACTCATAAGAACAGAAGGTAGAATAAATGAACAGCAGTTGCCAGGGGCCAGGGGGGTGAGGGAAGTGGGGAGAGGCTGGTAAAAAGGTACCAACTTTCAGTTATATGGTAGGTAGGGAAAGAGGATCTAGTGTACAGCCTGGTGACCATAGCTCGTAATAGTGCATCGCATCACTGAAATCTGCTTAGAGTAGAACTGAGCATTCTCCCCGCCAAAATATGAAAGGTAAATATGCAAGATGGCAAATATGTTAATGAACTCAATGGCAGGAATCATTTCACTAGGTACAGGTACATCAAATCATCACCCTCTACACGCTCTAAATATATTACAACTTTATCTGTCAATTTTACCTCCATGATGCTGAAAACAAGAAATGAATATCCAAACTGTTAAAAGAAAAAAAAAGAATGAAGGGAAAATTATGACATTCTCACACAAAGGAAAGCCAGAAGTCTTTGTCACTAGCTGACTTACATTTGAGAACAGTTAAATGAAAATCTGTCAGAAAAGAATGGTGAAAAAACAAATTGTGGAGCATTAAAAAGGAAGAAAGAATGACAAACGCAGCAGAAATCTGGATGCGGAGAAACTGGACCGCACCTACATTGCTGGCAGGAAAGTAAAATGGTGCCGCGTCTCTGGAAAACCGTGGGGGCAGGTTCTTATTATACTAAACATGCAATTACTGCACAAGCAAGCATTTGCATTCTCAGGCATTTATCTAAGAGAAATCAAGATTTATGTTTACACAAAAACCTGTCCATAAGCGGTCACAGCAATTTTACTTGTAATACTGAAAGCTGGAACGAAGTCCAGACATTCTTCAACCAATACACAAACCGTGAACCCCCGCACCATGGAATAGTACAAAGCAACAAAAAAGAAGGAAATGTTGATACACGCAACAAGTCAGATTACTCTCCAGCGAGTTATGCTCAGATGGGTGCGGTTTCAGAAAGGCAAGGTGACGCATCCTCATGGTGATGGCAATGTTCTCTATCTTGACCGTGGTTGTGGACACCAAACCTACTCATATGATAAAATCAAACAGAATTAACACATACACAAAAATCAATACAGTGGAATTGGGGGCCTTTCAGTAAGACTCGTGGGTGGTATCAATGTCAGTACCCTGGCTGTGATGGTCTATCATAATTCTGCAACATGTTATCACTGGCAGAAATGGGTAAAGCATCAATGAGATCTCTCTGCATTATTTCTTACAACTACATGGGTATCTTAAATTACTACGATATCACAAGTTTAATATTTTAAAAAAGCTATCGCTAGCTGGCACGAAGAATGTTGATACTTCTAGATTAAACAGTGCTACTTGAAATATGTATCATTTCAAACTAACCGAAATCGGGCGGGATGGAGAAAGATGAAGAGGCAGGAGCTGGGTCACTGTCATTTCCCGATGAAGTTTGGTAATACACTGTCTGACAGCTGTTTTCCAGGCTGGTTTCCGCATTTTCTGGCGTTTCTACAAGTACAACTTTTTCAACTGTTGAAAGACAAGAACTCTTAACTGTGAATTCTGTACTGAGTGAGATTATCTTTCAGGAAAGAAAGAGGAAATAAAGACACTCTTGCACAAAGAAAAATCTTTTAAAAAACTGTTCCTAGCAGATTTACTATTAGAAGATAGCTAATGGAAGATCTCCCAACGGAAAGGATAGTATGAAAGAAGGAAGCCTGTGGCATCAGTACGGAAGAAATAGTACTAGAAAGATCAGAAATATAGATGGGGAGAAAGTGGATCCCCCATACATTGCTACTGGAAATGTAGACTAGTCCAGCCTCTCTGGAAAACTGTTTGGCAGTCTTTATAAAACCAAACATGCTATTATCGTTAAGACTCAGCAACTTCACGCTTGGCATTCATGACAGAGAAATGAAAACTTGTATTTACATAAAAATCAGTACGTGAATGTTCACAGCAGCTCAACTTTACTTCTTGTATCCACAAACTTGGAAAGAAAAAAAAAAGCAGATGTCCTTCAATGTGTGAATGTTTAAAAAAAAAACAAACTGTTGCATATCTATACCACGGGAAACTCTCCATCAATTGATGAGAAATAAAAACTTATATTTACCCAAAACTGTGTACACGGATATTTAAAACTGCTTTGCTCCCTAATGGCCAAACACTGAAAAAAATTCAGATGTCCTTCAGTAAGTGAACAATCAGACAAAATGTAATATATCCATAGCACTATTTTCAGCAATAAAAGGAATAAACTATTGATACAGACAATAAACTAGATGAGTGTCCAGGCAATTCATCTGAGTGGGGGAAAAAAAGCTAATCCGAAAAGGTCACATCATGGAAGACTCCACTTCTATAACAATCTGAAGAGACAAAATTACAGCAACGGAGAAAAGATCGGAGATAGCCCGGTGTTGAAGATAGGTCTTGGGGGCAGGGGAGGTGGGTAGGGTTGTAAAAAGATGCACTAACAAGGGATCCTTGAGTGATGGATGTGATCTCTACCTTGACTGTGGTAGATGTGCGAACCCACTCATACGATTAAATTACATAGTAATAAATACACACATGCACACACACACACACACACACACACGGGTGCAAGTAAAACCGGAGGCATCTCGATCACACCTGTGAACCGTATCAATGTCAATGGCTGGGTTGTAACACTCAACTACGGCTCTGCCGGGTTAGGTATCACTGGGGAAAATACGGAAAGCATAAGCGGGATCTCTCTGTGTTATTTCTTACAACGGCACCAAATCTTGAATTACATCAAAATTAAAAGTTTCAACAAAAGCTATAACTGGCTTGTATTAAGGATGTCGATGAACCTAGATGAAACAGGGCTACACGTGATATGTATCATTTTGAACTCACCAAAATTGGGTGGGAGTGAGGCAGATGAAGAGTCAGTCCCTGGGCCATTGATACTTCCCAGTAAAGCTGGGTAATAGATTGTCTTAGAGCTGTTTTCCTGGCTGGTTTCTGATTTTTCCGGCACTTCTATGAGTATGAATTTTTCAACCGCTGAAAGACAAGAACTGTCAACTGTGAATTCTCCATGAGGCAAAACTACCCTTCAGGACAAAAGAGAATTCTGCAACAAAGGAAATCTAAAATCTGTCCCCAGCAAACTTACCTGTATATAAAGAGGAAAGGAAACTCTTCCAACAGAAAGGACATGATGAAAGAAGGGAATGTGGAACATCAGGAAGAAAGAAAGCACAATGGGAAGAACAGAAATGTGGCTACAGAGAGACACAATCACTCATCCATTGCTGGTGGGAATGAAAACTGGTAGTGTCTCTGGAAAGCTGTTTGACGGTTGCTTTATAGAACGAAACAAGCTATTACCAGAAGATCCAACAACTGCATTCTTGGCATTCGTGACAGAAACAAAAACATTATTTACACAAAAACCGGGACGTGGATGTTCACGGCAGCTTTACTCCCAATACCAAAAACCAGGGGGGACAAAGCGACAACAACTCATGTCCTCCGGTGGCTGAACGGCTGCAAACGACTCTTGCACACGGCAGCTACACAAAAGGGAAAATGCGCTGCTCCATCCAACAATCTGGATGAGTCTTCAGGGAATTATGCTGACGGAAAAACACGGAACAATCTTCAAAGGTTACATACCGTAAGATTCCCTTTATAGAACAGTCTTGGAGTGACAAAATTATAGAGAGCGGTGTTTGCCAGGGGCTGGGGGAATGGACGATGGGGAAGGAAAGGGCAGCCCGACAGAGGGGGGTATGGTTCTAAACGTGCAAGACGAGGGGGCGCCTGGGTGGCTCAGCGGGTTAAAGCCTCTGCCTTCGGCTCAGGTCACGATCCCAGGGTCCCGGGATCGAGCCCCACTCCCGGCTCTCTGCTTGGCGGGGAGCCTGCTTCCTCCTCTCTCTCTGCCTACTTGTGATCTCTGTCTGTCAAATAAATAAATAAATAATCTTTTTAAAAAAATAATATAAAATAAAAGTGCAAGACGAGGGATGCCTGCTCGGAGGCTCAGTCAGTTAAGCCTCTGGCTCTTGGTTCCAGCTCCGGTCATGGTCTCAGGGTTGTGGGATCGAGTCAGACTGTGTCAGACTTCTCCACACTTGGTGAGGAGGCTGCTTGAGATTCTTTCTCTCCCTCTACCCCTGCCCCTGGCTCGTGCGCTCACACACACACACTCACTCTCTCTCAAATAATAAATAAATAAATAAAATCATTTTAAAAAGGAGCAAGATGAGGCATTTCAATGGCAATGGAAATGTTCTGTATCCTGACTGGGGTGGTGGACATCAAAGCTACTCACATGATAAAATGAGATTCAAATAAATACAAATGCACACAAATCACCACAAGTACAGCTGGGCACATCTCAGTAATATCTGTATATTGCATCCACGTCAATACCCTTATTGGGATATTTTACTACAGTTTTGCAAGATGTTATCAGTGGGAAAAATGGGCAAAGCTTAAAATGGATGTCTGGATCTTGTTTCTTATAAATATATGTGAACCTAAAATTGTTTTAAAATAGCTTAATTTTTTAAAAAAAGAACTACCACTAGCTTCCATTAAGGATGCTGATACATCTAGATTAAACACAGCGCTACTTATAATACGCATTATTTGAAACTCACCAAAGTTGGGTGGGAGGCAGACAGATGAACATTGGTCACTGTTATTTCCTGATAGAGTTTGGTAATTTGTCATCTCAGGGTTGTTTTCCAAGCTGGTCTCTGTTATTACTGGCATTTGTACAGAAAGAACATTTTTCAAGTGCTTAAGAAAAGATCTCCCAACCGTTAATTCTCTATGTAGCAAAACTATCCTTCATTACTGTATAGGAAATAAAGACATTGTCACATGAAGAAAACCTGAAAGAACTTGTCCCTTGCAGACTTACCCTTAAATAAAGGCCAAAGGAAAATATTTAAACAGAAAAGGTATGATGAAAGAATGGATCTTTAAGTATCAAGGAGAAAGAACAATGGAAAGAGAAGATAAAGGCATAAAGAGAAATTGTGTCATTTATATATTATATGTGGAAAGTCAAATGACACAGCTCCTCTAAGAAAATGTTTAGCAGTTTCTTGTAAAACTACACAGGAAATTATCATATGACCCAAAATTGCCCTCGTGGGCATTCACCGCAAAAAAAATATAAAATTGGGGTGCCTGGGTGGCTCAGTGGGTTAAAGCCTCTGCCTTCAGCTCAGGTCGTGATCTCAGGGTCCTGGGAACGAGCCCCATATCAGGCTCTCTGCTCAGCGGGGAGCCTGATTCCTCCTCTCTGTGCCTGCCTCTCTGCCTACTTGTGCTCTCTCTCTGTCGAATAAATTTTTTAAAAATCTTTAGAAAATATGTATAAATTTAAGTGTCCAGAAAAGCCAGTACATAACTGTTTACAGAGTTAAAGTTCTAATGGGCAAAAGTTAGAAATCTCCTGGATATCCTTCCATGGGTGAAGAAACAAACAGTTGTAGATCCTTACCATGGGAGAACATTCGACCATTTTTTTAGGGGAAAAAAAAGTCATGCCCAAAGGCTATATCGTATTTTAATTCCATTTAAATAACAATATTCAAGTGACAAAATTCTAGAAAGGGAGATCAGTTCACTCTTTGCTAGGATATGAAGAAAAGGTGGCCAGAGGAAGGTCATTGAGGTCATTAAAGGGCAACAGGCAGTGACAATGAAAGCATTCTGGGTCACAACTATGATGATAAATAAAATTCATGGAATAAAATTGCACGGAACTGAAAACACACACACACACACACACACACACACAAATGTGGACTGAATCAATGCCACTACCTAGTTGTGCTATTTTACTATGGTTTTCCAAGAGGTGATCATTGGGGAAAAATGGGTAAAACATAAATGGGATCCCAGATATCATTTCTGACAGCTACATGCGAATCCACAATTACCTCAAAATAAAAAGCTTCATTAAAAAAAGAGCTGGCACTGACTTGGCATTAAAGATGTTGGGGAAGCTAGAGGCATGACTTGTAATATGTATCATTTCAAACTCACCAAAATTAGGAAGGATGAAAACAGATGAGACAGTATCTTGGCCACTGCCATCTCCCCGGGAACTTGGGTAATATACTGACTCCGTACTGTTTCCAAGGCTGGCTTCTGCTTCTCCTGGCATTTCTACAAATAAAAGGTTTTCAGGAGCTGTAATACCAGAACTCGCATCCACAAATTCTACATTGGATGAAACTATCCTTCCAGAAAGAAGGGGAAATAAAGACATCGCACACAAAGGAAAACAAAAAAGATTTTTGTCCCTGGCAGGCTTACTCCTACAGAAAGGTTAAAGGAAAATCTTCTGTCAGGAAGGATATGAGGAAAGAGGTCTGAAGAAGGAACAACATAAAGAGAAGAAACAAGGATGCGGAGAAACCGGATCACTCATAAAAAACTAAACATGCAAATAACGTATAACCAGGGATTGCACTGCTGGGTATTCGTGTCCGAGATACGAAAACTTCTATTTATTCAAAAACCTGTACGTGAACATCCGTGGCAGTCTTGCTGCTAATAATCGAACACTGGGTTTGGTGGGGGGGAGGGCAGGAGGAACCAGAAATCCTCTTTGACAGATGAACTCTTAAACTATAGCATACTTATACAGGGAACAGGACCGAACAATAAAAAGGAAGGAACTAGTGATACACGCAACAACTTGGTTTAGTCTTCAGGGATCTCCCTGGAGTGGAAAAAAAAAAGCCAATTTCAAAAGGTGACATACTATATGCATCGACTAGGTAACAATTTTGAAGCAACAAAGTTCTAGAGAGAGAGAGAAGATACAGGGGGGCCAAGAGTCAGGGAGAGGAGAACAGAGACGCGACTCAAGTAAACGTCCTGGTGATGGCAACGTTCTATACCTTGACTGTGGCCGTGGACGTGCAAAGGTCACGTGATAAAACTGCAGGGAACCAAATGCACAGACACACAGTGAAACAAGTCAGCCCAGGGTGAGTAAGATCTGCGCGTTATAGCACATCAGTATCCAGCTCAGGATGTTTCGCCGGAGTTTTTACAAGATGCCACCTTTGGGGGAAATTGGCTAGGGGGCATCACTCAATTATTTCTTAAAACTACATGTGAATCTACACTTATCCCATAAAACTTTTAACACAAAAAACAGCTATAGCCAACCACGCTTCAATTTAAAAACCAGCTATTGCTAGTTTCCATTAAGAATGTCTTTAGGGACGCCTGGGTGGCTCAGTCGTTAAGCGTCTGCCTTCAGCCCAGGTCATGATCCCAGGGTCCTGGGATCCAGCCATGCGTGGGGCTCCCAGGTCAGCAGGGAGCCTGCTTTTCCTCTCCCTCTCCCCCAACTTGTGTTCCGTCTCTCACTGTGTCTCTCTCTTCCAAATAAATAAATAAAATTTTTAAAAAATAAATTTTAAAAAGAATGCTTTTTAATGCAGATGAAAGGATGCTCCTTATAATATAGGCCAGGTCAAACTCACCGAAATTGGAGGGGATGCAGAAAGCCAACGAAGCCGGGTCAGGGCCCACGGGGATAGGTCCCTGTCCAGTTGAGCAGGTGGCCACCTCAGGGGATAGTGCCACGAGGGGTTCTCCCGGGGACAGGAGTGCTGCAGGCAGAGCCGGATGCTGGGCAGCGGAGAGATCCCTGGTGACCTCTTCGTCTCCTTCACTGAAAACATAGGACAGGACAGCAAGTCCAGGAGCTGGGCTGCCTGGTGTGACACTGGGCTGCAATGAATACGTGGAGACAATTTTGGGAAAGGGCGGACTCTCCCTGACGACCGGCTCAGGCAGCACGGCCGGCTGAAGACAGATCTCCGCAGGGTTGGGCAGGACATGGTTCTCCTTCCTTCCCACGGGTCCAGGTGGGCTGTCGTCTCCCTGTCCAGGGTAAGAGAACACAAAGGGTTATGCTCTCGTCTTTGGTTCCTGGACTTGAACTTCTCCATGAGGCAGACAATTAAACCTTTTTTGTGTAAATCCACATGACCTCTAAAATAACACAAACCCATCATAAATCATCTAAAAAAGTTGATACAGGCATGAACGGCTCCTTTCTTTGCAACATCATTTTCCACAGTTAATGACAAAGCCTGAATTTTTATTATATGATTTTTAGTCCTCTCCAAACCTACATTTTGACTGCATATTCTTCATTACGGTTACAAACATAAAAATCTTCAGTGTCATGATTTCTCAAATCTGAACTTCAGCATTCATCCAAAAGATGTGCAGTGTCCCATCTGTTGCTAAAGTAAGTATACATCAGCCCTGCTAATCTCAGAGTCCTAGTTCTCTCTTGCTTCTAAGAGACTGGTCTCTTTAGGAACTACAGGTTTATCAAAGTAGCATCAATGTATTTATAATACTTACACAGTCTGGCAACAGTGGCTTCTCCCAAGGCTGTTGCATTTTTGAAACGATTCCACAAAGGTTGTTTACCTGCCTATTGGTGCTTTCAATAAGTTCATGCAAGTCCTATTACAATAAAACAAGTATTTTAGCAGTTCCTATTTCAAAAGAAAAGTAACATATGAGAAAATACCATTAAGCCACATTTTAATTGCTACAAACAAAAAAAGCTCTCAAGTCCTCAAAAATGTCTTGTTAATGCCACAGGATGCCTGGTTTTGGTGACACAGAGCGGAGCTGATGGAGATAAGGAGCCCAACCTCCTACTCAACAACTCCAGGCCATGCGGGCATTTTAAAAAGCTTTAATACTGGAAAGTAAATGTACCACCATTCTTATAAGCCACCATACTTATGATGGAGTCGTTTTATATCAAGGAAGGGGCTATTTTAGGAAAGAAAGCTTCAAATCTGCTAAAAAGGCCAAAGAGCCTCTTTCCATATAACCATGGTGAGAATTCAGAGGCAGTGAGCATTCTGTGCTGGAAAGAACAGTGAGCCAAATATAACAGACGTGACTTTTGGCTTCAAAGTATTTCAAAGATAAGGTAATTAACAATTAACCTTATAAAACCTTCCAGTATATGTTCCCTATTGGCCAACCAGGTATGTGACTAAAAAAACCTGAGAATTTTTCAAATACACAGAAATTTTATTCAGGCCAAATATACACTTAAACAGGAGGCCAGGACCATTTCCTTATTCATTCACTCAAACACTTACTGAGGGCCTACTTACTACCTCTTGGAACTGCTTTGCTAGGCGCTGGGACTGTGGACAGAAAGGAAAACAGGAACACGAGAGCCTGCCCTAAGGAACGGCCAGGTGAGTTGGGGAGAGAGGATTTCAATAAAGTGACGGGCAGCCTAAAGCAGTGGTTTTCAAAGTGTGGTCCTGGACCAGTAGCATCAATGTCTCCTACTGGCTTGTCGGAAATGCCCCATCACCCACACCACGCTTGCTAAATCGGGAACTCTGAGAGCAGGGCTAGCGATCTGCTTTCACGAGCCCTCCAGGTGGTTCTGGTGCATGATCAAGTGACCCACTGACCAACAGCACTGAGGTGAACCGTGCAGGCTTTAGGGGAACACACCTGGGTGCAAAGACTAGCGTTCTGCCGCTTATCAGCTGTGTGACCTTGGGCGAGTCACTTAACTTCTCTGTGCCTTAATTTCCTCATGTATAGAATCCAGATGAGAATCTCAGAGTTCTCTCAAGGACAAAGTGAGGCGCTGTGGTGTGATGTTAGTACTCCCATCCTAACAATACTACATGACAACCCGCCCAGTAGTGCTCAACCACCCATCAATAGTCATTATTGTTGTGACTCTGATGGCTACGACACAGGTAAGAATGGGAGGCCACGTGTGCACAGAACAGGAAGACCTGACCCAGGCTGGCAGTCGTGGCAGTGTTGTCAGAGGAGATGTCCCCGTTGAGGACTAAAAGACAAGACGGTGTTCACCAGGTAAAGATGCATGGAAGGGCAGAGAGGGCAGAAGGAACAGTAGATTCAAAATACCCAGAGAGAACACAGAAGTCAGATGTGTAGACAGTGAAGATGAATGACGTTCAAAGAGCTGGGTGTTTTAAGGCAAGGAGAGAGAAGGCATGACAGAAAGAGGGATGGGAGGCCCCAAGTGGAGGTGAAGCTGTGGGAGGGGATGCGGAGAGTGACGGAGACGGAAGCCGAAGGGCCAGGACGTGGCCACTGGCGAAGGGAAGCGTCCCGGCACAGGGAAAGAGGCTCAGAGGCAGAAAACAGCACCGCCTTAGCCTTATAGAGGGAGATGCCCGAAGGACAGATCCCAGCCTAGTGGCTGGCTGTGGGGAGAGGAATTGCGACTCAGAGGGATTTGGGCCTCACGCTCCAACCCACCTTGGCC
Organism: Lontra canadensis; assembly: GCF_010015895.1. Lineage (NCBI taxonomy): Eukaryota > Metazoa > Chordata > Mammalia > Carnivora > Mustelidae > Lontra > Lontra canadensis. Next base: position 2,272,084 of record NW_022631110.1, read on the forward strand.
TCCCTGAAATAAGAAGCGAGGGCCGGGCCCTCCGGAGCTTGTGGGGGACGGAGAGGGAGCTGACCAGAGTGTGGCGAAGGGCCGCGGGACAGTGGAGGGATCCCGGCAGGCGCCCCCTCTGCTTCCCAGCCTGCACAGGGCTGGAATCTTCCTAAAGAGGACACTGGGCAAGGACAGAAGAAGAAAAGGTGGAAGTGTGCAGCGACTGGTCTAGCCCGGTAAGGGAAGGGGTTGAAGAAAGGAGAGAGCTCGCACACTGGGAGAAACCGGGAGGATCCCCGATGGTCCATTTCGGGGCTGTGACGGGACACTGGGCACTTCTCCTCCTCCACGTTCTAGCTCACCACATCTTGCACCGTCGCTCAGAAAGAAGGCCCTGGCAGAGCAGTGGCAGCCCGGGGGGTCGTGGGTGCTTACATGAGGCAGGCCGGGAATGGCCCCGCTGGAAATCAGAACCCCCCCCTTTCACCGCCCACCCTCCGTACCTCCTTCCCCAAAGACCTGCTATGTTCCTTTGAAGCAGTCCACTTCTGTTCTCAGTAACAGTGATAAAGACTCACTAAACACGCTTTACTTAGGCAGGGTAGCTCATCTTAATCCAACAAACTTTGTATGTTAACAACTACTTTTTAAAAAATAAGCTTCCATTACCTCTAGAGGATGCAGCTCACAAAATCCTTGATAATTACCCCCATCAATCTCTACCAGCATGCTAACTTTTACAAAATCCCCTCAAAACTACGTAAGATATACTCTTTAAAAAACAATGGTACGCTGCCATTTTCTTTCAATTGAGAAATCTTGATAAGCATTTAGACACAGACTAAATTTCACTGAACTAAGCTAATTTCCTTAAGAGAGAATATTGGAGAAATTAAATACTGAACAATTTAGATGAAAGAGATTAACTACATTTAATCAGCTATGGGCTGTTGGGTTTTGTTTAAGCTACAAAAGCCATATTTTTATTTCAAATTTTTCACCTAGAGATACTCTGCTAACTAGAAAATCTTCTTGAAATGCGTCACAATAGAGTGATAATCATACAAAATTTGACATGACAAACTTTCTACTAATAGCACAATGACGTTAAACAAGGTAAAAAAAAGAACTTCACTCAAAATTTTGAAAAATTACATTTAACTGATAGAAATTTGATACCTTGCAATGGTGTTGGAGTTCTGTAAGTCGGTTTTGATGATTTTCATCACGGAAACCTTCAAATGCATTGCTTGCCTATTAATATTATAAAAATAAAAAGTTAATGCTTAATATCAGTAGGACCCAAACTAAGCACTAGAAAAATCAGTACTTTATATATTTATGTCTTAATTATTTTCTTTTTCATCTGCATTCTAAAAGCATTTCAAAAGTCTTATAAAACAGAGATAAAGTAAAACCAAAATCCATATTCACATGAGAATGAAACAGGTAAGAGCTGATTAAAAAGGGGATGAGGGGCGCCTGGGTGGCTCAGTGGGTTAAAGCCTCTGCCTTCGGCTCGGGTCTTGATCCCGGGGTCCTGGGATTCGAGCCCACATCAGGCTCTCTGCTCCGCAGGGAGCCTACTTCCCTTCCTCTCTCTCTCTGTCTGCCTCTCTGCGTCCTTGTGATCTCTGTCTGTCAAATAAATAAATAAAAATCTTTTTTTAAAAAAGGGGGGGATGAGGAAAGAAGTTATCATATAAGAACTTAAGTTTAAGAAAAGCTACTGAATATCAGCATGAACACATAGTTTATAATATATATAAAGACAGATATAGAAATAAAGATGTATGTGTATGCTTGGAATAGTATACATATATTTCCTAGCTCTGTCCACTGGGAAGGCTTAAGGTCAATGACACAAGACAAACAGTGAAAATATCTGGTGTCCAGATTATGGTTTCTAAATACCATTCTCCAAGAAAGGAACCAGGGCTCCTTGGAGAGAGGTGAATTCCAGGGCTGGGTCCGGAAAAGTATGAATGAGCCTAGAACATCTTGTGATGTCAGAAAATCAGGAAGTGCTCAAAAAAAAGTTGGGCCATGTGAAAAGGCCACAGGATCCAACTGGAAGGCGCTTCCAATAACCAAAGTTGGAAAATTTGATCAATAAAATAATGATAACATGGGATTATAAAAAACTCATATAATATACAGTGAACGCTCATGCATCCATATAAATATAAAATACATAATTGAATAAATAAATGGAATAGAAAGGACAGCTCTTCCTGACATATGAATTCCTTTTAATACATACATGGGAATGAGGCAAATAGAGAGTCACCATTTGGCAAACACCATACTAGTGATTATTGCAGGTAAAATCCACGAGCTAACTCAACTCAGTGGGTAAAAAGGTGAGGAGAAAAAGGATATCAGCAGAGTCCCCCAAAGTACTTCCCACCTAAGATATTTCCCCACAAGAGGAAAAGCTGTAACTTTACAGTGGAAAAATCCAGAAGATACCACGTTAACCAAGAGATCGATGATAACATCACCAGTAAAAAGATACACAGACACCATGTGTCCCTGATAACAATTCAATAAGGAGGCATTTGTGTGGTGTTCTTGCCAAAAATGGATAATCTCGATCTATTCAAGAGAAAAATATCGGACATACCAAAATTGAGGGACATTTTACAAATGTACAATGTACATTTGTAAGTGTACACTCATCACAAATGTCAAGATCATGAAAGACAAGGAAAGAATGAGGGATCGTCAGAGACTAGAAAAAACTGAAGAGAGAAAACTAAACTCAATCTGGGATACTAGATTCGATCCTGGAACAGAAAAAGGACAAGGGGGAGAAGAATGGTGAAACTCAAACAAGGACTGCAGTTTAGCTAATAGTACTGTAGCAACATTAATATCATGGTTGTGAAAACAGTACTGTGCTTACATAATTACCATAATTTTAAGTTATACAGGTAAGTTAACATTAAGGCAAGTTGTATGAAGTATATACACGAGAACCCTCTGTAATATATTTGCCCCTGTTCTGTAAATCTAAAATTATTTCAAAAATGAGAAAGCTACTCAGAGTACATAACTGCTGTGAATTCCCAATTAGTTAAGGAAAAGAAGGAAATCAAATGGTTAAGTGTTCATTTGTCTTGTTATTGCTATGGAAGCATCTAGTCATGAGAGAGAAATATTTCCTTCAGCTCTCAAGTTCAGAGTAACTCCACAGTATGTGAAGGTTGAAAAAGAACTTAAATCATTTTCTTTATGATAGTAAGTGTGAATATATTTGGCAATTAGCAATTAATATTATGTAAATATTCAGTCTGATATGCATTCATTAATGACACTTCCAACTTCTTCCCAATCGGGTATTTGTGTTCTTGTCCAGGGACTATTTATTAATAAACCAAAAGAAAAAGAAAGAACTGAAGAAACATTCAGGACTTCAGTTCTGCTGTCAACAAGCACCAAAGGCATGAAGGTCCTCTGCCCACTGCAAATACTACAGCAACACACAAAGATATACAGCTGACCCTTTAACAACATGGGGGTAAACTGTGCGAGTCCACTTATATATGGATTTTTTTTTCAAAGAATATAGTGCAATACTATACATGTATTTTCTCTTCCTTGTGATTTTCTTACTAGCATTCTGTTCTCTAGCCGGCTTTTTTGTTTGAATACAGTATATGATACATATAACACGCAAAATACGTGTTGACTATCGGTAAGACTTCTGGTCTACAGTAGGGCTATTAGTAGTTAGGTTTTCGGGAGTCCAAGTTACACGTGGATTTTCGACTGTGCAGGGGTCAGCACCCCTAACGCCCACATTGCTCAAGGGTCAAGTGTACTTGCTGAACTGTTTTCTCATTCACCCAACTACACTTAAGACACCATTTTTACCAAGCTTAACCTCTTACGCACTTCAGGGTAAAAAGACTAGCTTCTAGTAATCTGGCACCAGAACTACTTTAAAAGCAAATATTTCCAACCGGAAACAAAGAACCAAAGGTTTTATGGCTTTTGATTTCAAATAATCCAACAGTGACACTCTGTGGACAAACTAAGAAGCACTAAGGCCCCTACTTTTCTCAATAAATTAATCTCTAAGATGCCTTAAATTGTTTTTTGGAATAAAAGAGGGTATAAGTAAGTAGACAGACAGCAAATAACCATTATATTTAATTATAACAACTCTAAGGATGAATTATGGACTATAATAATAATTTTAATATAAACATACCAAGTAATTATTAGTGTTTTTGTTTTAAAATTTTATCAATCAGCCCTGCATTGCCAACTTATTAGACAACAAAAATTATATGGAATTACAATATAGACTAGTCATTATAGAAACAATATTGCCATCGTACCCTTGTGTAATGCTTTATACTTTTCAAAGTGCTTTCGCGTAACTATGTCAGAAACCATGACTCTCAGTAGGCATTTAACATTATCCCCAAAGATGAACATAGTGGGGCTGTTAGAAGTTAAGAGAATTGCCTGTACTACTTAGGTATTTATGAGTGTCCTCATCCTTATATAAGTAAGTAAATGCATTTTCTGGTAAGCTAGATTATATATAGTCTAATAATCTATTTCATTCTACTTCAGAGATTAAGAAGCAGGGCAGAGTAGGATGGAAATGTCAAACGGTACAACTACATCAAGAAACTGGCAGTTTCTTCTAAACTTTATCTATCCTGTGACCCAGTGTTTGTACTCCTGAGTCTTTACTCAAATTATATGTAAACATACATTCACAAAAACACTTCCATAATCATCTTCAGAGCCACTTTACTCATAATACCCCAAACTGGAAACAACCCAAGCATCCATCAAAAGGAGAAGGGAGGGGCGCCTGGGTGGCTCAGTAGCTTAAAGTCTCTGCCTTTGGCTCAGGTCATGATCCCAGGGTACTGGGATCAAGCCCCACATCGGGCTCTCTGCTCAGCGGGGAGCCTGCTTCCTCCTCTTTCTCTGCCTGCCTCTCTGCCTACTTCTGATCTGTCTGCCAAATAAATAAATAAAATCTTTAAAAAAAAAAGGAGAATGGATAAACAAATTACGACATTCATGCAACAGAATATTACTCAGCAATGAATGGGAATGAAATGTCACTAAAACCAGATGAATCTCTGAAACCTTATTCTAAGAAAAAGAGACTATGCCACAGGAGTACATACTATATGATTCTGTTTGTATAAAGTTCTAGAACAGGCAAAACTAATCTATAATGGGAAAAATATTAGAATGTTGTTTCTCCAAGGTTTGGGAGATATTCTGGGAAGAGAGAGGCATGAGGGAACTTTCTGGGATGGTGGAAGTGTTCTCTGTCTTGATGGCGGGGAGAGGTATACACATTTGTCAAAACCACCGAACCGTTCTCTGTATGAAATTAAACTCAATTTAAAAAAAAAAAGAAGTAAAGCAGAATGAAAAAAAAAAAGAAAGATATTCAATTTAATATACAAACCATATTACCCACCCTTAAAAAAGATGAACATCCTCTTTTGAGCTGTGGGGGGAGAAGATCCATTTCCACTGAGTTCGAGCTGTATCTTTTTAAATTTGCTAGATGGTTCATTTGTGGAACTGCTTGGTCACGTAGGGCTGGTAAACCACCTACTCCTGAAAAGAAACACATTAAAAAAGTTATTTCACAGACTTACTACCGTCATCAACTTAATAGGGATATGTTCTCCAAATGCCACCTCAAACTGAACCGGAGTCCTGGCTGAATTTTAGAGAGTGACAAAACAATAACTCTCCCAGTAGTGATGTAAAATAAACCCTTAAAAATCGAAGGGCTAGGTTGCCACTCCTAGGAATAAGAATCAAGATCACACACAAATTCTGAATTATGAAATAAATGCTTCACAACCGAAAGGCTACAGAGTAAATGCTGGAAACAAATAGCAAGAGAACCTAACTGCTTTTTGAAAGGAGCCCCCCAAAGCCTTTTTACTTAGGGAAGCAGCAGGCCTCCAAATGTGAGTCAGGAGTCTATTCTGGTGTGGGCCACTCCCTCCACAGTGTAGACGGAGCAGACCACAAAGACATGGCCTCCTCATCTGCTGGGTGAGAACTGGTCGACATTAGCTCCAAGTCACTAGAACTCTAAGATTATGATTGTTTTCCCTAGTTACACTTCATATTAAACCTAAATAACGTATGTGAAATATAAGCCCCCGAATATTCTAGAACGCTGTAGGCTCAGTGATGGTTCTGAGCTCCATAAGGAGGAAAAGATACAGAATGCGGTGTTCCCATATTCTGTCTTGTAGTAGGAGAGCCTTGGCGGCTGGCATCACTGTCCTGGGAGGGGGGCCTGCATGACAGACCTAGTTGCCATTAGCCGTCCTGAGCCAGGGAGGCAATCAGAAGCAGAGCGAAGGAGAATTAACTCTCAAGTTAGATAAACGCAAGCCAACAGGGTGGGGAAAATTCAATGATAAACTAACTCCAATTTGAGGCGTAACTTCAATTTTTATTTTTTAAACTGGTTGTTTTATTCGGATTATAAGACTGAGAATGAATAATTGAACCGGGGTGTTTTCATACAAAGAAAGCCTACATAGCGATGAGGACGCACCAACGATTGGTGCACACAGGGAAGAAGTTCACAGCCCCAACACGGAGCAGAAGACAGACACCAAAGTATATACTTGAGAGTTCTATTAAGGGATATATATTTTGGGGGCCTGGGTGGCTCGGTGGGGTGTCTGCCTTCCGTTCAGGTCAGGATCCCAGGGTCCTGGGATGGAGTCCTGAAGTGGGCTCCCTGCTGAACCCGGAGCCTGCTTCTCGCTCTGCCTCTGCCCCAACCCCTGCTCATGCAGGCGAGCGCTCCCTCTCTCTCAAATAAATAAAATCTTAAAAAAATATATACATGGGGCGCCTGGGTGGCTCAGTGGGTTAAAGCCTCTGCCTTCGGCTCGGGTCATGATCTCTGGGTCCTGGGATCGAGCCCCACATCGGGCTCTCTGCTCAGCAGGGAGCCTGCTTCCCCTCCTCTCTCTCTGCCTGCCTCTCTGCCTACTTGTGATCTCTGTCAAATAAATAAATATTTTTTTTAAATATATATATATACACATTTGGTCTCCATGTGTTTCTGGCAGATCCCCTAAAACCCTTGGAATTTAAGTGAGGAGAGAGATAAAGGTGTCTTTTGTTATGTTAATGGAGTGTAAAGCCTCTAGATTACCTAAGGCTGAGCGCTGGGCCGCAGGGAGGAGGAAGCTGGGATGAGAGGGTTGGACCTTTCAGTCCTACCCACTGACCTTCAGGAAGGGGAGAGGGCTAGAGGTTGTTAGTTGCCAGTGGCTAATGGCTTAATCGATCATGCCTATGCAATGAAGCCTCCGTAAAGACTCAAAGCGCCGGGTCCGGAGAGCTTCCGGGTTGGCGAGCACCTGGAGATCCGGAAAGAATGGGCCCGGAGAGGGCGTGGAAACCCCCCAACATTTCCCCCATGCCTCGTTCTTTGTATCGCTTCTGGCCGGCTGTTCCATGGTTGTACAAACCAGCCATCTGGTAAGTAAAATGTTTCTCTGAGTTCTGTGGGCTGCTCTAGGAAATTAACCAAACCTGAGGAGGGGGTCCCAGGAACCTGTTCAAGCCACTGAGTCAGAAGACTGGGTAGTGCCCCAGGCTTGCAACTGGTGCCTGTAGGGGAAGCGGGGTGCGGTCTTGTGGGACTGAGCCCCGCACGTGTGGAACCCGACGCTGCCCCTGGGCGGAGAGTGTCAGATTTGAGCTGAATACTCAGACTCCCGGCTTGGGTCCTGGCATTGCCTGCTGTGAGGTGAGAAGCCCTCACCACCAGGGCTGGTCTGGAACTAGGTCCAGGAACCTGAGTGAATTGTACATGATTCAGTTGTTCTGAAGCTCAGAAATAGGCAAACGTCATGAGTGGTGGGAAACGTCAGGATAGTGCCGCTTCACAAGAGGGCCCGAGACTGGAAGGGAGGTGAGGGCTGATTCGCCGGGGCTCGGCACCTTCTATTTCTTGGCGCTGGTGCTGCTTATACTTGTGTGTTGACCTGCAAAGTCTTTAAGCGGAGTATTTGTCATTCGTGCACATTTTTGTGTGTGATAGATTTCTATAAAAAATCTACCTAAAGGGGCGCCCGGGTGGCTCAGTGGGTTAAGCATCTGCCTTTGGCTCAGGTCGTGATCCCAGGGTCCCGGGATCGAGCCCCGCTGCTCAGCAGGGAGCCTGCTTCTGCAGCTCCCTCTGCCTGCCACTCCCCCTGCTTGTGCTCGCTCTCCCTGATATTGGGAAGGTTTCTATTTTACCGAATTCATTAACGTTTTTATGATTTCTTGAACTGCTGTTACACTCAGTCTTCACTAGGAATAGAAGAACATTCAACTAGATTTTCTCCTAGTTTTCTATACTTCCATTCATTAGATATTCAACTCTTTAATCCATCTTGAAATCATTTTAAGTGTGTGATATGAGGTGAAATCCAATGGGCTTTTTCCTCCAATAGTTAGTATCTGTACCAGTATGATTTACTATCTCTGTTTCTCTTACTAAAATACTACGGTGCATTAACTCCAAATTCTTTGTTTTTATGAGCTTCCTGCTGCATTAAATCTGGCTCCTTATTTCAAAACTAATACCATCATATTTTAATAATTGTAACTTTTAAAATGTTTTAGTGTTTCATATGATAAAATACCACCTACCCCTTAAACATATTTTTCCAAGATTTTTTTTTAAGTTATATAAGAGTGTTTTTTCTCCTCTAGGAACAATTTGTTTCTCTCCACTTAATCAAGTCTTATTTTATGACCTTCATTAAAGTATTTGCTCCCCTTTCATACAGATTCTGCTATTTTTATTCATTTATTCCTTAGGATTTTTAATATTTAGTTGTAGCCATTATCAACTGGGTTTTCTTCCATTTTATGGAAAATACATATATATTCTTTTTATATACATAAAATTATTTATTTATTACTAATATTTATTACTATTTATTAATTATTATTTATATTTATATGTGAAAATATAATTGTGTATATAATATATATTTAATAATAAAAATACATAATATATAAATAAATATATATATATTCTTTTCTTTTTTAAGTAGGCTCTATGCCCAACATGGGGCTTGAACTCATGACCAGCCCCAAGACCAAGAGTCCCATGCCCTAACTACTGAGCCAGCCAGGTGCCTCAATCCTATATATATTCTAATTGCTTAATGTTGTTATATAAGAAAACAATTTAGGGATTTTTGTTTTTGTTTCTGTTTTTAGATTCTATTTATTTGTTTATTTATTTGACAGTGAGAGAGGACAAGCAGGGGGTGCAACAGGGAGAGGGAGAAGCAGGCTCCCTGCTCAGCAGGGAGCCCAATATGGGGCTTGATCCCAGAACCCCAGGATCATGACCTTAGCCGAAGGCAAACACTTAACCAACTGAGCCACCCACGCACCCCAACAATTTGTTTTTATAAATTTAAAAAATTATCTATAATAACTCAAGAAAAAAATAGAAAATCTCAACAGACCCATAACAGGTAAAGAGATTGAATCAGTCATTATAAACTTCCCAACAAAGAAAAGGCCTGGACCCTCTAGAGGGCTTCAGTGGTGGATCTACCAAACATTAAAAGAATTAACACCAATCCTTCTCAACCTCCTCCAAAAAACTAAAGAGAGAACACTTCCTAATTCATTCTATGAGGCCAGAATTACCCCAATACCCAAATACCCAATAGCCAAAGCTAGAAAAAGGCACTACAAGAAAGGAGAATTATAGACCAATATCCTTTATGAATACAGATGCAAAAATCCTCAACAAAATAATAGCAAATGTAATCCAGTAGCAAATTAAAAGGATTATTCACTATGCCTAGAGGGATTTATCCCAGGAATGCAAGGGTGGTTCAACAAAAGAAAAACCAATCAACGTAACACATCACATTAAAAGAACAAATGGAAGAAGCATGACGTTATGTATATTTTACCACAGTAAAAAATTACCTGGCCAACTTTTCTGAAACCCCTTATCCTAAATTTTTGCATTGGTTGGAAAGATAAAAGGGATCAGACGATAAGGACTACACTGCAACCTCCTTTTCTTTACTAAACCTGTATTGGTCTTTCCAAACTAATACTTTTAGGTATACTGCAACCCCTTTAACAGCTGCTTACTTTTCTTTTTTTTTTTTTTTAAGATTTTACTTATCTATTTGACAGACAGAGATCACAAGTAGGCAGAGAGGCAGGCAGAGAGTGAGGGAGCAGCAGGCTCCCCACCGAGCAGAGAGTCCGATGCGGGGCTCGATCCCAGGACCCTGGAATCATGACCCGAGCCAAAGGCGGAGGCTTTAACCCACTGAGCCACCCAGGAGCCCCACTTCTTTTCTATCATGCAGATAGGCCATGATTCATTGAACTAGTCCCTAATTCACGGATATTCAAGTTACTTCTCAAGCTTTGCTCATGTGAAGAACACTGCTGAACAGTATTACCTGTCTGCAGATAGTTCTGTGGGATAAAGTCCTAGATGTAGAAATGATAAGTCAAAGGGTATCCACATTTGGAAAGTCTCCTAGTTCTCTCCCACTAAAGAGGGCTGCTGGGATCAGCCAGACATTCTGTAACACACTAGAAAGTATTCTGCTGGTTCTGCACATAGTTTTAAAACCAGAACAGAGGACAAGTGCTATCAGAACTTTTGGACATCAGTTCGATCAGGGGTTGGCAAACTACAGCCTACAGGCCAGATCCACCTTGCTGCCTATTTTTTATGTAGCCCACAAGCTAAGAATGCTTCTATTTTTTGTTTTTTGTTTAACTCTTGATCTTGGAGCTGTGAGTTTGAGCCCCACACTGGGCGTAGAGCTTACTTAAAAAAAATTAAAATGTAATTGTATCTGAAGTGTATAAAATTTGAGTAACTCCTAAAAATGGAGAGTAAATATAAAATATCAAAAAACTATTTTAATTATTTTAATATCAAAAATTATTTTCAAAAATGATTAGGGAATAAAACCAAAAGAATATTTTATGAAATGGAAAAATGATAGGAAATTCAAACTTCAGTGCTCATAAGTAAAGTTTTACTGAAACACAGTCACACTCATCTGTTTATATATCAGCTGCTTTCTTCAACAGCAGAGTTGAGCAGTTGCAACAGAGCCTTTCTGGCTGTAAAGCCAAAGATATTTACTGTCTGGCCCTTTACAGAAACAGTTTGCTGATCTCCGATCTAAGCAATAACTTTTTTTTGAAGATTTTAATTATTTATTTGAGAGAGAAAGAGCACACAAGCAGGGAGGAGGGTTAGAGGGAGAGGGGGAGCAGGCTCCCCACTGAGCAGGGCTCGATCCCAGGACTCCAGGATCATGACCTGAGCCAAAGGGAGATGCTTCACCAACTGAGCCACCCAGGCATCCCTAAGCAGTAACATTTTTAAGGAGTAGGAAACCCAATTTTCTACACAAAGGGCAAAGAACAAATTGTCCTATAGCTAACAAAGAAATGTTCCAAGGGGTTAAGTCTCTGGGCTGTGTGTGAGGGAGGAGGTGAATGGCCTCACATTTCTTTCACTGCTGTGACTGAGAAGCAGCCACTGAAAGGCCAAGTAGCTACCGCATTTCTGGTTATAAGACTTCACTTTCCATGGACTCTTCTTTGGGGTAGTAATGGAAAGGGTGCTGCATTTTTAATTTCAGGTTCCAGCTGTTTACTGCTGATATATAGGAAAGGGATTGGCTTTTGCATATTAACCTTGTATCACACAGTCGTGCTATAATTGCTTATTAGTTCCAGTTTTTACAGATTCTTTAGATCTACATAGATAATCGTGTCATCTGTTCAACGAACTCTTGATCCAAGTTGTTTCTCCCATAAATTCAGTTTTCCTTTGCCACCAGATATTTACAGTCAGAGTTGCCAGCTATAAACAGTTTTTCAAAGACAGATAATATATTCTCCCAATGCTTTCTGAGGCTACCCTCCCACCCCCATAGAGTGAAAATGGAACAGGAGACATGGCAAAGCTTAAATGAACAGAAAAAGCAAGCACACATAAGCACTGTGACATGACCATGAAGCTTGTCCTGATAAGAACTGACAAGTGTAAAAGTTATAAGAATATTTAAGCAATTTACTGGATATCAGGACCAGGGAGCAGAATTTTGTGGAGAAGGAAATAGAACAAAATTACCATATCTCATTTGGGATAGTTGCTGATAGTTATCATTGCTGGCTTGAAAATTTGGTTCTATAGTCAACATGCCATCCGTGGGATGTGTGTTCTCTGTAAGTTCTGTTTCAGAGTCTTCTATTATCACAACACCAATGTCATCATCGCCTTCACTGTCATCCTCAACAGTTATAATAATATAGTCTAGGAATAAGCAAAGAGAAAGTTTAGATACCACATAAAATAATCAATGTCTAGAAGAAACCACCTTATAAAGTTTTGGAGTATTTAAAAAACATGTTAGCTGAAAAAACATTAAATATTTTCGTATCTCTAATCCCTGCAAGTCAGCTAAGAAATAAATTGCTTCGTATGAAGCTTTGAGATATATATATATAAATATATATGTGTGTGTGTACATGTATATATTTATATGCATGTATATACACACATACATTAGTATTTCTAGTACTTCCAATTTTAGAGCAGTAAATTTCTCCCCATTTAAGAAATGTAAATACCTAGCCCATGCTGCTCTGTGTTCAGTGATATGCTTTTAACTTTTAAATGATAGAGCTGACGTTACATAGCCACACTCTACTGACCATGAGTTCCCGGACATGTTCTCTAAACCTTAATATTAATCTTTATGATAATAAATGATATAGAAATAAAATACAGTCATAACTATTGTTATGAAACAAATTCAAATTCAATCTCACAAAACATAAAATAAGTCACCACGAATAAACGAGATGTGAAATATCAACTCCATAAACCGTTCTAATGACCATGAAAAGTAGCACACCACGCACAATGTATGCTACATAAACAGGCTGTTTTCCTTTTTACGGTTGGCCTGAAAAAGAAGAACATGTTTAAGCTCGAAGTATTAACTTGCAGATCACACGCACTGTGCATCACAACTTGGATTCAATACATTTATTTGAAATGGACCAAAACTTTAGAATCAAGTAAATAGCCAGTGTGAGGGAACGTGCTGGTGTGAAAATGATACTGAATTAGGAATCGCATGGTGTGGGTTCCAATTCAGGCTCTTTAGCTATCCAGAGGTATGACCTTTTGGCCGGATACATTTATTCTTTTGCCTCTGTTTTCTCATCCATAAAAACACAGGACTAAGTATGGAGATTCACTGTGAAATCTACTTCATAGTCTTCATGGAAAAAATGGAACATTAGAAACTACCTAATTATTCAGACAAAAGGGAATTACTTAAATAAATTATGGCATACTAGAAATGCTGGTGAAAGAAATGTCGAGGCGGGAAGGGTTAAAGCATTAAAAGCAGGGTCAAAGCAGAAAAAATACGATGTAATCCTAACGTTGAGAACAGAAGGAAACATACCAGTTGTTATCTCTTAGTCACTATCTCTGGGTGGCAAAATGACTTTCATTAGACGTCTCTTGTATTTGTTAAGATTCTCTACAATAAACTTTATAGACTTCATAATCAGAAGAAAATAACAAAGGTAACTGAAGTTTTATTTTTAAGACGAGCTTTTATATGTCAACAGATTTTTCACACTAGACCCAGTAAAGCTACTGACAACTCCACCCAGTTTTCTCAGTAAATTTATAGAATTCCAGTTAATTCCTTTAGGTATATACATAACCTCCATGAGCCATATTTAGAAGACATAACATTTAGAAGCTTTTTGAAGATTATGCTTCTAAGGTGCAAGGATCCAAGTTGCCCTGAACTTAACCAGATAAGGCACAGTTCACAGTGATGCAGACTGCAACCTTCCTTTCACATGAGGACCACTGCAAGAAATCCAACCCAAAACATAGCAGGTGACAATGGCCAGACTGGTCTGCTTTTCTAGCAAAACTGTGTCAATACATTGAACAATACTTTCTAAATCTCCTAGCAGAATTCTCAAAAGAAGTCCTTGCACATCCATGTCAAACTTTAGAGAGGACAAAGTTGGCCAGGTGAGAGATTACGCCACCAAAACTGTATCCCAGAGACCAGTCCTTGCAGCAGGCAGGCTTGAAACTAAATCCAGCCCAGCCCTGCTTTAGAAAACACAGTGCAGAAGAGTTGCTTGTAAAATCATTATCTGCAGACATTAAATCAGTTTACCACTTAATGTTCTAAAACCATAAAGCAGTCCCAATTTGGGGAGAAGTGGGTAGAGGTAAAAGGGGGCGATTCTCAAGACATTACGTTAGAGCCTTTTCTGTCAAACAGTGGTGCTCAGTCATACAGCGGGTGGGACGGGCCCTGAAGCATGGTCAGAAGGGCACCCCTATTTTCTAGGGGTCCTCACATTTTGTTGTATCCTCCGACTCCTTTTTAAGTCTCGTCTGCCCTCTCAAAGCAAAGAACTGGCTCTTTACATGGGGACTTCTATATACCTACATTTTTATTTTCTTTCTGCTTGTTTGTTTTTACAATAAAACAAGGCTGCGCTGTCTTCGAGCAAACGCAGTTACCACCAAAGCCTCAAGAAATCAAATCTCAATTTCAAAAGATGTCATAATGAATCAACTGCTGGTTTGTCAATCCTTTAAATTCAAAGTCTTGGTCCTTTAGGACCCCCACTTCCTCCGACAGGGAAAGAGAAAGGATAAAGGATCAATACATCCCAAGAAGTCAACACCAAGTACTTAACGAGTGGCCATATCTCAAAAGCTTATAAACAAAGGCATCTCAGGAGAGGTCGTGGGAAACCCCAAACCACCCCACCACAGCGCTGCTGAATACGAAACTGTAAAGTGAAGATTTAACCTTCCGCAAATCAAATCGTCTCCTCTCGTGAGCACCCCTGGCCACTAAGCCAAGTCACTTTCATGCCCTAATGGTCATGCTGCAGAGCTGTTTATGGTATGGACACATCCCACAAGGCCTTTTGCAGTCGGGGGGAGCTCAAGGAAAAAGTGCCGCCGTACAGACCTAGTTTGGCGCCAGTACCCGCCATGCCACCCTGCAGAAGGCGCACAAGAAACAGGTCACAGCGCCCCGGTCTCCCGAATGGATACGGCTGAGGCTGCTTTATGACCACTAGGGGTCCTAGGAAGAACCACCGCCCTCGTGCTAGAAACTAAGCCCCGCCTCTCGCCATGCGGCTCTCTTGAGCCCCAGTGTCACCTTGAGCCTCTCAGATGCCATTAAGTCCAGGAAACGCCATAAGCCCCAGAGACCCCCTCAAACCCCAGGATCATCTCAAGCTCCTAGGATACCACAAACCCCAGGAATCTAGTGAAAACCTAGGGTCAGCTCAAGCCCTAAGTACACCATGAACCCCAGGGACCCCTCAAATTCTGGGATCATCTTGGCCAATGAATTCTAGGGACACCATGACCCCAAGCGTCACCTCAAGCCCGTGGCACACCGTGAATTTCAGGGACCCCACAAGCCCCAGGATCAATCAGCTCGAGCTCCTGAAACACCATGAACCCCAAGAATGCCCTGGACCCAGGGCCAGACCTAGCCTGTAACACCTGGGTTCCTAAATGCCCACTAAACAGACAGGCACAGCGGTCCAGAGGTCATCACCGGACACGCCCTGGTAGATGACAAGACAATGCCTTGGTCCCCTGCAAGGCCCTCTAGTTGGGCACAGTGCGAACCCTGTCAGTTTCCCCTCCCCCTCCTGCCCCTCACCCCCGGCAGGGTTAAGAAAGAGGCAGAAGCGAGTGGAACAGCTTTGGGAAGGGCACCTTACCCTCCTCCTCAGACATCGTAAGGAAGGGAGTCCCGCTCTGAGTGCTGTAGGATCGGCGTCTGCGCTGCGGCTGGACCCGCTGGATCGCGACTGTGCCCACGAGGCAACTGCAGCAGATAGAGGCGCCAAACGGAAGGGCTAAGACCTCCCCTCCTAAGAGCAGCTTCTGCGACTGCGCAGTAGCGCCCCAGAACGCGCCACGGGAGCGCGACTGTTGGGGGTAGGGTAGAGGTGGCGCCAAGTGTGGCGCCTTGCCTCGCTCGGTTTCTACCTACTCGTATACATTTTATGAAATGTGCTTTCCCCTGCCCCCAAAATGTGAAGTGGTAGCCACCAGTGTAATTCTGCTCCTCCCAAAATGCTCTTCACACAATACATCATAGAAAAAATGTACAACGTCAGAATTCAGACTTCCTAATGCTTTCCGGGTTGTGTATTCATGTCCAGCGCCACCTTTGGGAACAAATCTGAAAATAATCCAACTTTTAAAATATGTCGCTAATAAGACTCCACTAAATACACACCACCTTGCGTTTTAGTTGTCCTACTCTCTACTTGCCGTTTTCTAAAGAGCCATGTCCTTCATTCCAACTTAAAATAATAATAGGTACGGTTTACTGAGTGCTCACCACAAACCAGCCCCTTAGTATGTCTGACCTCATGAGGTCCTCAACCACTATAACAAGTCAGTATTATTGTCCCATTTTAAAGATACAGGAACAGATGCTTAGAGAGTTTAACTTGCTCAAAACCACAAGGCTAGTAGCCGAGTTATGATCTGAACACACACTGCCCCCCCCCGCAAAGCACATGCTCACATCCCCGTACGCTACTCTCCCTCTTACTCGGTTGCTTCTGGAAATTTTCCACACCCTTAAAAGCTTGTTCAGACATCTGTTCTTTTTTCTTTTTTTAAGATTTTTAAAATTTATTTCAGAGGGAGTATGAATGGGGGGAGGGGCAGAGGGAAAAGCGGGGTCCCAGAGAGCAGGGTGCCCGACTCCGACCGTTGGTGGGGGCGGGGGAACTCTAGGATCATGACCTGAGCCAAAGACAGAGGCTTAACTGACTGAACCACCCAGGCGCTCCCTCCACCCCACCCCACCCCACCCCTGCAGACATCTATTCTAATAATATCTGCACCAAGACATTTTACTAGAGCGCCCTGGTAAGAATGCAGAGCGCCACCATGCACTGTTTATATTAAATAGCATTTCTATCACAAGGTTCTAAGAATTGTGTTAGAAAATATAAAGCACCCAGCACAGAGCCTGGAATTCTGGTTCCATTTCACTGGATCAGTTACACAATGACTCCTGGCACCATGCATCTCCTCATCCTGGGGAAGGGTAAGTTTCTTCACTTGGGAGAAGAAAAGGTGCATCTTGTTAGGTGGAAATATACAGTTGTTTCAGTGTTGCAAGGGGGGGGGGAACCGTGCACAGGAGGGTGTGTAAGGAAGCTGACCAGAAGAGTGAACGCACTGTACAGTTTATTGATACATTACCTCTCAGTGTCGAATCCAGCCCTTTGCCCTGCTCTGAGAAACTGGGTATGGGCCCTGTATGTGTTTTCCCTTCGCTGGTAGCACCGTGGAACACTATTCAGTGGGAAACACAGGAGAGCGAGTGTAGAGGAAAAAAGTTGTGCTTCCTAGTCCCGTTTGTCTGTAGTCAGGCTCCTGCCTGTGCAGAGTGCAGTGTGCAGCCTCCTACCCCAAACACACCCCTGGGAGGGCAGGTCTCTAGCAAGTTCTCGAGGGTGGCTCTGCAACAACTTCCACCAATGCTGCCCCAAGTGACGCATCTCCCTCAGGGAGTCAGAGTCGAGCCTTCCTGGGTGTAATGTCTGCTCCTACAGGTAGTAGCTGTTTGTAACTCGTATTCCTACACTCTTTTGGGTTTCCTTTATTTCTAACCAGCGGTCCCTCATCATTCCAATCCTGATATACGAAGTACTTCTTTATATTAAACTTTCTCTGTTCAAATTACTCTACGGTCTTTCTCTTCATCTTGGAAGCAGGCTGATCCACGTGCTCTTTTGAGTTTCCGTCCATCACCTAGCGCTTGAAAGGAATACACTGTCTGTTACTACACTGTAACTAAGCATCCAGCAGATGGTCGACAACCACTTCCGTCTCGTATCTAGTCAGTCCTCCATCCATTCCTGTGACCCCCTCTTCTCCATAAAGAGACACAGGATGCTAAAAAAAGCTGGATAAACTGTTCTTAAAATAAGCTCGAGACCATCAAAAAGTTAATAAAACAATAAGGAATTACTGAGCCAGGAGCTGTGAAACACCAGAAACCTTAAAAAATGTAAAAACGTGGCAAGACTGCTTTTGCTTGAAGAAACTGATGCAGAAAAGTCTGAAAGAGGCCAAGCTGTACTTCTGGTGACTTTGGAGGACTAGTGACAAAAGTCAGAATCTGGGACCCTCTAATAACAGAGGGCTGGTAAACTGCCCTTTGCTTGGACAAGGACCATAGTCACCCATTCAGAGTAAAAGTAATCCAGGGACGCCTAGGTGGCTCAGTTGGTTTAGCATCTGCCTTTGGCTGAGGTCACGAACCCAGGGATTATATTCCACATTGGGGTCCCTGCTCAGCAGAGAGCTGGCTTCTACTTCTGCCTGCCTCTCCCCCTACTTGTGCTCTCTCTCTGTGTCGAATAAATAAATAAAATCTTTAATAAGAAAAAACAGAATTAAACAGCAGTTAACCACACAGACTATAGTTCAGTCTCCTATCATCTGGGGATTTAACACCCCCAGGTGCCTGGCATAGTAAACAAAAATTCTTTCCCATGAATATAAGATCAACATATTTCTACAAGCAGTATTTAAATAGGATATCCAGCACAAAGTAGAATATAACAAAGTTTAGGAGAAGAAAAGACAGAAGAAATAAGCAATGAAAACAACTATCTGAGTGACAGCGCCGCCTGCTGGCAGCCACCGCCACAACCACAGGGCTCGCGCCCGCAGTGGTCCTGACACCCGCACCTGGCTAGTGACGTTGTTCTGGAAGCAGCTACTCTGTGAGCATCCTAGGACATCCGGGGGAAGGATCCACATGGAAAATCCCCAGGACCCCAAGTTCTCAGGAAGGCGCCTCCTCACCCTTTAGTAAGGGATGGGAAACGTCATTTCGGCAAAGTGGGGGAGAGGGGCTGAACTGCAAGCTAGGAGGACGGCACGGGCTCGGAGCGCATGGAGTCCAAGCGACAACCCCACCTTCGAAGGGAGGAGAGAAATCCAGCAGGTGCGGGGCGGTGGGGCTCTCAGAAGGCAACAGGGAAGGGCAGAAGGTGAGGTCTCCAAGAGAGCACAGGCCCCAGACTCGAGCCACTGTACTCGAGAGAAGGGGACAAGGAAGCCACCCATGTCACAGCTGTCACAGGTCGCTCCTCTGAGTGCCCCTTCATCGCCCTGGCCGCACGCGGATCCACCAGGGGAGCTGTGCAAACGGCTGGGGCCCAGGCCCGGGCCCTGGACGTTCCCCCGGCACTGGTCAGGGGAAGCGGGGTGCTGAGCTCCGCGGGGCGGGGGCGTCTCACGGGCATCAGGCCGAGGGGCGCTGCTCTGTACGCTTTGTGGAGCCGGTCCCGGGATCGTGGCACTCGACTCTCGCGTCTCCCAGGCAGGCTCACGTCCCAGGCCTGGTTTCTAGGCAGCAGGAGAGGGCGGGGCATGGCCACGGCATAAGAAGAGGGTGTGAAGTGACCGTAAACGTGACCTACGGGACCATGACCCACTCTGCCCGCGAGACAGAAGGGGTGCGACACTCACAGAGCAGCACGGCCCCGCGTGCTACGCAGGACATTCTGCCGGTTTCATTCAGCTCCGGGAAAAGTGCTGCCACGGGTTGGACTCACGAGGCGCGACGGATGACGGGTTGCCACTCCAAGGGGGGTGCACACGGACATGTCTGTGTGTGCGAGTGAGGGGCGGGAGGTAAAGAATGTGTGAGAGATACAGGGAGACACACAGAGATGGAGGCGGAAGTGGCGGCAGAGACTAGGAAAGAGACGCGCCAGGGGTCCGCAAATACAAGGGGACACGACCCCACTACTGTGGGAGTCTGACCACAGCCAGTCTGCCTTCCAGGCTGAGTCTGGGCCTCAGAGCCCTGGGAGGCTCCCACCAGGGAGCACTGGGGACAGCAGGCCGGCCCCGCTCTGGGGAACACCATGGCCACAACCTCCCCACACCACCCTGCTCTGGGCTGACACCTTGTCCTAACCAGAGGCCACACGGCGGCCACCCGCTGCAGAAGTCAGAACCTCTCCTCCCTTGCCTTTTCTCCGGTGCTGACGCCAGCCCCACGTTGTCACCTGGCTGTGGTCCCAGACCTCGAGCAACCTGAAACGTGATGCCACCTCCCATTCTAAAGACAGAGGTGGTTGTGCCTGACCGTTCGTAGCTATCACGAACCCAACGACTCTGGCCATCCTCAGAGGGACGCCTCCTCCTCTGACAACAGCCCAGGAAAAGGTAACAGTGAGATTGTTGGGAGTCGCCGCCCAAAAGCATACCAGAATGGGATTCCAAGGACACTGTGCACGCTGGAGGATGGATTCTGTTTGCTGAGAGCTCGGTCCCGACCCCCAGCAGCTGCCAGAACGATCTGTCCAGAATGCCCACAATGCTGGTCTGCTGTGTGACACCCACCCCCGTTCAGAGCTCCTTAACTGCTTCCCTCGGACCTTAAGACGCCATCTGGAGGTGACCCAAGGGCCTTCCTGTCCAGGCCTCGTTCAGCTCTCCAAGTTCGTAATGACTCCCCAGTCTCCAGCCCATGCTGCGGTCTCTCTCAACACTCGTGGTCTAGCAGATGCCTCGGGATCACACAGCCTGGCAATGACCTGGGCGGAATAAGGGACTCTGTCCTCCTTCACGTGTGGCCCCAAGTGCCCCTGTGGCCGGCTGAGCAGGGATTGTGGTCAACATGGAGGATGTGAACGGGAACCCAGGTGGACAGAGAGAATGAATGCCCACAGGCAGAGCCAAGATTCTTCTTAGAAATGCCGGGTCAGCTTTACCTCCCAGAGGAGTGGAGGGCTGGCCGCTCGAGGTCCCAAGCTCTGAGACCAAAGGGCTAACATCCTGCACTGAAACACAGAGGTCACATTCGGCCCGCATCATACACGTTTTATCTGGCCTGGGTTTTCATATACTTAGGCGTCCGTCTTACAGTTGGGAGATTTCCCATGAAAATCTGTATTTCTACTTGCTCTGGTAAAACTGGAAGGTCTGTGGCGTGAGACTCAAAAGTTTGCATGTCCACAACTGCCAGGACGACGACTCTCCTTGGGGGCAACAGGCGGGCTCCAGCCAGACTCAGCCCCCCCAGGCACCTGTCCACACATCGGCACTGCACCCCTAGCTTCTCAGTGAGGCCGCCAACCGGCCCAGCTCCAGCGCCATCTGCCATCACCCTCGCCTGGAAACACGGGAGGCACAGCCTCGGAGAAACGATGCTACGTGGTGCCCAGCCCTTCCGTTTCCCTCTTCTTGGGAAAACCACGCTCTCCCTTGAGCAGGGCCACGTGCTTGTCTTACCAGTGGGACCCGAGGAGAACTACCACGGGTCACCTCCGGGCTGGGGCGATGAAAAGATCCTTGCAGGGGCGCCTGGGTGGCTCAGAGGGTTGAGCCTCTGCCTTCGGCTCGGGTCATGACCTCAGGGTCCTGGGATCGAGCCCCGCGTCGGGCTCTCTGCTCAGCGGGGAGCCTGCTTCCCCCTCTCTCTCTTCCTGCCTCTCTGCCTGCTTGTGATCTCTCGCTCTGTGTCAAATAAATAAATAAAAATCTTTAAAAAAAAAAAAAAAAGAAAAGAGCCTCACCGGCCACACGTGCCGGGCGCGGCGCCAGAGGAAAGACGCGGCGTCTAGGGAGCATCAGGCCTCGCCTGGGAGAAGGGGCGGAAAAGCAAAGGCACGGACCTGTCGGGGTCTGTTTGTCACTGCGGCGGAGCCTGGGGTACTCGGACCAATCCGAGCACAGTGACCAAAACCACATCTGCCTCGGGCAGTTTGCTTAGTATGACGTAATAACACAGCTGACGATCCTCAGCACTGTTGTCATCCGTATGTCCAGCTAGCAGGCAGTCCGGACACTGAGCCCTCACAGTCGCCAGGAACTGGCTCACGTGCGCTATCATGAGTTTCCTGAGGCTCCTTTCCACGAACGCTGGGTCACCAACGTGTGGTGGAAGCAGCTTGAGGCGAGGAGTAGGTCTCTTACTCCTTATGGCTCGCCCCCCGGGTTGCCAGCGCCCCTGGAGCCGAAGCAGGTGGTCCCGCGTGTCCGAAGCTGCTTCTAGAAGAGTAAGGAGAGTGGGGACGCTCGGGCTGAGGACCCTCCGTGGAGAGCTGCTTTCGAGGTTCAGTTTCATCAACCTTCAGGACAAAACGGGAAACGTCGGGAGGTCGAGGACGGAACCCGTCTGCCACGCACTCTGAACGTAGGCCCCGGGCCGCACGTCCCCCGTGCCCGAGAGCCCTCCCTGGCTCCCTCCCTCGTTCCCCGGATCAGCCTCAGAGGACTGCGAAATACAAGCGAGTCCCAGCATCTCAGCGAAGCAGCAGCCCCGGAAGTTCACACGTACTTCACGCACTCAGCCGGCTGTGAACGCGATCCCTTCGTAGCTCGGAAAGCGGGGCTTTTCCTCCCAACTACATCGTTCCTCATCATGAGGTTCAGTTCTTTTCTAGTCGCATTACAGAAGGGCCTGGGTTTTTCATGCCTACAGTGGGGGCCTGGGTTTAAGTCTGGGAAGTCCCACCCTGGACACACACTCGGGAGCCGCCGCAACGATCAGAAATCACGCAAAGACGAAAGCAAACGCTCCATGCGCCCAGAGGGCTGCCGCGGTCAGCTTGCAGAATTCCGCCCGCTGGTGTGGGAAGGATGGCCTGAGAGGCAGAGCCAGAGGAAAGATCATTTTAAAAGCCCGGAGAGTTCCCGAGAGCCTAACGCGTTAGACCGTCCCTGGGCTACAAGTTGACAAGCTGGATGGCCGAGAGCAAGCGGGTCTGAATCACCCAAGTCCCAGACAAGCACAGTGACACCCCGTTCCCGCCACTACAGCATCAGCCCTGGAGGCTCGGTGGGGACCGTGTCAACCGGCAGACGTGCTGCTGCAGCGGGAGGAGTTTGTGGGCTTGAAGGCGTGGAGCAGAAGCTCCTGGCATAGCCGAGAGGGGCAAGGAGTCAGGTGCCGAAGGCGACGCAGCCCCCGTCCTGAGCCTCTAAGGCTTTTGCACCCTGTCAGCTGGGAGAGCTGAAGGCGGAAAGGCAGTGTGGCTCCTGGCCCCCCGGTGACAGAAGAGCAGCCAGAACCGCAGGCAGACGCAGGAGCTCAGGGACGGGGACGAGATTTGTGGGGGCCCTGGCCTCTTCTAGTGCACTCGCATCCTCAGTACCACGGCGAGCGGCAAGTGCTGAGCACAGACACAGCTCATGGATGGAACTTCGTGCTGCTCCCCTGGGGGCTCATTTAAGGTCCTGCAGGACATCAGCCCTTCGCTGCTAGTGATCTGCTTATCTGTAGAATGAGGGCAAGTGTTAACACTCAACTATGTGGACGTGCACATAGACAACCACAAGCTTAGTAGCGCTTTTTTAAAAGATTTTATGAGAGAGAGAGAACGTGAGCACTCAAGCAGAGGGAGAAACGGGCTTCCCACTGAGTGGGGGGGCCTGACGTGGGGCTCCGTCCCAAGACCCTAGGATCATGACCTGAGCCCAAGGCTGACACTTAGCCAACTGAGCCACCCAGGTGTCCCAGTAGAGCATTTATCAACTCTAATAAATTTGCATATTAATGTCATGCAGTGAAAGCAAACAAAATCAAATCTGAGGCTTTGACATTATTGTGGTTTTAAAACTTTATTATATTTTAAAATCTGAAAACTGTAAAACATAGTATTCATACAAACACCTGAGGACTGCTCAACTGGGCACAGCATCTTTACACAAACAATTTGAAAAAAGATTAGGTTTAAATTACGATTTTGTCTCCTAACACAAAAGGAATAACCTAGATAAAACCATCCTTTAAATAGTTGCATTCTTATATAAAGTACATTTGGTTTTCTGAAAAAGAAAATGTACATTCATGCCCCTGGTGTATATTTTATTGGCATTTACAACAAATGGCTAAGACTTTTAGCACAGATTCTCATAGCTTATCAACATTACCAAACTTAGACAAAGCAATTACTATAAACATATAGCACCATTTCCCCTTGAAAGTTCTAACTTTAAAAATAAAGCCCCAAATGATAAGTCAGATTTAATGCATCTTCCAAAATTTAGCAGAATAAATGGCTCAGAGCTAAGCAAAGTAAGTAGAAACATTGCATAGGACAGAGAGCTTCCCTGTATGAAAACCAACCTACGGATTGTTTCTTATCCCCTGAAGACAAAGCTGAGAGGTAATAGTAATAGCAAATGATGCACATATTTTTTTACAGAATAAAGACCTCTAACTATATAAATAGTTCACCATTACCTCTGTGGCAGTACAAAGTGCCATATTAAATTCAAAAAGAACAGATTTACTTGTTTATACACCTACAGGTATGGAATAATATATAAATAGGGTATAGTATCCATATGAGGAATAAGCACAGACAATAAAATATTTATCTTTTAAAAATTTGGGCACAGGTGTCTTCATATAGAGATGTGAGAAATGACTGCCCAGTTAAATGTTTACACTTAGCGAAAATATGTAATGTTTTAAAATAATAGGTATATTATTGAAAAAATTTAATCGGACTCCATCCAAACCACCCTTGTATAATATCTCCTGCATAAACAACCATTCTATTTATCGTACAATTGTTCAAAAGTTATTAAAAACTGATTAAGAACACTTTATGAAAGTTTATAAGCTTGCTTTTTTTCTTTAAATATGAACAAATATAACATACAGAGAAATAATAACAAAAGGATAATAATTTATATGGCTTTCCCTTTCTAGAAACTGGCAGAACAGAAACAGAACTTGCGGTAACAGACACAAAATATTTGGAGAAAGAGATCGTATCTACAGCTGCATCTTTAAATTTTCTTCTAAGGAAAACTTCTCACAGATTTCATTAGAGAACTTGTCAGTCCCTGATACTTCCCCCTTTGGGATTTCGCTGTTTTGGTTCTATATATATACATTAACTGAAATCAAAGGCGTTTCTCTGTTTCCAGCATGAAAATACATTTGTAAACTGTATAATAAAATGATACATTGTAAACTGTAAATCAATAGAAAGACATAAAGAACTCCCAATTTGAATATGCTAATACTAACATGTAAATGGTTTTTAAAGAAGTAGATTGGACTATCATGTTGTTCTGCAATTCTGGATATAACAAATTTTAGAGGAACTGTCTACCAAACAAAAGCTTCTAAGAGAGTTAAAATATTTTAAATTAAAAGTCACCCAGGACAATTAAGAATTCGGTCCATTCTAAACTTACACATTTTTTTCAATTGTATTTTCCTTCTTTAAGTTTTTCAATGTAGTAACATAACTTTAATGCCGGCCCCAGCTTCAGCCCCATGTACTTCATCATCACATCACTTTTGAGTAGTAGCAGAGCCTTCCCATCAATTTCCTACAGAGAGAAAGAAATTACAATTAATAATGCATTCATATTTTATCAAATTATATATAAAAACATGTAAAATCGAGAGCAGTTGTACATTCTCGATATATATTCTCTGAATATGTATCTATTTCCTGAAAACTATTAAAAGTATAATTCATACAGTAAGACATCATTTGATAGTTTTTAAATTCACTTCAAATTTTAAGAAAAAGGAAATTTAATCCAGTATCTTTCAAAATTGGCCTAAGCACCAAACTATCTGGTTTTAAATACTGTGTGTTGAATAAAATACTACATTATCTATGACAAAGTTTAGAAAGTTATGAATTGTAGAAACAAATTTCAGACGGTCACTAACTTTATTTAAAAAGGCTGGGAATATGAGGATGTCAGCATCAATGCAAACTGTAAATGTGTTACACAGTGTTGTCTTTATGTCGAAAGCTAATCGGTTAGTTGTCTGAAGCTAAACTAATTAAATGCTAAAACTAATTACTGACTTTCTTTAGAATACTGAAAAGGACAGAAGACATTTGGTCACCGATTTGTTAGAAAAGACTATAAACATTACTTAATAGACACAAGGCATCCTCCTAAAATTTTTTATTTCCTTAATTAACCAATTTATGTCGGAGAAGCATAGTAATTGGTATTCATGAGCTCCTATTTAAAATAAAACTACACTTAATCTTACACAGTTGCTGGATTCATTGGGCATCATTAACAGGGAGGACACCCTGTCACAGCTTGTGGTTACCCCCTCCTACTCACGGTCCTGGGGCCGAGCAGGGAGCAGGTGGGGAGGAGGATCCTTGTGGGAGAAGACATCTGAGAGTGGCCATGCTGAATCATCTTCTCTTGAGAACTTGAAGACTTGTAGTATTTTAGGTACTCGGGTACCAATTTAAAGCACAGATCCAGCCTCTACCATTTAAGAATCTAACTTTGGGTCAAGTAACCTTTCTCACATATGGAAAAATCAGTTGATAGGGTTCCCCCACCATCCACACCAATCAGCATCCATCCAACTGAAGGGCCTGCACAGAGGTCATTGAAAGGCATTACGGCAGGAAAACCGGATCAAAAGATACATTACATGTTGCCTGAAGAGGTCGGCGAGGGGGCCTGATATGTGAGGATCTTTATGTTTCATAAACTGTATCACTTCATCCACAGACCAGGTTGAAGGGTCCTTAGAGAAGCCTTGTTTCAGGACACTGGGGTCAGGTACAGCTATATAACTTGGAGCTTCAATGGGGGGAAAAAAGACAAATCATACTTGACCTGATCATTATCCTGAAAGAAGAGATGTTAGGTAGGGAGAATTGGTCCCATTCCTGGAACCTTCTGTTAAGCACCCCGGCAAGGACTCAGGTCTCCAAGCGAAGAATCCAGTGGAAGCGTAGATTAGGATGACCTGAGGATGGCTACCCGAGAGCACCCCATCTGACCTCCCCCAAACAACAAAAGTAGCTTCAGAGTTTACATTAAAGCTTCAAAAATCATAAAGCAGACTGATCAAATCTGAGGCCTTGTTGGCCACAGGCAAAGACAACAAAAGATCTGTTGCTTGCATTAAACTAGGTTAATCTAAGCTAACCTATTACTCTTTAAGTATTTCAGTGAATTTCTCTCTCTCTCTCTTATCTTGGTCTGTCGGATTAGGTGTCTTTTACTAGCTAAATACAATGGAAAGTCTCCAGATTTAGTTTTATAGTTGCTTAAATTTATTCACTTTAATCAAGGAATTTCAATAACCCCATTATCTTTGAGAACCAAATTAGTTCTACTGAATCTCTCCCTTGTATTCAATATGGATATTTTTAGCACCACTTTACTCTTTAAATTCCTGTCTCTTAAGGCTCAAATGCCTATCTGAATTTTGAAGAAAACAATTATTTTCTGCTTGGCTAGGTCAGAAGTAATTTTAACATTATACTGAATACCTCTCTCAAGCTTAATTGCATACTAATAGATATTCTGGTTGAATGTTTATAGGTAAAAAAATAATAATAATTTGAGACATAGAATAAAGTAAGTACTGATAACTCAAAAAGTTTTAGCTGTGCTATTCACCAAGTTGTGCTGTAATTTCTTTGTGTCCAGACAAGTATTTGTTTTACTCAAACAGAGTGCTTGTCTCACAAAAGTCAGTATGTAATAAGATTGTAATTGCCAGGAAGATCTGTTTCTTTAAACCAGGACCGTCAACACAAATTTGGTCTTTTCTGGTGTGAATTAACCAAAGATATACCTTTTCTTTCCTATCATCTGGGCTCTAGCCATTTTAGGGGCATTTTGAGTATTTACCCAGGTAAAGGGCAAAGAAAAACAAGATAAAGGAACTCAGAATGGTAAGTTTTTTTGTGTGTAGCTCAAAAGTATACTTATTTTCTCTTTCAATGTCACAACTTTGATGTAAAACAAAAACTCTTTACTAAAACATATCCTTCCTTTCTCTTGTCAGAGATAAAAATGTTGGTCATATCTACTAAGAAATGTTACTGTATTGTTTCAACCCAAATGAAAATGATGATGGTATAGATCATGCCATGCTGAAGGCATTCTAACAATTTAGACAGAAAGTCTTCTCTAGTTCTAAGAAAGACTTAATTTAAGATGAAAAAATTATTGGCAAAGCTAATCAAGCTAATCATACCTCTAACTTTTTTGTGGGATTTCTGGTTTATGTCATCAGAATCTGGTATAGTTATGTCTTAAATAACATGTAACCACTTTTATAGATTACTACAGAAAAACTATATGCAAAAATATACTTTATGGTATAAAATTATAATTTTATCTTAAAAATAAAAACTGTAAGACATCTATTTTTAATTCATTATGGAAAAATCATTTAATTGGGCCCATATCTTCAAAACAATCAGAGAAGTTGCAAACATTAGTGTTATTCAAATAATTATATGTGAAAAACAATCAAAAGTCCAGTCGTGCTTTTCTCCTGAATGGCTCTTACATACACTAGAATATCAGTTAAGTGTTTCTGAAATAAAGAAACGTGATTTGATTTTATCCACAACGTTACTGGATTTCTTTCCTATAATAAAAACGAACAGTTTATTTCATTAAAATAATGGGGCAGGACAGGAGGTTGTAAGAGTATCACCAGCAATCAGGGGCAGACTCAGCTTTAAGTCACAGTTCCAATACCTTGTAATGACACCTCGAGACAGTTTCCAAGTGAAATGCTTACCTATTCTCTGGAGATGGAAGCATCCCAGCAGTTAAGCATACAGCCTGGAATCAGAGTGCCTGGATTCAAGGACTGACCCAGCCACTTTCTAGCTGGGGACCTTAGTCAAGTGACTTCTCAGATTTCTCACCTGGAAGTGTTTACCAGCATCTACATCTTAAGGAATTATTGTAAAGATGTACCGTATAAGGCTATATAAAATATTACATGCCTGGCACATGTCAGATAGTGATGAGGATGATGCTGATTTCCATTACTAATAAGTAAATTACCAGTAAGTAATATTATTACTATTAGTCTTTCCACTCCTGGAAAGACTAAAATCTTGGCTTCTCAAGCCCAAGTACAGGCTACTTTGGCATAGCAGTGTTAGTCATACATTTTTTTTTTTTTTTTGTCATACATTTGAAAGTGAGACACTCAGTATCAGGGATAACCTTTTATAGCCTTTTACTGAGAAGACCTGTCTTCAGAGCTTATTTTGTGAAAATACCTAAAAATTCTGGACACACTACCCCTTGATGAGATAAGCATCTACCATCAGACTCCTCGCACACGTCACTCTGAAAGTGGAGACGATCTACATGAGGTGGGAGATGGGATAACATTAAATATGTCGGAGCATGTATGCAGCGCAGTTGCCCATAGAAAACATCCATGAAGAAAAGCAATCAAGTTGGATGGTTCCTACTGCCTTCAATACTCACCTTGCCTAGATGCCTACCAGGAAAAAAGGGACAAAACATATTCCCACCCTTACCCCACCTTGCCCCACCCCTAACCCCACCCCCTTCATCCTTAAAAGGGTACAGGGTAGCTATTTTTGCACACGGAAAACTAATCTGGCTTTTTCCAGATGGCAACAGGACGCTGCCCTGTGTACACATACTGTGTACTCCTGGTGGGTCGGAGGGAATAACTGAAGGTATGGAGAATGGGGAAACAGCTATAGCAACAGATTACCAGAGCCAGAGCTGGGAGCCACACGCAAGCTGGAGTCAGTAAAAGTCTCAAAAGAGACAAGGAGGAGAGTACATCAGAGAGGAGAGGAAGTGCATCTTTCCAGGCCTCAGAGTCATAGGAGGTTTCTGAGTCCAGACGGTATCCAGTGAAATGATCAATTACAATAGAACCATTAATCAGAACAACTGATCTACGAAGTCTCTATGAGAGACAAGGCTGGTGACCCAGATCCCCAGGGACAGTTCTATGCGGCCATGAGGATCAGAGCATCTATAGTGGCTTGAACCTGACAGCAATGTAAACAGGGAGGACTCAAAACTCCTCAATCTTGGCACTTTCTCCAATGTGATACACTCTCAGAGGATGCTGTTAGGCAAAGAAACCTTAAGGAGAAAGAAACACATTGGTTGAGAATCACTGTTTTTAAATATACCTTCACTTTTCTTCTGCATTTGGAATTTAACTTCATGGTGACTGCTCTTGGTAGATTTGGTCCCCACTAGTGCTGAACTTGAGGTGCTTGGCACGCTCGGAGAAAAACTCCTGGAGACTGCAGCATGAGTGCTTACAGGATTTCTGCTGGTAGGGCTTAAAGCATTTGCTGGATTTGGTGGTGAGTTTTTGGAATCTTCAGAAAGCTTTTCCTCTTTGGGCATGCCACTTCCGTCACAAGACAGTTGTTCTTCTACAAGAAAAAAAGACAAAGACAATGATCTTCAGTAGACTTATAGCTTAAATATTATTAAAAGTTCAAAACATCTCCAAAGCTTCAACAGTTCACTTAAGCCAAGCTATACTGAACCACAAACCTCTCACATAAAGTACATGGCTGCCTCCATTTCTTGGCATTTACAGTAATGGATACTGTCTCAAAATCCAAATTGATTCCACTATGTCTCCTGTATTTCTCATGGCAATTGTCCCTTCCCCGTCTTGCTACCTAAGGCTGTAAACACTTCACTAAAGCATTCATTTTTAGGAAGGCAGTTCTTCACAACGATTATAATATGATCATACAGTTGGCTTCTACCATTTGCTTACTACTTGGACACTCAAAAATTCCAGTGGGAAAAGGCACTAGTTTTTCTGTTCACTGTTTTATCAGCTTTTAGTAATACAGAGCTGAATGGAAAATGTTACTGTAACTGTTTCATTTTTATCTAAGGAGAAATGACCATTGTGTACTTCTGAAGGGAATGAAATGCTCAAGAAAACTGATGAAGTAGTAGTAGCCTAAATGCTCAACTGATTTGGGCAAATACACACCCCCACCCAAGAGCATATAGTTAAATGGGAGTAGAGTGACTTTTCTTCCCATTCCAGGACCATGTAAATACTATTTACCTTTAGAGGCATACACCTTTGTTTTGGGGAGTTTAGGTGACACAGGAACAACATAAGGTGGAGGTTCCTGAGAAGGCCGTTTGGGGCTTTTTTGTGTTACGTCTTCTTTAACTGTTTAAAAAAAAGGTGTTTGTTATAACTAACATTCTTTGAGCATTTTCAGATCATCAGCATATAACAATTCTGTTTCTAACGCATTTGCCTACCGTAACTTCATCAACAATTTATCAATTATTTGATTATTTATGACTAATATTCGTTGATTTCATCCCATTAAATATTCCAGTGACATCACATTCAGGAGCTAAAAGCATTATATCCAGGCATCATTTATTCTAGGGTCATCACATATCTCTAAATATCTCAGGAAGCAGTGAGGCGACCAATTATAATGTGTCTAAAAAGGCCTGGGAAAACTGTTCCCGTGAAAAAAATAAAGTTAAGAATTCAGAGAAGGAGGAGGCAGTGTACAGTGGACATCTTGCTTTATAAGCAATAGTCCTGGCCCAGAGCTAGCTACCCTTACTATAACTCTACAGCTTACTTATTATTAAAGCAAATGCATTTTTACCTAAAGGACCACTCTTTAAGGCATGATCCTGAAAGTAATCACATCTCAAATTACTAACTAGATTCTAAATATCAGTCAGTATCTTGATTTAACCTCCAACTAAAGGGAAAAATTAAGTGTAACAGAAATATAAAAAATCTGATAACAGAACCTGAGTGAGAAGAAAGATAGCAATGAGAAAGTACCAAAGTCAAACTTCATCTGGTTCAAAATAGCTGGGGGCCAGGCATAGGTGTGCTTCTTAAGATCATCTGCCATCTGGTTACTGGCTGATTACTAAAGAGTCTAAGAGAGCTCTTACCACTTGATTTTATTTTTAATCATGGACTACAAAAACCAACAGGCAAAACATATTTCAGTGAATGGCAAATATTTCTACAATTAGGATATTTAAATTCCTATAAAGAAAAAAATTGACTTTTTTCATACTCATTTAATGCTACAGAAAATTCAAATCCTAATGTATAGTTTTCTATAGATACATGTTACCTCAGAACCTTAGCAAGATCAGAAAATGTTTTCTTTTACTTATAATATTCTAATGCTTTCTTACAAAGTTAATGAAGCTGGTGTATGATCTACTATCTGGGGCTGATAAAACATAAAAATGACTCTTGACTTCTGCTTCTGGGTATTGTAGGAAGCTCAGGCACAAAACTTTTCCTGCAGAGATAACTAGAAAAAAGCCAAATAATTTACAAAATACTTTAAAAGTCATCATAGAGAGGCACTTCCAGGATGACTGACTAAAGACCTCCAAAAATCCACTTCTTTATAAAAATAACAAAGAGACCAGCAAAATTAATTTTTTCAAAAACTCTGGACATTATGTAAAGGCTTACCACAATCCAAAAGGCATTTGTTCCAGAAAAAAGAGGCAGAACCTCCAAAAGAACAGCAAACTCTGTGGCATTTTATCTTCCCTACCATCATCCCCTTCACTGTTTTTGTAGCAGCTTTGCAAACCAACAGGTTCATAACTACTGTGGCTGTGAAAACCCCCACATCGTAGCAGTCACTGGAGGGAACACAGTGGGTTTGGAGCTCGCAAAAGGCCCTATCCCCAAAGAACCATCACAATTTGACCAACCTTGAAGCTCAATAGAAAGCTCTGCCCTCAGGGCTTGTTTTATTGGACCTAAATCAGAGCGTCCTCGGTGTGAATGGTCCTATCTCTAAGGCATTGCTCAAACAAGCAAACAATCTGAATAAAATCTACAGTAGTAATTGTTTAACACTATAGTTGCCCAGTTGGTGCTGACAGGAAACTGACCCAAAAGCTTTAAAAACAAACCTGGAGA
Source organism: Lontra canadensis (assembly GCF_010015895.1). Taxonomy (NCBI): domain Eukaryota; kingdom Metazoa; phylum Chordata; class Mammalia; order Carnivora; family Mustelidae; genus Lontra; species Lontra canadensis. Next base: position 2,304,924 of record NW_022631110.1, read on the forward strand.
ATAAAATGTCCATTAGGAGACTTTGAAAACCACAGATATACTCCTGGGAATCTAGAAGGCCATAAGCATGCATAAGGCTGTATCCAAGCCCAGGAAAGACCTAAAACCTTAACTTAGGTCTTTCATTTCTTGCTGACCTTGAGGCTCTGCACAAAGCAGACTCGTAAACTGCCTCCCGGAATGTTCAAGGTAAAGTCGAACACATACATAAACTCTGTGGCAAAGGATGGGAGACATACTGGTTGCACACATTTATGGAAATCCCTGTCCAATCATTTGCTGAACACTAAGCTAAATGAGCAGACTTCAGTGGCCATATACAATAAATGATCCCAGGAAGTCATTAGGTTTGTCCAGGAAAGTCACTATACCAAAGCACCAGCAAGGGAAGGGGTAAAATCTGATCTTCAGAGTTACTGCTTTACACTCTTATGTCCAGTTTTCTATTAAAAATTAGGAGACATGCAAGAAACATCAAAGTATGGCCCATAAAAAGGGTGGAAAACAGTCAATAGAAACTGCCTCTGAGAAAGTGCAGATACTAGAGTTAGCAGACAAGGTCTTTAAATCAGCCGTTTATGTTCAGAGATCTAGAAAAATAATAATCATGTCTAAGGAACTAAAGGAAAGTATGAGAACAAAGTCTCACCAAATAGAGACTACCGATAAAATGATAAAAATAACAAAAAAGAACAAAATCAAAATTTAGGACTTGAAAAGTAGTATAAATGAAATGAAACATTCACTAGAAGGGCTCCACAGCAGATTTGAACTAGCAGAAGAAAAAAATCAGCAAATTTAAAGAAAGGTCAACTGAGATGATAAAGTCTAAGGAACAGAAAGAAAAAAGAATGAGGGCAAATGAACAGGCCCCCGAGACCTGTGCGGTGCCATCAAGGACACCAAAATACACATAATGTTAGATTTCCAGAAGGAGAGGTAACAGAGAGAAAGGGACAGAAAGAATATTTGAAAAAGTAATGGCTAAATGTTTCCCAGATTTGATGAAAAGCATTAATCTGAACATCCAAAAAATTCAACTATCTCCAACGAGGATAAATTAAAAGATATCCACACCTAGAAAAAACACAGTCAAACTATCAAAAGCAAAAGACAAAGAGAATCTTGAAATTAGCAAGAGAAAAGCAAATCATCATACAAGGGATCTTCAATAAGATTAACAATTGACTTCTCATCAGAAACTACAGAGGCTAACAGGAAGTAGTATGATATATTCAAATTGCTAAAAAAAAAAAAAAAGACAGTCAAATAAGAATTCTACCTCCAACAAAACTAGAGTTTAAAAAATGAAGGAGCGGGCGCCTGGGTGGCTCAGTGGGTTAAAGCCTCTGCCTTCGGCTCAGATCATCCCGGGGTCCTGCAATCGAGCCTCGCATCAGGTTCTCTGCTTGGCAAGGAGCCTGCTGCCCCCTCTCTCTCTTTACCTGCCTCTCTGCCTACCTGTGATCTCTGTCAAATAAATAAATAAAAATCTTTTTTAAAAAAATGAAGGAGAAATAAGAAATTCTTCACAAATAAAAAGTGAGGGGCCCCTGGATGGCTCAACTGGATAAGCATCTGACTGTTGATTTTGGCTCACATCATGACCTCAGGGTGGTGGGATCAAGCCCCGTGTCAGGCTCTGCCCTGAGGGAAGTCTGCTTGAGATGCTCTCTCCTTCTCTTTCTGCCCCTCCCCCTGTTCTCTCTCTCCCTAAAATAGTCCTTTTTTTTTTAAGTGAGAAAATTTGGGGCGCCTGGGTGGCTCAGTCAGTTGACCATCTCCCTTTGGCACAGGTCATGATACTGGGGTACTGGGATTGAGTCCCAAGTAGGGCTCTCTGCTCTGCAGGGAGCCTGCTTGTCCCTCTCCCTCTGCCTGCTGCTCCTCCTGCTTGGCCTCGCTCTCTGTCAAATAAATAAACTCTTCAAAAAAATAATTTTTTTTAAAAAAGTGAGAAAATTCCTCACTTGAACAGCTTACCTACAAGAAATGAAATGACATTCAACAGTGACTCAAATCCACATAAAAAGTTAAAGAATACTGGAGCATCTGGGTGGCTCAGTCATTAAGCATCTGCCTTTGGCTCAGGTCATGATCTCCAGGTCCTGAGATTGAGCCCCATGTTGGGCTCCCAGTTCAGTTGGAAGTCTGCTTCTCCCTCTCCCTCTGCCTCTCCCCCTGCTTGTGCTCTCTTTGTCTCTCAAATGAATAAATAAAATCTTTAAAGAATAATAAAATGTTTAGGGATGAATTTAGCAAAAGAAGTGCCAGATGTGCTTTTTGAAAACTACAAAATACTACTGAAATAAAGAAAGACCTAAATACATTGACATCCCATATTCATGAACTAGAAGATGTGATATTAATTTTTAAGAGATTTTATTTATTTATTTACTTACTCACTTATTTGAGTTGGGAGGGAGACTAAACATGCAAGCAAGGGAGGAGTAGAGGGAGAGGGACAAGCAGACTCCATGCTGAGCATGGAACTGGATGCAAGGCTCAATTCTAAGACCCTGAGATCATAACCTGAGCTGAAATCAAGAGCCACCCAGGCACCCCAAAGACTCAATATTATTAGATGGCAATAATCCCCAAATTGATCCACAGATGGAACATAATTTCTACTAAAATCCCAGCAGAAATTGACAAGCTGAACTTAAAAATCATATGGAAACCCAGAATTGCCAAAACAATCTTGAAAAAAGGAGAACGAAGTTGGAAAACTCACACTTCCCAATTTCAAAACTTACTACAAAAAGCTACAGTGATCAAGATCATGGGGTACGGGGGTGCCTGAGTGGCTCAGTTGGTTAAGTGTCTGCCTTTGGCTCAGGTCATGATCTCAGGATCCCACACCCCTGCTTGTGCGCTGTCAAATAAATAAAATCTTTAAAAAAAAAAAAAAGAAAAGAAAAGGGTAGTATGATACTGCCATGAGGATCGACATACAGATCAATGAAAAATAAAATCCAGGAATAAATCCACATATTTACAGCCAACTGATTTTTCACAAGGGTGCCAAGACAAGTCAATAGGGAAAGAGTAGTCTTTGCAACAAATGGTGCTGGGACAATTAGATATTCACATGTGAAAGAATGAAATTAGACCCTATCTCACTGTATCTAGAAAAATTAATTCAAAATAGATCAATAACTATATATATCAGCTAAAACTATAAAATCTTAGGAGTAAACATAGGAGTAATCTTTGTGAAATTATACTAAGGAATATTTTCGTAGGTATGACACCGAAAGTACAAGAAATAAAAGAAAAAAAATAGATAAATTGGACTTCATGAAATTAAAAATTTTTGTGCTTCAAAGGACACCATCAAGAAAGTGAACAGACAACCTATGGAACGAAGAAAATATATGCAAAGGATATTTCTGATATGGAACTTTATCTAGAATATATAAAGAATATAACTATAACAGATATAATATATAAGAGGCACAAATATATTTTATTTCTATGTAGTAAAAAGACAACCCAATTAAAAATTGAGAAAGGGTTTAAATAGACATTTCTGCAAAGAAGATCTACAAATAGCCAATAAGCACATGAAAAGATGCTTAACCTCAGCCATTAGGGAAATGCAAGTCAAACCACAGGATACTTTTCACGTTTTGAGTCTCAACTTCATTATGAATATAAGAAACTATTTGTCCACTTTGAATGAACAAAAACAACTATATATTATACATGTCTAATTAGTTCATGATGGCTAAAACGTTTACTTTGAGGAGGACACTAAATTATACAAGATTCTCGTATTAATTATAAAATAGAAGCACAGGATAAAATTTTACATTTTCTCTCACCTGATTTTTTATCATGCTCTGCAGGACTAGAAGTATTACCTCTGTAAGAGCTAAAAGGCTGGCTACTCAAAAGGTTATCACACTGTAAGCTGTGGCATAAAGTCTCAAGAAAGCGAAGAGCAAATGATGCACTATTCACTGGAGGGAGCTGGACAGAGTGGGTTTCCCCATCAAAGGAAGCTATTGGGGGGAAAAGAGATGTCAGAATTACCTCGTAGAAAGATAAAACTACAACATCAAAAAAGCCATCAATTTTGGAAATATATTATTAATCTAACTTGCGGTTTTTGTAATTTGTAAAGGAATATTCTTAAATTACAAAGGCCCCTCTCATTCAAACACAATAGCCTATATTGGTAAAAGCATTCTCATTTAAAAAATATCCGTAAGGCAAACAACATCAAGGGCAGCAGCAGCAACCCAGTGATCTATAGCACTTCCGGCTACTCTAAGCATTCTGTGGGCATAAATGTAGTATCTGATCAATCATGAAAGGCAGTTGTATCTTACTCATAAGCACTTCTTGAGTCACATTTTCACTTACAGCTTCTTACAGATCAGTCTGTTTTCTAAAAACATTAAAATATATTATCAACCAAGGTATTTTGCCTATAGTGAACTTAATAAAGCATGTAAAAAAAAAATCTTCTACCTCCATTTACAGTATGACTCTGACCATTGTCTACTTTGAACATAAAGTTAAACTTTCCCAGAGTTAAAAGTCTATCAACAGACATTTATTATAAATATTCTATTATATCAATGTAAGTATGCCAATATTATAGTTAATAAACTATAAGTATTATAAGATAATCTCTATATTATAAAATCCTTGCCTTTTTAAAACCTAAAATCAATTCATAAGTAAAGCTGAATAAAGGATTAGTTGAGCATACCAGTTATCACTTCTCCTCCACGATGATCTGGCTTAAGAAATCCAAAAACAGTCTTACTTTCAATGGCACAATCGACACAAGCCTGCACCGTCCGCCGGAGCACCACATTCACGGGGCCCGGGCCAAAGTGGTCAGGCAGCTGCTGGATTTTCTTCTGATCCAAAAGAGGACCAGAGTTTCCATGTTTGTTTACATAGACACAGACTTCAGGAAACATGTGTATATAAATACAACAAAGAGATTGGTTAAAAGCAACATAAACACTACATAATTATTTACTATATCCCACTAGCCACACTTCACTCAAAGAGAACCCAAATATAAACTATCAACAATCATTTCTGCTACCTAAAAGTATATATGTAATTAATTTTTACATTTGTATAAAGATATTAAATCTAGAAATAATCCAAACACCTATTCAATTTTCTAGAATTTTGCCTAAAATAATTATAATAAAACCTATCCAACTTTTAGTAGCATCATAAAATAATTGAAGATTTTTTTTTAATTTATTTGAGAGAGAGAAAGAGAGATAGTGAGAGAGGGAACACAAGCGGGAAAGTGGGAGAGGGAACACAAGCAGGGAGAGTGGGGGAGGGTTGAGCAGGGAGCTGGATGCAGGACTCAATCCCAGGACCCTAGGATCATGACCTGAGCCTAAGGTAGATGCTTACCAACTGAGCCACCCAGGAGCCCCTCACAAAACAATTCACACATTCCCACATCATGTAAAATGGCATAAAGATAAATACTTTCACCTTTTAACTGTATACACAGTACAAGAATTTTGTCAAAACTGGTCATGTTAATATACTCTTTGGACTGAATTTATTTTAAATCACCAACATTGCACCTTCAGTGTATTTTCTAAAGTAACCGAATAATTTAAGATACATGTCACACAGTAAGTTCTAATGACCTAGAATAATTTTTTCATTAACCTAAGGAAAATAAAAATGGCCTTTATATACCTGCCAAGGTTCACTAAAGAAAATTTAAAAATAACGCTTTCCTATGTATAATAAAAGCATATGACTTAGAAGCAAATAGTCTATAATCACACAAATGTCACATTTCCATATTTCTTCACTGAGAATCAATAAATATAAATCAACATACAATGTAACAATATGAGTACATTATTACCAAACAAAAAATATACTGTCCCCCTAAATTAAGAAGCATGTGATTTTTATCCATTACCTAATTCATATTGCCAAATTTTACATTTACATGGTCTATATTCAGTACAATAATCTCACTTTCACTATGTTGAAATACATGATAATTTAACTTTGGGGCAATAGCCAAAGGAAGGATGGACTCCGTCACAGAAATGAAAGGGCTATTAAAAACTTAACCAGGGGGTGCCTGGGTGGCATAGTTGGTTGGGCGTCCGACTCTTGGTTTTGGCTCAGGCTGTAATCTTGGGATTGTGGGATCAAGCCTGGAGTTGGGATCCACACTAAGTGCAGAGTCTGCTTGAGAATCTCTCTCCCTCTTCCTCTACCCCTCCAGCTCATGCTCTCTCTCTCTTTCTCTCTCTCTAAAATAAGTAATAAATCTTTTTTAAAAAAATAAAAACCCATGGTGCTGATGGGATGGACAAAGTCCTACTGAACACAAGTGACGCTAAACAAAGATTTCAATGTTTTATCTCCTTTGTGTTATACTTATTTAGCTAGTCTCTCCTGCCAACAGACAAAAAATCAGAAATAATAAACTGACAAAATGAGGTATGTTACAATAATCTGTAAGTGATTTCTATTTCAAAAAAATAATTTCTTTTTAATCAGGAAGGAAAAATTGGGGAGAAGGGTCCAAGGAACAGAAGAGTGTAAGAAAGACAAAGAACTAGGAGAAAAAGCAGTGGTACATGCTTTAAAAAAATAGGAAGGGAACAAGAAAACATAGAAGAGATGACAAATAAAAGGGGGATCTGTTCAGTCTAGGTTAGTGTCATTTCATGCTCGTCACATAACTGAGAATAATTTAAAGTCATCATGCCCCTTGACAGGTATAGATATGTCAAAATTTTAAAAGACATTTTAAAAACATTGGAAGTTTAAAAGTACATACAAGACAAAAAGACACTGTGAAATAAGACAAAGGGCAAAGAAAAATAGATTTGACAATGCTGTAAATTTTGTAAATCTTACCAAGCTAAATAAAATACGTTAAGAGTAGTGAATTTTCAAGTGACTTGTGTATTTAAACAGTTTTCCTTAACATCAAAATGAACTAGAATTTCAAAATACTTTAATAAGAAAAATGCTAAGAAAAAACCCAAAAACATCTTATCATCTTTTTTCCTCTTATTTTATTCCTCAAATTCAAAGACACTAAAATAACACAGAGTAAAAGATTAGTAATTTTATACCTTTTAAAAAATACTAATTTACCTGTTGACATCACTATTTTAGATGTACCAGGAGTGGCATCCTTATCATATGAAACACGACGGTCTCTGGCCAGGGATTTAATAGAAGCCGAAGACGTAGAACACAAAACAGGAAAATATTTTTCCTGTTTTAAAAAAAAGCACAAGCATATATTATACATTTTTTAAAGATTCTTAGATAAGGAGATCAGAAAATTATCAGCATCACTGGTCACAAATGATCAGCTGTCAGAAGTCCTTATGGTTGGAAACCCCTGTGTGTGTCACAAATTATAGTACTTTCCAAACTCTGCTCCTCAGAGAGGCCTATGAGCTGGTCAGGCAGGAGAAGAGACCCAAGAGTATGGGATTCCCAGCATTACCCCTCCTCCAACTGGTCACACCTTAGCCAAATAGCTCACTCTACAAAACTTGTTTTTATTTTCTGAGGTTCCCTGTTCGGCAAGTTTTTTTCACACTGCTAAAGTAAAGTCTGCAAATCCAATTCGGCAACACACCAAAATGGGGGTGGGGAACCTTAACAAGGCAGAGGACGGACTTTGTCTTTACAAAGCAGTCACTCATCTGGTTTTTACTGCATCTGGCCTGCATTTCTCCATATTATGCATGATAATTTTGACAAAATTACAAGTGGTTTCCTAAAGTCCATATAAAATTATGCCTATTGTACATAAGAAACATGTCTTCTGGACATTCTTAAATATCACTAGTGTTTTTATTTATTTTATATCAACTTTGGGGTTTTCTTGGAGCTACCTTCAAACACGGCTCTCCAATGTCAGAGAAGGGGGTCTTGTACCTAGAAAAGGTAATAATAGAGGATATTTTAAAAGCAGGGACAAAGGAGGATAAAAATAGGATAACATTCAATGTTGTATTTTCCTTGTTTAAATTAATGACTGTCATTTGGGTTCACTGTATTCTAGTAAATCATGGTTTTTTTAAAGATTTTTATTTATTTGTCAGAGAGAAAGAGAGCACAAGCAGGGGGAGTGGGAGGGTGAGAAGCAGGCTCCCTGCTGAGCAGGAAGTCTGCTGCAGGACTCAATCCCAGGACCCTGGGATCATGACCTGAGCTAAAGGTAGATGCTTAACCAACTGAGCCACCCAGGCATCCCAAAATCATGTTATTTTTTAAGAACTGAATTATAATTATAGTGTTGATACATTCTCATCCTTTCAGTATGTTAAAAATCTGAATCTTTTGACTTAAGACATACCAAGACAGTATGCTTCTATTAACACTGTAAATTGAATAAAGGGACATTTATTTGAAAAATGTGCTTCTGTACTTCTAGAATCCTTAAAGAGGGGGTGTACGTGGACAGTTGACAAAGAGTCTACTGCAAGAATTATTTGTACTCTAATTCAAAGACTTCCTAAATAATTAAATTATGGGGACACTTGGGTGGCTCAGTCAGGTAAGCATCTACCTTCAACTCAGGTCATGACCCTGGGGACCTGGGATCAAGCCCCATGTCAGGCTCCCTGCTTCTCCCTCTCCCTCTTCCTTTCCCCACTCCATGCCTCCTCTGCTTCTGCTCACTTTCTCGCCCTCTCTTTCATATAAATAAATAAAAGTTTTTTAAAAAATCATTAAACTATGGTGTGACAGTACTGAAAAAGGGATATCGATAAATCCATGAGACTCTTCATCTTTTCACGATAAAATAATAAAGCTAAGAAGATGGTGAACTAAAATTCTTCCTTCGAAACAAAAAACAATTATCCAAAAAAATTATATAGAGAAAAAAAAACACAAAAAAATTATAGAATCTGTCTCGTGCCCCACCCTACCACCTTATAAACAATATTTTTTTAAAAGACTTTATTTATTCATTTGACAGAGAGAGACAACACAAGCAGGGGGATTGGGAGAGGGAGAAGCAGGCTCCCTGCAGAGCAAGGAGCCCAATGTCAGGCTCAATCCCAGGACGCTGAGATCATGACCTGAGTCGAAGTCAGACACAATGACTGAGCCACCCAGGCACCTCTAAACAATATTTTCAAAAACACCTTTTTAAAATTGTCAAATTAGCACTGGAATTATTTAAAAATAAAGGAGTGAAAAGCAACTTTATGGACTTAAATCTTCATCATTCTACCAACTAATCACAAAGACTTTTTTCAGCAAAATAAACATTAAAAGTATGCATCAAGGGCACCTGGGTGGCAGAGTCAGTTGAGCCTCTGACTCTTGGCTTCAGCTCAGGTTGTGAGCTCAGGGTCATAAGAGCAAGCCCCAAGTCCTGCTCCATGCTCAGCGCAGAGTCTGCTTGGGACTCTCTCTCCCTCTCCCTCTGCCCCTCCCTACTGTGCTCTCTCTCCCTCTCAAATAAACAAACCTTTAAAAAATGCATCAATGACATCCTCAATACATTCGAGTTTTCAAAATGCATTTAAAATAAAGCATTATTTCCTTTTAAGTATCACAACCTTCCTTAATTTTATGCAATTTATTTTGAATTTGAAAACTTTAATCTGCTAATGATTTACATTAGAATAACCTGCTTATTTGATTTTTTAATGCTTATGATTTTATATTTGTAATATATCCACTGTTACTTTTAATTTTTATTTAAAAATTTTTAATGCTTTTTGAAATAAAAATACCAGTATTAATTTAAGCATTTTAAAATCAGGGGCGCCTGGGTGACTCAGTCGGTGAGTGTCTGCCTTCGGCTCAGGTTGTGATCCCGGGGTCCTGGGATTGAGCCCAGCATCAGGCTCCCTGCTCAGGGAGCCTGCTTCTCCTTCTCCCTCTGCCGCTCCCTTTGCCGCTCCCTCTGCCACTTCCCCTGCTTGTGCTTTCTCGCTCTCTTTCTTAAAGAAAAGAATAAATAGAATAAAATAAAATAAAAATGGCATTGTCATTTTGCTCCGTACTATAAACATTAGTTGAAACAAAACAGAAATGTCATATATATTGGTATCAAATGGCTGAACTCAGAAATGTTTATTACTGCTGAAATTTAATTTAGTTCTAATAAGATCTAGGAAGATTCTATGTCATTCTATTAAGAATATATCTCTTGTGGGGCCCCTGGGTGGTGCAGTTGGTTAAGCATCTGACACTTGGTTTCAGCTCAGGTCCTGATCTCAGGGTTGGGCTCCAAGTTCAGTGAGGAGTCTGCTGAAGTTTCTCTCTCTTCCTCTCCCTCTGCCCCTCCCCCTGCTTGCTCACTCATTCTGTTTCTTTCTCTGTCTCTAAATAAATAAATCTTAAAAAATATATATCATGTAAAAAAAGGAAAAAATACATCTCTTGTAGAACACATATATTTGGGTCTTTTTTAAAATCTATTTTTATAATCTCTGTCTTTTAATTGGAAAATTTAGTCCACTAACTTTTAAAGTAATTATTAATATTTTTGGGTCTGGGTATACCCTCATTATTTTCTTTTATCCCTCCCTGACCCCCCCTTTATTATTTCCTTTCTATTTGTCTCCTCTGTGTTTTATTTCTCTATTCCTTCTTTCCTCTTTTTTTAAGTACTTGTTGAATATTCCTTGGAATTCCATTTAAGTTTTCCTACTGGCTTTTTTAGCTAGACTTCTTTGCATTTGTGTTTTTACAATATGCCCTGGGGATTACACTGTATAACCCACGTAGTTAATATTCTACTACTTAACATAAAATGTTGAAACCTTCCAATGACAGAAATCCATATCCCCACTCAAAGCCTTTATACTGTTATATGTATTATATCATATTATGTATTGATGTTATATAATGATGTATTATATCATGCCATATATATTACATTACCCCACAAGACCATATTATAATTATTGCTTTAGTCACATTAGTATAAAGAAATTAAGAGGAAAAAAAGCAAAAAACAAATCATTCACAATTACCCAGACGTAAACTTCCTTCAGGATTTCTTATAGTGCTTATCTGCCAGTGTGGAATTCTCTAAGTATGCTTTTATCAAAAATATCTTTAGTTTACCCTCACTCTTGAAGAGTATTTTTGCCAGATACAGAATTCTATGTAACACCCCTACCTCCTGTGCATACTCCCCCCAACCACAGTGTGTCTGCTTCCATTCACTCTCCAGTATCTTCAAGTAGCTGTTTTTTTCTATTATTTCTAGGTTTTAAAGTTGTTTTCTTTGGAGGAGTCAGTTAGGTGGCCAGCACCATTGAATTTATTGCTTTGATTCCCCTTTCTAACCTGCTTTATTGAGGTATAATTTATGTACAGTAAAACTCAATTCAAAGTATACTGACTTTTAAATAAATTGGCCTAAACACAAATATACCCACAGAGCATTTCCAATGTGGTTTTGAGAAAGTTGAACACTATTCAAAATTTGAAGATTACCCAAGAAAAGAAATACCAATCTTGATAGCTAGCTATGTGGGCTTTAAAAAGCATTGTATATGCTCTTCGTACAGTACATTGCTCAAGGACCTCATCATACTCTTAGTAAAACCTAAACCCTATGTTATAAAAAAGGCACTGCAGAGACCTATAATACAAATTGGGTGGAGATTAACTCACCTTTTTTGGGCCTTTTTTCCTTGGTGTGAGATTTTTAACAGCACTTCCCTTCTTAGGGACTGAAGTCTGCCCCGGTGGTTTAATGCGACCTGATTTCCTGATCTGCTGTGTTGGTAGTATTACAGCAGTTTTCTGTGGAGACTGCATTGAATGCTGGGTTGCTTTGGAAAGAGAAGACTGGGTTTTTGCTATATTCTTTGTAACGGGCACTGAGAAAAACAAAAAACACAACATAAAAATAAAACTAAAGTAAATGACACATGTATTGCCTTTTTAGGACTCTAAAGAAATTTAACTCAACCTTTAAAAATATTCCAAACGTTATTCATTAAAAACCACTTAAAAGTACCATTTAAAGTGAAGTTTCAGGGGGCGCCTGAGTGGGTCAGTCAGTTAAGTGTCTGACTCTTGATTTCAGCTCAGATCGTCATCTGAGGGGTCATGAGATCAAGCCCCACATGGAGTTCCACACTCAGCAAGAGTCTGCTTGAGATTCTCTCCCTCTGCCCCTCCTCCCACTCACACATGTGTGCCTTCTCTCTCTCCCACTAAAGAAATAAAATCTAAATAAATAAATAGATACATACATAAAATGAAATTTTAGGTATTTAAGATTTCAGATTATCAGCAAGTAGTCAAATTCTCCAGAAAAAAAAAAAATGAAGAGGCTTTTATAAAACAAACCAGTAACTTCCAAACTTAGCATAGTGAAAATTTCTAGCAATTTACATTGTCTGCTTCTCCTATTTTTAGTTCTTAGCCAGAAAAGAGTTTTCCCTTCAGAAAATACCATGCCAAAATATCTAACCACAACGTATGCAGGAATCACTCTTCTCATCAATACAGAAAAACACAGCAACCACTATCAACTTGTAGTTCGTCTTTCAGAGGCCAGAGGAATTGCCCAAGACAACCACTGTGCTACCTTTCTTTACCTCCAATTTTCTTACCTGTCATCTTTGCTTCATACCAACTGACCATGCTTTTTTGCTCGTTATGAGATCTAACCACAAACCCTCTCCATTTTCATTCAATCTATTAACTTTCTTCTGGCTTTACTTTACTCCTTATCAACCTCCTATCCACTTCTAGCAATATCCCTCTAACTAGTATCCCTTACTTTATCACCCCTTGGTCTCTGATCATGTCTAGCATGCCGGCTCCCACCTCTGAGGCACACTGTCATTTGCTTTCCCTGGCCTTGAGCTGTAGAACATAGGTCAGCAATCTTTTTCTATAAGGAGCTAGACAGTAAATATTTCAGGCTTTCAAGGCCACATACAGTCTCCACCACACATTCTTCTTTGTTTCTTTGTTCTCTTAAATCCTTTAGGAATATAAAAACCATTCTTAGCTCACAGGCTACATGGGCTGGATGTGGTTAGCCCTTGGGTTGCAGTTTGCCAACTCTTGCTTTGGAACATAAGAATATTATTGCTATAAAATCCACACTGACCTCAAATGGGGTGTCACTGCTGCAACTCACTAATTTCCAAGGATGCTCCACAACAGAATGCTTTTCCCTGTTAAAGGTTCCATCTCCTTCTCACTCTATTCCATTCAGCAAATGACCCTACCTTCTACTTTATGGGAAGATTAAAGGGTATCTTTGGGAATGATCATAACCATCTCACTTCTCCATTTTAAAATGCTTTTATTTTCATTCATTCTCACCCCTTCTTCTTGCATCAAATGAAAAGTCTTGTCTCTACTCTTCTAAGTCCAGTCAATCCCCTTTACTTATCACCTAATAATTATCTTATTTGGTTCCCATGGGACATTATGGTTTCTATGTCCTCCTCTTTCTTCACGGTATTTAATCACTTGATCCCCAACTATTCTTACAACACTCATAAATCCTTTATTTTGAAGTTAGTTCTCCTAGTTTCTGGTATACTTTCAAGCCCTTGCATGAATCGCCTTCTAGTCACTACCAAAATACCAAGAAACAGCACCTATACTTAATACTCCAATTTCCTTATTATTCTGAGTCTCCGTGGCCTCCTGTGATTAGCTTTCCTTCTTACAAACATATTTTAAAGAAATTATTTCCCAGGTCATTAATGACACTTCCCTAGTTACTAAATCCAAATAAATCCTCACTGTCTTGACTAATCTGTTCATCTCCACAGTTCTGGTCTCCACCTCTGAATACACGGCATGAAGAAAAGGAAACAGATTGGGCTTTGGACCTAAGTTTAAATTCTTGCACCAGGTTGGTTTAAGATAGAACCTAAGATCATAGAAGGTCCTCAAAAAATACTGAATGAACAAAAACTATTTACAACCTGCAAGCCAATGTTATTCCTTTAAAACCAGTATATTCTATATATAATATGTAATTAAGTTGTAATGAATAAAACAGTAACTTGTTGGAACATGGCAACTATAATAAAATCATTATTTGATCTAAGAATTTTGGTGTTTTAAAATTTGAAATTTGGCATTTGAAATTAATAAATGTTAGGACACAAATACTTTAGCTACAGCTTCAAATATTCCCCTAAAATGTAATATTCTATATGAGCCCCTTAATTCATAGTATATACACATGTATGAGCAAAATAAGAAAAAAGCATTATAAAAAATTTCGTGTATAAAAAGAAATTTTCACTTTGTTGATTTTTTAAGATTTTATTTATTTATTTGACAGAGAGAGACACAGCGAGAGAAGGAACACAAGCAAGCGGAGAGAGAGAGAGAGAAGCAGGCTTCCAGCTGAGCAGGCAGCCCAATGTGGGGCTCGATCCCAGGACCCTGTGATCAGGACCCGAGCTGAAGGCAGATGCCCAATGACTGACCTACCCAGACGCCCCAAGAAATTTTCACTTTAGAAAGCAAGCTTTTCAAAGGCAAATACTCAGTTTCATTTACTGTCATGTCCTCAGCACCTAGAACAAAAATACTTTTTCAAATATTTTAACTAAAGAGGAAAGAGTAATCATCCAATATATTAGACATCAAAATTAAACTATACATTATACATGTATTTATCTCCAAAAAGCAATCATATAACATATACACTATGCTGAAACTCTATTAAGTATTCATTAAATTATTTCCAATACAAAATAAATTTGTTTAAATGATAAGGTTCAAATTATGTCTAGCACTATAACCGTGTGTTCATAGTGGCCACAAAGTGAGTAAAAACCTTTTTTGACAAAAGTATGTGAAATATATAGAAGGATATACTCACCATCTTTAATAAAATTTTTATGTGAATACCTAACACAAAACCTACCTGGTTCTTCAGCTTATCTTCAGATAGAACAGAGAATGTTCAGCTAAGAAAAATATCCAGGAGATGAGAAGTTAGTGAATTGTGGAAATGCAAAAGAAATTAAAAGTCAAGAGGAGGCCTGGAAGCCTAGAACAGGGGGAACTCCAGAAAGGAAACAGATGCCAGCATTTTTTGGCTACCCATTACATGCTAGGCATTTCTGTATCTGCTATCCCACGTCATCCACCCAAACATGCTATGAGGTAGGTATCGTTTCCCCACTCTCTACATGAGACGACTTGGGCTCTGTGGGGTTAGATAATGTAGCCAAGATCACCCATTTGGCTAAGAGAGTTTGGTCTCCTAAGTGCATACTTTTTCTTATATGCTGCCTTGCTTTCAGCAAAACAGGCTATTAAATTCACTCCCCTGAGTCACAGTGCACATGTTTACAAAAAGCAGGAGGAGGGACAAAAGACAACCTTGTGCATTCCTACGTGGTCCTTCACTAGAGTCCGTAGGTACTCTCTGACAGAGGGAGTCTTCGGTTTTTAAAAATGCAGAGGTAGAGGCATACAAAGAGAAAACATTAACAAGTACAGAAAAAAACAGGCTGGTAAAACTTTTCATGTCTGGGGATTTAACCTTATTTAGTGTTTATTTCCAAATAACACTCATTACATTTCTCCTAACATATGAAGAAGTTTTATTATTGAAAGACAGTGCTTGCCTTCTTTGAATTGTGAAAAGACACCTGTACATACAATTACCACAGAAAAGGAAATACACTTAGAAATGAACAGCAACTTCTTATTTTCAGCTACTGTTACATATGTGCTGGTTTAGCTTAAACAAGGCTGAGCTGAACCTAAACAAAAATGGATCGGAGATATAAATTAATATGTATCTTGCTTTTGATCTAAAAAGACTTAAGAGGTATGGTTGCTTAGTGTTCTCCAGATTTTTCATCCACTATTTACTCAATAATCAGTGTGTACTTTTTACCAGCCTAGGCAACCTAGGAAATCCGGAAGAAATAAATATGGTCCCAGTCATATAACTCATGTCTCCCGTGAATATATTTGTGGATCCATAAAATTTCCTTAAGTAGATAGATGATATATGATTTCCTTCTCCTCAAACAGACTGAATGCTACATATGTAGCCATATGACAAGAAGAGCAGAAATTACTATAAAAATAGATTCCTTGAATTTGAGGCAAGAAATAAACAAAATCAAATTCTGAATAGCCAAAACAGAAAAGTAAGATATGGTCTGGAGAAACCAAAACTCTTTAAAAAAAATCTGTCATTATAAACATTTGATTTTGGAACTTTTTTCGTGTTTAGAAATATTTTGCAAGTCATCTTCCTTGTTCTTAAAACTGTATGTACAATTTAACTATCATTTATACTAAAATCTTCCGTGCTAACTACAAACCCAAAGAAACAATATAAACCTCAACAGTGAAAAATACAGAGATACCAACAGAGATGGTTACACTTACATGATCATTATTCAACATTGAGGCCTGGTATTCACAAAAGCTTGGCTGAAGTGCCCAGTACCTTTATCTGGAAATTTGGACCCCTGACTCACTGAGCTCATAATGCCACAAAGTGACTAGTCCTGGGTCACAATAAGAGCAAAGGGGATGTAAGTCAGGTGTAAACCCCTGATCTTCCTTCATTCTCTCCTGCTGCCACCCCATGCCATCACACTGGCTTCCTTAACAGGTGTTTTCAAATTCTGTCCCATTTGTTCTCTCTTCTCTCCCAACCTGTATCAGAGGAGCCACCATCCTATCCCAGAAGCCTAACCTTGCTTCAGAAACTAAATGTTCATAATAGCCAGAGTCTGCTTTTCCTCTGAAATTAGCCTTTTAGAATCCCCAAGGACTCTTCTTGTCACATAAGAGTTATTTTCCCTTTCCATAATAAGCAAGCTGATAGTCTATTTTTTTAAACATTTAACATCAAATGGGTCTTTTGTTGTTTGTTTTTTAAAGATTTTGCTCATTTATTTTGGAGAGAGGGAGAGAACATGAGTAGGGACAGGGGAGAGGGGCAGAGGTGGAGGGAGAGGGACAGGGAGGGAGTCCCAAGCAGACTCCATGCCAAATGCGGAGCCCGACACAGGGCTTGATCCCACAACCTGGAGATCATGACCTGAGCAAAAACCAAGAGTCTGATGCTTAACCGACTGAGCCACCCAGGCATCCCTGAGAGTCTTTTAAATGCATGTTTATAAAACGAAGAGGCAACCCACAGAATGGGAGAAGATATTTGCAAATGACAGTACAGGCAAAAGGTTGATATCCAGGATCTATAAAGAACTTCTCAAACTCAACACACATAAAACTGATAATCATATCAAAAAATGGGCAGAAGATATGAAAAGACACTTCTCCAATGAAGACATACAAATGGCTATCAGACACATGAAAAAATGTTCATCATCACTAGCCATTAGGGAGATTCAAATTAAAACCACATTCAGATACCACCTTACACCAGTTAGAATGGCCAAAATTAGCAAGACAGGAAACAACGTGTGTTGGAAAGGATGTAGAGAAAGGGGAACCCTCTTACACTGTTGGTGGGAATGCAAGTTGGTGCAGCCACTTTGGAGAACAGTGTGGAGATTCCTCAAGAAATTAAAAATAGAGCTTCCCTATGACCCTGCAATTGCATTACTGGGTATTTACCCCAAAGATACAGATGTAGTGAAAAGAAGGGCCATCTGTACCCCAATGTTTATAGCAGCAATGGCCATGGTCGCCAAACTGTGGAAAGAACCAAGATGCCCTTCAACGGACGAATGGATAAGGAAGATGTGGTCCATATACACTATGGAGTATTGTGCCTCCATCAGAAAGGATGAATACCCAACTTTTGTAGCAACATGCACGGGACTGGAAGAGATTATGCTGAGTGAAATAAGTCAAGCAGAGAGAGGCAATTATCATATGGTTTCACTTATTTGTGCAGCATAACAAATAACATGGAGGACATGGGGAGATGGAGAGGAGAAGGGAGTTGAGGGAAAGTGGAAGAGGAGGAGAACCATGAGAGACTATGGACTCTGAAAAACAACCTGAGGGTTTTGAAGGGGCGGGGGATGGGAGGTTGGGGGAACCAGGTGGTGGGTATTGGGGAGAGCACATATTGCATGGAGCACTGGGTGTGGTGCAAAAACAATGAATACTGTTACACTGAAAAGAAATTTAAAAAAATAAAAAAATGCATGTTTATTTCCTGAGTTTTAGCGATTAAAAAAATCATTTTAGAAAACCTCAATTAAGCTAAGAAAAACTCTTAAAGGAAACCACAGGGGGGTAGTAACTAGTAGAAAGGCACCACAGCAGGCATGTGGAAGCCAGAAGCCAGCTGAGAACTATGAATTCTCAGAAGAAGCAGGGTAAATATCAGACGGACATGGGACTCTGGTACCAACCACTTGTTATACCTATTCCTTTCTCTGCTTCTCATTATCTAGAGCAGGGACACTGCTTTTAGATTAATTAGGTTGAAGTCCAGATTTACCACATAATAACTATGAGACCTTGGGCAAATTATTTAAATTCAGCATGTGGCGCATGGTAGATATATTCAATAAATGTTAACTATTAAGTCACAGCAGCAGCATCGCCACCACCATCAGCCCTGTCGCTATTCTCACTCACCCTTCCCAGGGCATTACCGTGCTCCTGGCCCTCTTCTATCAATGGATAGGGTATCAGGGAAATCTTGTTGTCAACCCCTAACAAATGCAAGAAAAAAGCTTTATCCAAAGAAGGAATTCCTATTTACCTACTTCTCTCCAGCTAATACCTTTACTCCTTCCTTTCACAGCCAATCTTCTTGAAAGACTAGGCCACATTCACTATTACTGCCATTTTCTTATTTTCAACCGTCTGCAATTACACTTCCAGACAACTCTTTTTAGGGAACCTCTGGGTGCTAAGGTAACCCACAACCCCCTAACAGCACTAAGTACTTTTGATAGTGTTTTCTTTTTTAAACTCTTTATTGGATCTCACATAGCCAGCCACGCTCTCCTGGTCTTCCTTCCACTTGTCACTTTTCCTGTGGTGTTCCCCAGGATTAGCCACCTTCTCCCTACCCCCACTTTAGTTTCGAGTGCTTTAAGTTTACTCCCTTGACTTCAGCTACTGCCTACATATAATAATGACTGCCAAACTGCTTGCTCTTATATTCTCCTGCCCACCCCCATCCATCATAAGCCTCTCTCAAGTTCCAGAGCTGTGTTTTTAAGACCCAACTAGATAATCTGAATAAGCATCTCTTGGGGAGCCTGGGTTGTTTAGGCATCTGACTCTTGGTTCTGGCTCGGGTCATAATCTCATAGGTTGGGGGACCGAGCCCTGCGTTGAACTCTGTCTGCACTCATGGGGAGTCGGCTTCAAGATTCTTTCCCTCTGCCCCTCTCCCAACTCATGGGCACATGTTCTCCTTCTCTCAAATATATAAATAAATCTTTAAATAGGCATCTCTCACTCAACATGTCCAAAACCAGAACATACCATGCTTATCTGATATGCTCTATCTTGAATGACATTACCGTTTACACCCAACTATCAAAAGTCAGAAATCTTGAAGACATCTTAGTACTCTTCCTCCATCCACATGTTTAACCAAGCCTACCTAAGTATTTCCTAATTGTATTCTTCTTTATGCCCATGAAATGACTTGGTTCAGATTCTCGTGACTTCTCCTGTAAGCTATAACATTAGCCTCTAAATTGGCATTCCTGGCTGCCCTTTCCAATCCATACTCAATAGCACATTATCATGATCTTTCTGAAATACAAACCATGTGGGGCACCTGGCAGGCTCAGTCTGAAAAACATGTGACTCTTGATCTCAGGGTTGTGAGTCTGAGCCCCATGTGCTGTGTAGTTATTACTTAAATAAATAAAAAAACTTAAAAAATAAAATGAAGTCCAAACTGTGATATGTCACTTTTCCTCTTAAAAATCTTCAGGGATGCCTAGGTAGCTCAGTCAGTTAAGCATCCAACCCTTCGTTTTGGTTCAGGTCATGATCTCATGAGTTCTGAGACTGAGCCCCACATCAGGCTTCATGCTCAGTTGGGAGTCTGCTTGAAAATTCTCTCACTCTGCCCCTCCTTCCACTTGCACATGGTTTCTCTCTTCTCTCTCAAATAAATAAATCTTCAGTGATGCCAAATTATCCATAGGCTAAAATCTAAACTCCTTGGCCTGGTTCCAAGGCCCTCTACATATCTTCACAGCCTCATCTCCTCTATTCTCCAACTATCATTATGGATTCAGCCATAATCATCGTTTCAGGTCCCCAAATAGGTCCCCTTTACTGCCTTTGAAGAAGTTGATCCAAGAAAGGCCTTCCCTCCCCTGTCAATGGCTTACCTATTATACATTCGAAACTCTGCTCAATTATCAGCCCTGCAAAATTCTAGCACTAAATTCCCAGGCACACCATAGGACCTAATGCTCATAAACCGCAATTACTGCATGCATCTCTGGCAGCACAGATATTACAACATCTTATCTTTACTTACATATCTGTCTGTCCCACCACACTGAATTCCTTTAGGGTAAGGAACTATGTAAGTTCGAACCATCATTATACCTCTAACATCTGGTCTGAGGCCTGCCAGATAATGGGCATCCAATAAATGTTTGTTAAATGAATAAATGTTTAATATCCAAGTTTTGTCTCTGGTCATATATTCCCATAGAAACAATGCAGGTAGTTTACGCATCAAATTGACCACCATGGCTTGATCTCAACATTTTACAATTTTCTTGGAAAAATACACTTCACCTCAACAAAGTAGGTTACAGAGGGAACATACCTCAACTTAATGAAGGCCATATATGAAAAACCCACAGCTAACATACACAATGATGAAAAACTGAGAGCTTTTCCCCTAAGTTCAGGAATAAGACAAGGATGTCCATTCTCACCACTTTTATTCCACATAGTACTGGTAGTCCTATCCACAGCTTATCAGACAACAACAAAAAATAAATAAAAGGCATCCAAATTGATAAGGAAGTAGTAAAACTTTCACTACTTGCATGTGACATGATAGTATATATAAAAACCCTAACGATTCCACCAAAAAACTACTAGAACTGACAAATGAATGCAGTAAGGTCACAGAATATACAATCAATGTACAGAGATCCACTGCATTTCTACACACTAATAATGAAGTAGCAAAAAGAGAAATTAAGAAAACGATCCCATTTACAGTTGCATCAAAAATAATAAATTCCTAGGAATAAACTTAACCAAGGAGGTGAAAAACCTGTACTCTGGAAACTATAAAATACTGATGGAAGAAACTGAAGATGACGCAAACAAATGGAAAGACAGTCCATGCTCAGGGACTGGGAGAACCAATATTGTTAAAATATCCATACAACCCAAAGCAATCCACAGGTTTAATACAATCCGAATGAAAATACCAACAGCATTTTTCACAAAACTAAACGAAATAATCCTAAAATTTGTATGGAACCACAAAAGACCCCAAACAGTCAAAACAATTTTGAAAAAGAAGAACAGAACTAACTGGAGGTATGATTTCAAGATATACTACAAAGCTGTAGCAATCAAAATAGTATGGTACTGGCAAAAAAAATAAACACGGGGCGCCTGGGTGGCTCAGTGGGTTAGGGCCTCTACTTTCGGCTCAGGTCATGATCCCAGGGTCCTGGGATCGAGCCCCGCATCTGGCTCTCTGCTCAGCAGGGAGCCTGCTTTCCTTCCTCTCTCTCTCTGCCTGCCTCTCTGCCTACTTGTGATCTCTGTCAAATAAATGTTTTTAAAAAATTAAAAAAAAATAAAATAAAATAAACACATAAATCAATGGAACAGAATAGGGCACCCAGAAATAAACCCACAATTAATGTGGTCAATTAATCTTCAGCAAAGGAGGCAAGAATATGCAATGGGAGAAAGACAAATGGTGCTGGGGAAACTGGACAGCTACACGCAAAATAATGAAACAAACAAAAAAGAATGAAACTAGACCACTTACTTATACGATACACAAAAATTAACTCAAAATGACTTGAAGATCTAAATCTGACATCTAAAACCATAAAAATCCCAGAGGAGAGCACAGGCAGTAATTTCACCGATACTGCCCGTAGCAAATTTTTCTAGATTTGTCTCCTGGGGCAAGGAAAACTAAAGCAAAAATAAACTACTGGGACTACATCAAAATAAAAAGCTCTACACAGCAGAGGAAAGAATCAGCAAAACAAAAGGCAACCTATGGAATGGGAGAAGATACTTGCAAATGACATATCTGACTCCACCCCAGAACCCTGGGATCATGACCTGAGCTGAAAGCAGACACTTAACCGACAGAGCCACCCAGGCACCCTAAATAAATAAAATCTTTAAAAAATAAAGAAATGGGATTCAAATTCAGGACTGTCTAACCCAAAAGCCCATGCTCTTTGCTGAAACTGAGTACTATTTTTAATTAGTGAGGGGAAATAATGAAAAGACATGTCTTCCAATTAAAATATTTTCTTCTCTAAACTTAGCAAAACAAGATACAGAATTAAATAGTTGGTTAAACATTTCTTCAGGTTCAAATTTGAAGGAGCTTATGTGTAAACCAAAAATAAAAATTTCTGAAGTAGTACTACAAAGTATCAACATGCCTTTAATAATCCAATGTTTAGGGGCTTTCCTTTTTTTCAATTCTCTTGTCTAAATAAACCCTTAAGAAAAAAAAATCGCATCAAATAATGGAGGAACACCTTCTTTACTCTAAATTTTCTTGTGAGAGGCGCCTGGGTGGCTCAGTGGGGTGAATTTTCTCAAAATCAAACATCTAATAACCTGAACATATTTCATGTCTATTAATTACTAGAATAACACAGTAAGAATACTTAAGTAGCTGGGACCAAAGCAATATAATTCTGTATACGTGGAACAGAACACAACATATGCATCTGAAGACATCATCAGTTGGTCTCAATGACAACTGGCAATTAACATTTGATTTTTTAATTAAAATATTCTGAGGTTTATATACCAAAATATTAGCAGATGGCAAGAATACAAGCAATTTCTAGATTTTACTCTTATCACTTATCTTTGTTTTCTAAATATTCTACAATACCAATTTTGTCATTAAAAATATAAAAATGCCCCAACAAAGATAAACCTAGCCACTTTTTTGAATAACAGAACAAGTCATGTCCCTAAAGAAAGCAATTATTCAACATAAGCATTATAATATTTTATTTTGATAAAAAGCCATACAACTTGTATAGGCATACATGAATCCACTAAAAATAACAGTAGAGATACCCATGCAGCCTCCCTGCATACTGGCAGTGATCTTTAGAATCTGCACCTGTCTCCAGCAGTTTCAGAAATAAAGAATAAACCCCCTCAGTAGCACAGGCTGATACAGCAGAATATAACTGTAAAAGCATCTCTATTGCCCAAGCAGTTGACCAGCAGAGACACGTGGTCTGTATTTCTTTTCATAGTAGCAAGGATACTCTTGGTCTTGGTCAGACACCTCCCACAGGTGTCGGTTTATCACTCTTCCTTTTATCATTACTTAAAGACCTCTAAGATACTTTTCACTTTTCTCACTTTCTATTATGCCTAAAACAAGTATAAAAGTTCTTTTTGAGACCCTCCCTATCATTTCATTTTCAGAGTTTGTTTTACAACGAATCATTACATGGAAAAAGGATGGCAAACACTGGAAAAGTTACAAAGGAAAAAAAAAGGTCTCTAATTTTTAGTGGTAGCTGTCCCCAGTTTTAATGACAATGGCACTGTCTTTTCATATTTTAACTGCTGTTGGACCTATTCTAACTTGAATGTTCTACCCAGTTCCTTGCTCATTTACCAAAAAGAGATGGTTTAGTTGGCATGGCTGGCATCCAATAATGTGAACAAGCCCAATCCTGTTGCCTTGGTTCCTCCATTGTCCTTTCTGAGTTTTGTTGGTGACCCAAGTAGGTTTCCCTCTCAAAACCAAGAGCCAGGGGCACCTGAGTGGCTCAGTGGGTTAAAGCCTCTGCCTTCGGCTCAGGTCATGATCCCAGAGTCCTGGGATCGTCCCAGGGTCCTGGGATGGAGCCCTGCATCAGGCTCTCTGCTCAGCAGGGAGCCTGCTTCCTCCTCTCTCTCTGCCAGCCTCTCTGCCTTCTTGTGATCTCTGTCTGTCAAATAAATAAATAAAATCTTAAAAAAAAAAAAAAAAGACCAAGAGGCACAGTTTTACAGTATTAAAAATGCTTTAGGGGCTCCTTGATGGCTTAGTTGGTTAAGCGTCTGCCTTTGCCTCGGGTCATGATTTCAGGGTCCTAGGATGGAGCCCCACATCCGGCTCCCTGCTCATCAGGGAGTCTGCTTCTCCCTCTCCCTCTGCTCCTCCCCTGCTGCTCATGCTCACGCCCTCTCTCTCCCTCTAATAAATAAATAAATCTTTTTTAAAAAATAAAAATGCTTTAAACATACAATAAAAGGTAATTCCCACATATAAAAAACAAACCACTCACTCACAAAAGTAGAGATCTCATTTAAAAGAGTTTGTTTTGGGGGTCTGACAGAGCATCCCCATTTTGGAAATGCTGCTATGTCTTTTCTAGGAGCTTTTACAAATTACATCTGGATAACTGAACCAAAACCAATATACTGAGAGGCTTTGTAGCTTTGATTTGCTCTTGTCTCCCCCGTTTCAATACAGGGCTTGGAGATCTAAGACAAACAGATTCAAGAAGAGAGAAGAAACACTTCGTACACCTTACAAAATATATCTTAATCTGCATAGAATACTCAATCTTAAGGTTATTGAAAACTTAAAAAATGCTATTGGGAAAAATACCCCAAATGCAATTAAAAGGTCAAAGTATAGCTTGCTACCGTAAACAAAATACAAAAGTCCAGTCAAAGTTACTTATCTCCATACCTAAATGACACTGCCTTTTTTCTTGGCATACATGCTAAATTAAAATAAAATCTAATTTACTGGCATTTATAAGGTTCTCCTAACCTGTTATGTAATTATGTAAGTATTCAGCCTAGAAAGGAAATTTTAAAAAGGCAAGAAGCAGCTAGAAATCACAGTTAAAATTTAGAAGGGTTTTAAGAGTGTTCTTCTAACAATACTTGCTGATCACAGATGCTTTGTGAACTACTCCCTACAGCTTCATGGGGGGTGCTTCCCATGAAGACCATTATATTTCACAATCTCTACTCCTATCTGTTAACTTCAAAAGAAACCAAGGTTTTGGTCACAATGACATTAAAGAAGATGACAATTTCCAAAACCTTTAATAATTTCAGAAGAAAGTTCACATGAAAAGAAGCAACTTCAGTTGTTTGGGGCCAATTCACAACTCATCTAACAATTCTGAGCTTTTAAAAGCCACTCAATTTTTAAATCATAGCATCTTTTTTCTTACCAAACTACTTTTCTAGAGTGACTTCCATTATGCTGTTAAAAAAAAATAGCAGTCATTGCTATAATTTCCACAAAATATATTAAATGTATTGACACAATATTTAATTAGCAAAATGTTATCTACATTTCTGTATCATAAAAATACTTCTAATAAGTCTCACATAACACTAGTGAAAAATCATGTCATATTCCTCAAGGCTATAGAAAAATACTTGACAATGCTCCTCATCACAACCTGGAGATTTAAATCATCAAGTTTGACTTACAATAGGGTTGTTCCTTTTTATTTTAAACCATTTTTATGCTAGAAATAACCAAAGACTAACTTTTCTCTTGTCCTATATAACAGTTTTTAGAAATGACTGATCAAATAATAGTACTAATAATTTCAATAATTAATATTTAGAACAAAAAAGAATTTTTTGAGATAATTTGGAATATTTAGTATACAAAAGCTAACAAAGCAGACAATGAATTTCCTTAACCATACTTTAACTACAATATAAAGAAACTTTTGGGGTAATTCCTACCTTTAGAAATATTCCAGAGGAACAAGCTGTTGCTAGATTTACCATTAAGGTGTCTTGGGTTCCGCTTGATAGCCTTTCTCCTTTACCAGAAATAAAACTGCCTTTCTGGAGAAAGCGAGTTAACAACAAAGCCCATGTTGCCAGAGCAAGCCTGGATTTCTAGCAAATGGGGCTGAAGCTATTTGCATTTGTTGGTTTAAGGGGAGGAGGTGTGGGAGGAGGGACTAAGAAGACTGTTAAAGTAATTCCCATATTGTCTGTGGGCTGTATGGACAGTGATCATCAGTCACCTACTCAAACTCCCTTCACTCCTGCCTTCAGAGAAGAACCAAAGGTTACCCTGGGTCAGAGAATCTGGAAAGAAATGAGAAGACATGCAAAATCTAACTGCTAACCCATTGCGTCTGTAGACAAAGTTATCCCCGTTGGACTATATGTCCTAAAAATCAAGACGTTTCAAAAGTCTCAAGAGAATTTGTTAAAATATATCACAGAACAGAAACAAGAAAGAAGCTCCAGGCTCTGCTTGCAATTATTGCAATATAATTTAGCTGAAATACTCGAAACAGAGAAAGGACAATTGCTGGGTTTCTTTTTTCTCCAAGATACTTTTTTGCATCACAATAGCCATCTCATTTGCACAAGCAAAACATTTGTTCCAAGCTGTTAGTACCAAAAAGAAAATATCAGCTGTTTTAAATTTCATGGCTTTTGAGTAAGTAATTTGGGTTGATAGCATTTCTATTTCATTTATACCAAACAAGAAGAATACTAAATAAACTAAGTATATTAGTCTGTATTTTACCATAAGCTACTTTAAGGGCAAAAATCTAAACAAATGCTTAAGTGTTCATTCAGAAGCCAGTGGGACTGACATCCCTTGAACTTTTTACAGCCTTAATTATTTGTATCTCTTGTTACTTTTGGCCCGCTATAACATAAAGAAAAAATGCAATTTTATGTGGTTTTTACTAAATATAACAATCCTATAAAAAGAGAGGAAAAGTTGGTAAAGATACGTCTTAAAAACTATAAAATCTTAATTTTAAAACTTAGAGAAAGGTGAAGCCCAAGTTACAGAAACCACATACAACTCTATGCACATCTGCACAAAAAGCAAAAGCAGCCATAATTTCTTTTGTTTCTTAAAAAAAATGAGAATGAGGTGGGGGTGGGGCATACAGCACTTGTTTGTTCAATGGAAGCTTTGAAATGCTTCTCAAAAGACTAACTTTGAAACGGTTCGATAGGAAAATGCTCCATAGGAAGGACTTTACGAAATACGGCCACCATGTAAAATGACTAGTTTCAATTTTTAAAAAGATCGAAAAATTTTAGATTTTAAAACCCACACCCCTAAAATTTTAATCAAAAAACCCCTAAGCCATATATATACACCACACACACACACACACACACCCCACAAAATATACGCGCATTCAAAGCAGCAGCTAACAGTGCCCAAGATTTAAAAATCTGTTTGAAACATTTCACTTGAATCTTCAGAAGAAAGTTCCCATTCACACAAATTTTGTCTCAATTACCAACAAAGAAAATCTAATATGCCAGTTTTATCAAACATCATCTAAAGTGTTTTACAAAGTTGTGAAAGAAATGCCACGTTACCTCTGAGTTCCACCTAGAAATTAAAGCTTTTTCTGTGAGAGATGGGGGGCAGGAAACCCAGTAGTTGAAGGATTTTATCAAGAAATGAGTTAAGATAGTCACTGATGGGATGCTTTAGCCCATCAGTGGGACAGGAATGCTTCTTGATTCTAGGTTTTCCCCTCCTCCACAGTTCCCTTTGGACCAGAGGAATTCCTCTAAACCCTTGGGATCCTGCAACTTTATACTCAAAGCATCTGGAAGTTTGCTGCCCTCCTTCCTGGTCTGTGTGGTCACAATTGCTTAAAAATTTAGGCTACAAGATGACACTTCGCACCAATGTAGGTCATTAATTTATAATCAGTGATGCATGAAGCTAAGTTAAATAAAACTAATTCATTAATTTTAGGAATTATGTAACTTCAATTTACATAGTTAACTTTAAAAGTACTTAAGTACCTCTAAAGCCAGGCAGAATGGTTTACAACATAGCAATTTATAAACAAAACTTTTTTTTTTAAGATTTTATTTATTTATTTGGCACAGAGAGATCACAAGTAGGCAGAGAGGCAGAAACACAGGGGGAAGCTGACCCCCCGCCGAGCAGAGAGCCCCATGCGGTTCTCGACCCCAGGACCCTGAAATCATGACCTGAGCTGAAGGCAGAGGCTTAACCCACTGAGTCACCCAGACGCCCTAAACAACAACTTTGAATATCCCACAATATGAGAAAAAAGTTAATATTAGGGCAATTTTTTCTAAGAATCCTCTGCTTCTGGGAGCACCTCAGTGGCTCGGTCAGTTAAGCATCTGCCTTTGGCTCAGGTCATGATCTCAGAGCTCCAAAGGGGGTTCGAGATCCACAGGGGGTTTTGTAGGGAACAAGGTTCTCCCTCTCCCTCTGGTTCCCCACCCCCACCCTCACCCCCCATGCTCTCTCTTAAATAAATAAAACCTAAAAAAAAATAAAAAAAAAAGAATCCTCTGCTTCTGAGTGTTTCTAATTTCTCAAGACTAGAAACCTACATTTCTTGTGTTTATAAATAAAATTAAAGAAACAAAATAGTAATCTATTTGTCTAGAAGCCTTCCCAAATAAAGGAAAAATTTAAATATTAAATTTTTTAAAAACACACACATCGCCTTTAAAATAATGGTAATTCCAGTTCTGATTCTAAGTTGCTGGATTCCAGGTATTGCTCTTTCATGTATTTAATATGTGGACTTTAATGAGATGACTGGCTATAAATCCTGAAACTATGTGTGCCAGAGACAAAACAAGGGCAATGTGAGAAAAAATCAAGAGCTTAGAGAGCATTCTTAAATTTCTATCATTTTTTCAGAGAGAACAAAGATATAAAATACAAAGGAGGTAGGGAACAAGTTGAAACAGAAAACAGCAAGATCAGATAAATTCTTCAAGAAGAAAAAAATCTACAATGGGCCTTGTTTTAGTTTACTTGACTCAGCCTTCTTTAAGTTGTCAAGGACATAGTAGCACACATACTTCTTTCCTCTTTCTAACCAGATATCCTGTACAGGTCTCCAGAATAAATCTGATGAGCAGTGACAGCACCAACCAGAGGTGAAGGGCTTTGAAAGATTGTATGGTTATAACAAGGGCCAAGAAAGGAAAACCTAAATAAACAGGAGGAAAAAAAGACACATAGCTTGCTGAATTTTCTACCTAAGTTAAGTTTCCCAGTGAATTTTTCTACCAATGATAAGCATAAAAAGAACTTGGCTGTTTCTGATTATAGAAGTGTTAACACAGGGAGAAAAAAAAAATTGACAGCCTAAGTTTTAAAGTGTAATAAACTTTACTACTATTCTTTTTTTTCTTTAATTTATTTATTTGACAGATAGAGATCACAAGTAGGCAGAGAGGCAGGCAGAGAGAAGAGAGAGAGGAGGAGGAAGCAGGCTCCCCACTGAGCAGAGAGCCCGATGCGGGGCTCGATCCCAGGACCCTGAGATCATGACCCGAGCCGAAGGCAGAGGCTTTAACCCACTGAGCCACCCAGGCGCCCCAACTTTACTACTATTCTTGAAAAACAAAAAAGCCAGTCAAGCTTTAATAAGTAGTTTTTTTTTTTAATGTAAAGTCAAATCAAGTGGCATTCATGGATGCCTCATTACATTTCTTTAAGAAGCTATGCAAGTGAATTATCTTTAGTCATTAAGTATTTGAAAAGGCTTTAAGTGTTATATCCGTAAAAAATGCTGGAAAAGCAGTTATATAAACATTTCCAGTGTGTTCAAGAAATATTCAAAATGGGACGCCTGGGTGGCTCAGTTGGTTAAGCAGCTGCCTTCGGCTCAGGTCATGATCCCAGCGTCCTGGGATCGAGTCCCACATCAGGCTCCTTGCTTGTCAGGGAGCCTGCTTCTCCCTCTGCCTCTGCCTGCCATTCTGTCTGCCTGTGCTCGCTCTCTCTCTCTCTCTCTCTGACAAATAAATAAATAAAATCTTAAAAAAATAGATATATAAAAAAAATATATTCAAAATGGAAAAAAAAGAAATATTCAAAATGGACAAAAACAATACAGATTTTTAAAAATTTATTAAATTCAATTCATTAACCATTATTTGTGTGCCTTTTGAAATTATTTAGCTAAGAACCTTATTTTAGACCGTTATATTATATAATATTCAAGTCAATAAAATTAATATTTCTGCACATTTTTAAAGCCCATAAATAACATTAAAAAGCAAATGACTGAGGGGTGCCTGGGTCGCTCAGTGGGTTAAAGCCTCTGCCTTTGGCTCGGGTCATGGTCCCAGGGTCCTGGGATCGAGCCCCGCATTGGGCTCTCTGCATGGCAGGAAGCCTGCTTCCTCCTCTCTCTCTCTCTGCCTGTCTCTCTGCCTACTTGTGATCTCTGTCTGTCAAATAAATAAATAAAATCTTTAAAAAAAAAAAAAAGTAAATGACTGAGAAAAAATTTTTACTTTATGACACTACACACCATACACAAAAGTAAAACCAAAATGGACTAAAGACCTAAATGTGAGACCTGACACCATAAAAATCCCAGAGGAGAGCACGGGCAGTAATTTCTCTGACATGAACTTTAGCAACATCTTTCTAGATATTTCTCATGAGACAAGGGAGATAAAAGTAAAAAAAAAAAAAAAAAAATACTGGGATTACATCAAAATAAAAAGCTTCTACATAGCAAAGGAAACAATCAACAAAACTAAAAGACAACCTACAGAATGGAAGAAGGTGTTTGCAAATGGCATATCCAATATAGGGTTAGTATCCAAAATAAATAAAGAATTGATACAACTCAACACCCACAAAAACAAATAACCCAATTAAAAAATGGGCAGAAGATATGAACAGGCATTTCTCCAAAGACCTCCAGATGCTAACAGACACATGAGAAGATGCTCAGCGTCCCTCATCATCAGGGAAATGCACATCAAAACCACAATGAGATACCACCACACACCCGTCAGAATGGCTAAGATCAAAAACATGAGACAACAAGTGTTGGTAAGGGTGGAGAAAAAGGAACCGCTGTGTACTTTTGGTGGGAATGCAAGTTGGTGTAGCCACTCTGGAAGACAGCATGGAGGCTCCTCAAAGAGTTAAAAATTGGACTACCCTATTATCTAGTAACCTGTACTACTGAGTACCTGCCCCCAAAATACAAAAACACTAACTCAAAAGGATATATGCACCTTGGGTTTATTGCAGCATTATTTATTCAATAGCCAGATTACGGAAGCAGCCCAGGTATCCACTAATAGATAAAAGGATGAAGATGTGGTATGTATGTATACACACACAGAGCAGAGAGATATTATTCAGCCATAAAAAAGAATGAAATCCTGCCATTTGCAACAATATGGATGGAGCTAGAGAGTATAATGCTAAGTGAAATAAGTCAGAGAAAGACAATACCATATGATTCACTTATATGTGGATTTAAGGAATAAAACAAATGAGCAAAGGAGAAACAAACCAAGAAACAGACTCTTAACTATAGAAAACAAACTGATGGTTACCAGAGGGGATGTGTGAAATAGGTGAAGGGGATTAAGAGTACACTTATCATAGGGATGCCTGGGTAGCTCAGTCACTTAAGCCTCTAATTTCGGCTCAGATCATGACCTTAGGGTCCTGGGATCAAGTCCTGCATCAGGCTCCTCACTCAGTAGGAAGGCAGTTTGTCCCTCTCCCTCTGCTCCTCCCCCCTCATGTTTTGTTTCTCTCAAACAAATAAAATCTTTAAAATAAAAAAATAAATTAGAAAAGAGTACACCTATCATGATAAGCACTGAATAATGTACAGATTTATTGGATCACTATATTATACACCTAAAACCAATATAACACTTTATGTTAACTATACTGTAATTTGAAAAAAAGCAAAAGATTAACTTTTTTTTTTTTTTTACTTTTTGACATTTATTGCTATGTGCAATAAATGAAGCACTCAAAACAAATCAACAAGAAAGGAAACGATAAGAAAAAAGGGGGAAATGTAATTCACAGGAATATTATAAAGGGATATTAATGGCCAAGGTACATGAAAAAAAACAATTTAAGAAATGAAAATTTTAAAAACATTTTTTTAAAGATTTTATTTGTCGGAGAGAGAGAAAGAGCACACATAAGCAAGGGGAGCAGCAGGCAGAGAGAGAAGCAGGCTCCCCAGAGAGCAAAGAGCCCAATGCAGACTCTATCCCAGGACCCTGGGATCATGATCTGAGCCAAAGACAGATGCTTAACCGACTGTGCCACCCAAGCGTCCCTTAAAAACATTTTTTTAATTAGCAACAATAATAAGATAATGCCCAAAGATGGCCAGAGAAGGAAAAAAACCACTTTCACACACCTCTAACAGGGTATTTGTCAACCTAACAAACATATCCCCTAACCCAGCAAATTTATTCTATGGAAACAGAGATATGCAAAGATATATTCATCATATCATCTATGTCAAACAAAATAGAAGTTTGGCTAAGTTATGGTACACCCATATGATGTAATACAACACAGAAATATAATTTTGTAGGGATATATTTTACATGGGAACACAATCACATTGTATCATGAAAAAGTAGGTAAAAAACCAGTATATGCAGAATAATCCATTTTCAAAATAAAAGTAATTATTTTAAAGTACAAATGTAACCTACAGCACGTTCTTGTTTAAAAAAAAAAAAAAAAAGGCCACAGGGATGCCTGGGTGGCTCAGTCATTAAGCATCTGCCTTTGGCTCAAGTCATGATCCCAGAGTCCTGGGATCAAGTCCCACATCAGGCTCCTTGCTCATCAAGGAGCCTGCTTCTCCCTCTGCCGGCCACTCCCCTGCTTGTGCTTGCTTTCTCTCTCTCTCTCTCTGGCAAATAAATAAATAATAAAATCTTTAAAAAATAAATTAACTAAAAATTTAAAAAAATTTTTAAAGAAGCCACAGGTAAAAGCAAAAGTTCCCTTTACCACTCAACACCCCTTTCCAGATATAATTGCTACTACCGATTTGATATATAGCCTTTCAGATCTTCTCTATGTATGAATATACATACATCTACAGTTACATATAGAAATACATATTTGTTTTGACTTAATGGTATTACATCGTATGTATTTTGAGGGGTTGCTTTTTTCACTTAACACATCTTGGAAAGCTTTCTTAGTAAACAGGAATCCTCTCATTCTTCTAAATGGTTCTATATTATTCTAAAGGATAACTATACCGGGGGAACCTGGGTGGCTCAGCGGGTTGAGCCTCTGCCTTCGGCTCGGGTCATGATCCCAGGATCCTGGGATCAAGCCCCGCATCGGGCTCTCTGCTCAGCGGGGAGCCTGCTTCTCCCTCTCTCTGCCTGCCTCTCTGCCTACTTGTGATCTCTCTCTCTGTCAAATAAATAAATAAAATCTTAAAAAAAAAAAAAAGAATAACTATACCACAACTCATTTCAACATTTCTCTATTGACTTGGCCATGTGTGTTCTAAAGCTATACGTGTAAGACAAAAAGAAGAAAAAGAAGTATGAAGCCAAATACAAATCAAACTATTTGTCATAGTTATCTCTGCATGCTTTCCTCAATTCTTCAATTTGAGCATTTATTACTTTTTTTCTATTAGAGAAAAACTGTTATACTAAAATAATGAAAAATAATGTTAAAGTAATGTGATTTTAGAATATATCACATTACATCTAAGAAATAATATTTTTATATTATAGCTATCACTTAATGAATGATTATTGACCAAAGTAAATGTTTTCTCTACTCAAAGAGTACTTCCCCTCGTGTAGTAAGAACAGCAGTAACACTATTAATCTATGTAATGAATGTAATGAATAAGCAATGCTTGGAAAAAAATAAAAATGAATCATTTATGAAATATCTTTGGGTGAGTATCAACTAACAATCTTTAACCATACTTTTCCCAGAATCCCAAGATTCTTCTGAGGACTTCTGTGAATCTTTACAAAACTGAATGTGGCAACAGCAAGCACATCTTTGTTTCTACTCTAACGCTTCCAAATTCTACTTACACATAGTTTGTATTATTTGTACTCATAAAGCAGTCATGAGAAATGCTTTAAAATGTCAAATTATTTGCGCTGTTTGAAATTCTTAATGATGATAAAATAGTTAAAAATATAAAACATTTAAAGTTTTTCATACATAAAAATAAACAAATCATCATTTGTATATATGTGGTTCTGCCAAGATATCAAGATTCAACAAAACCTATACCTACAAGTATCAGAGTAAAACTGAAAAACACCAAAGATGATGTGAAAATATCAAAGTAGCTAGAGAAAAAAAATAACAGATGAGTCACAGGAAAAATAATTAGACTGACAGTTGAATTTCTCAATAGCAATGGAAACCAAAAGGTAAAAGAACAATATCCTCAATGTACTGAAAGAAAATGTCTGTCAATCTAGAGCTAAACACCCAGAGAAAATGTCTTTCAAGGGAGGAGGGGAAATAATGACATATTCAGATGAATGTAAACTGAGAAGGCATGCCACTAGCAGACCACCCACTAAAGAAAAATCTGAAGGATCTATCCCAGAGAGAAGAGAATTAATCCCAGATGAAAGGGTTGAGATGCTAAGAAGGAATAAACAGGGAAGAATATGTTGACTATGTTGGTAAATCTCAACAAATACTGACTATATGAATACTAATAATAGTTAATAGGTTTCCTATATAATTAATTAAAATACACAACAGTTGAGTGCCTGTGTGGCTTAGATGGTTGGGTGTCCAACTCTTGATTTTGGCTCAGGTCATGATCTCAGGTAAGATCGAGCCCTGAGTTGGGCTCTGCGTTGGGCATGGAGCCTAGCCTACTTAAGATTCTCTCTCTCCCACTCCCCCTCCCACACTTCAAAATAAATAAATAAAATAAAATATACAACAATAACAACATGAATGTGAAGGGGATAAATAGGTACAGTGTTCTAATTTCCTTTTATTATCTTAGTACAGAATAAAGACGTTGATCAATTACAGAATTCCATTAAGTCAAGAAAGCATGTTAAAATTTTTTTTTTGTGGACTTTTTCTTTTTAAAAGATTTTATTTATTTGACACAAAGAGAGAGATCACAAGTAGGCAGAGAGGCAGGCAGAGGGAGAAGGGGAAGCAGGCTCCCCGCTGAGCAGAAAGCCCAATGCGGAGCTTGATCCCAGGACCCTGAGATCATGACCTGAGCCGAAGGCAGAGGCTTAACCCACTGAGCCACCCATGCGCCCCAGCATGTTAAAATTTTTAGAGTATTAAAAGAACAGAAAATATAACGTATAACTTCCAAACAAGAAGAGGAGAAAATGGAATAAGAAAAAATAACCCAAAAAGGACAAGAAAGGAAAATAAAACATAGAAAAGGCAGGACAAATAAAAGCCTCAAAATAAGGTGGCATACTGAAAACCAAATATGTCTGTAATCACAATAAATATAAGTAGTTTAAAAGCTCCAGTTAAAAGACAGACTGGCTGACTAGCCAAAAAATCAAAATCCAACTATTTACAAGAAATGAATCTTTTTAGGTAAGACTAGATAAATGTTGAACATTAGAAACAGAGAGACCAAGAACACCAACCAAACATAAGCTGGTATAGCTACATTAATATAAGATAAAGCAAATTCTAAGGTTAAAAAAATAAAGAGTTACCATAAAGAGGGTTACTACAGAAGATTCAACTGACCAGGACACTACAGCAGTTCAAAATTTGTACATACCTGATAATATAGACACAAAAATAGATAAAGCATAAAGTAAACACTAGAAAAACTAGTACAAAAACAAACTTATAATCATAATGGAACCTACAGAGGAAAAACAATTCGAGTAACACCAAACCTCTCAGCAGAAACCCCCAGAAGCCAAAAGGAAGTTACACTACATTTTTCAAGGGCTTAAAGAAAAGAACTTTCAGCTTTTCCGCTAAGGTCAGGAACACGGCAGGGATGTCCATTATCACCACTGCTACTCAATATAGTACTAGAAGTCCTAGCCTCAGCAATCAGACAACAAAAGGAAATTAAAGGCATCCAAATTTGCAAAGAAGAAGTCAAACTATCACTCTTCACAGATGATATGATACTATATGTGAAAAACCCAAAAGACTCCACTCCAAAACTGCTAGAACTTGTACAGGAATTCAGTAAAGTGTCAGGATATAAAATCAATGCACAGAAATCAGTTGCATTTCTCTACACCAACAACAAGACAGAAGTAATAGAAATTAAGGAGTCAGTCCCATTTACAATTACACCCAAAACTATAAGATACCTAGGAATAAACCTAACCAAAGAGGCAAACAATCTATACTCAGAAAACTATAAAGTACTCATGAAAGAAATTGAGGAAGACACAAAGAAATGGAAAAATGTTCCATGCTCCTGGATTGGAAGAACAAATATTGTGAAAATGTCTATGCTACCTAAAGCAATCTACACATTTAATGCAATTCCTATCAAAGTACCATCCATTTTTTTCAAAGAAATGGAACAAATAATCCTAAAATTTATATGGAACCAGAAAAGACTTCGAATAGCCAAAGGAATATTGAAAAAGAAAACCAAAGTTGGTGGCATCACAATTCCGGACTTCAAGCTCTATTACAAAGCTGTCATCATCAAGACAGCATGGTACTGGCACAAAAACAGACACATAGATCAATGGACCAGAATAGAGAGCCCAGAAATAGACCCTCAACTCTATGGTCAACTAATCTTCGACAAAGCAGGAAAGAATGTCCAGTGGAAAAAAGACAGCCTCTTCAATAAATGGAGTTGGGAAAATTGGACAGCCACATGCAGAAAAATGAAACTGGACCATTTCCTTACACCACACACGAAAATAGGTTCAAAATGGATGAAGGACCTCAATGTGAGAAAGGAATCCATCAAAATCCTTGAGGAGAACACAGGCAGCAACCTCTTCGACCTCAGCCGCAGCTACGTCTTCCTAGGAACATCGCCAAAGGCAAGGGAAGCAAGGGCAAAAATGAACTATTGGGATTTCATCAAGATCAAAAGCTTTTGCACAGCAAAGGAAACAGTTAACAAAACCAAAAGACAACTGACAGAATGGGAGAAGATATTTGCAAATGACATATCAGATAAAAGGCTAGTGTCCAAAATCTATAAAGAATTTAGCAAACTCAACACCCAAAGAACAAATAATCCAATCAAGAAATGGGCAGAAGACATGAACAGACATTTCTGCAAAGAAGACATCCAGATGGCCAACAGACACATGAAAAAGTGCTCCACATCACTCGGCATCAGGCAAATACAAATCAAAACCACAATGAAATATCACCTCACACCAGTCAGAATGGCTAAAATTAACAAGTCCGGAAATGACAGATGCTGGCGAGGATGCGGAGAAAGGGGAACCCTCCTACACTGTTGCTGGGAATGCAAGCTGGTGCAACCACTCTGGAAAACAGCATGGAGTTTCCTCAAAATGTTGAAAATAGAACTACCCTATGACCCAGCAATTGCACTGCTGGGTATTTACCCTAAAGATACAAACGTAGTGATCCGAAGGGGCACGTGCACCCAAATGTTTATAGCAGCAATGTCCACAATAGCCAAACTATGGAAAGAACCTAGATGTCCATCAACAGACGAATGGATAAAGAAGATGTGGTATATATACACAATGGAATACTATGCAGCCATCAAAAGAAATGAAATCTTGCCATTTGCGACGACGTGGATAGAACCAGAGGGTATCATGCTTAGCGAAATAAGTCAATCGGAGAAAGACAACTATCATATGATCTCCCTGATATGAGGAAGTGGAGATGCAACATGGGGGGGGTTAAGGGGGTAGGAGAAGAATAAATGAAACAAGATGGGATTGGGAGGGAGACAAACCATAAGTGACTCTTAATCTCACAAAACAAACTGAGGGTTGCTGGGGGGAGCGGGTTTGGGAGAGGAGGTGGGGTTATGGACATTGGGGAGGGTATGTGCTATGGTGAGTGCTGTGAAGTGTGTAAACCTGGTGATTCACAGACCTGTACCCCTGGGGATAAAAATACATTATATGTTTATAAAAAATAAATTTTAAAAAACGGAAAAAATAAAAAAGAAAAGAACTTTCAATACAGAATTCTTCTATATCCAGCAACTATCCTTCTAGAATGAACGGGAAATAAAGACATTCTTGGATGGGAAAACTAAGAATTTGTTGCCAGATGACCTACCATAGAAGAATGACTAAAAGTTCTCTGAAACAGAAAGGAAATGATTAAAAAAAAAAAAAAAAGGAATCTGAAAATCAGGAAGAAAGAACTGAAATGGCAAAAATATACTACTTTACTTCTCCTGAATTTTCTAATTATGTTTAACAGTTGAACAAAAATTGTAACACTATCTAATTAATTCATTCTCAACGAATGTAAATAAGAAAATTTTATTATGAATGAGGGAGGGTAAAGGGATATAAACTGAAGTAAGGTTTCTAAATTTCACTTTAACTGGTGAAATGCCTAGTAGGATAAAGGACAGAGGAGGCAGATCTCAGAAAGTATCCACGAAACCACATTTTTTAAAAAGTGCTCTGCATCTATTTACTCAGCTCTCTAAATCTGGCTTTTCAACCATGGTTTTACTTAAGGCCTCTAATGAGCTCTCCTCTCCTCTTGACGTTTATGCTGTACTTGACAGTGTTGAATACCTCTTAAAATCTCTCATCCCCTGTTGTTAGGGAAACCAACCTATTAACTCTCCTACATTTATGTATACTTTTTCTCAGTGTCCTGAATTGATTTCTATCTTCTAGTCATCCCTTATTTTTGTGTTTCTCAAAGTCTGGACCTCAAACCATGTGCAGAGGAATCACCCGAGCCCCACTCCAGACCCACTGATTCCTAGGTATGAGTTCCATACCTTTGAATAAGTTCCCCCTTTGAATAAGTTCTTTGAATAAGTTCTCCCTCCCACCCCGCCAAAGTGATTCAAGTGTGAAAATTGTTTTAAATATTCACCCACAGGGTTCTGTCCTTGGTTCTTTTCTATTTCTGTTACACATGCACAATTAAAGCCACACCCAAAACTTCCCCCACTTACTGCTATCAGTTGGATGTGTAAGCTGCCTACCATCGGCCCTTGCCCCAGACAGCACCTATAATCCTACCTGACACAAAGGATATTTATTTGAATGAGCATGATGGCTCTCAAACCTGCTTTGTCAATTAAGACCTATCTCTTTTGGATTCCATACCTGTATGTGCAGCTATCCAACAGATATGTTCACCTGGTGTCCTAAGTTACCCTGAATTTGTTAGGATTAAGTTCAGCCAACAGTAACAGAAAAACCTAAAAGAATAGTGGTTTACTCATAGAACACAGAAGTTTATTTCTCTCAATAACAGTCTGGAACAGGCCAGTATGAAAATTCTGCTCCACAAAAAGTCTCAGGGATTTTGGGTCCTTTCTGCTTTCCACTCCACTATGCCTAGAAGATGGTCCCCATTTCATGGTTCAGGATGGAACTCCACCCAAAACAAGCACATAACTAGCAGCAGGACAGATGCAGAAAGAAGGAAGACAGAAGGGTACATTCATCTCTAATATACTTCCTATAAGTAGAACATATTAGCTCTACTTTTATCCCATTGGCCAGGACTTAGTCTCGTGGCCATATATATGTAACTGCTAGGGAGGCTGTAAAAGTAGTCTTCATGTTAGGCAGCTGAACTGTGTTACTACGAAAAAAGGGAGACCAGATAGTAGAAGACAATAGAATTCTTGGCCATGCATTCCAAAGTCACCATGTTCCAAACTGAACCACCTCATTTTCCAAGTAAACTGTGTGATTTTATACCTTTGTGATGTGTCCACCCTACCCGTATCTCTATTCCGCCTGGCAAACTCCTCCTTTCTTAATACTCATATCATGTGTCTTTCTATTAAGCATTCCTTTACCAACCACTTTTCCCTCCAGCCTAAAAAAACTGGATGTCTTTGGGCCACTTTCGTATCTAGCACACATCTGTATTTTTGCATTGCTAGTTCTGCATATATACATATTTTTTTAAAGCCTGTTCTTCCATTTATCCTTCTTTGACTAGAAGGTAAACTCCTTGAGGGCAGAGACTGCCTTAGTGTCATACATACATAAGATCTGAAACATATTAAATTTTACAAAAATCAGCCATTAATATCTACTTCCTAGAATTATGGCAGCAGGGAACTGGTAAAATAGGTCCCTGAAAAGAAGGACAACATCGTATGTAGTATTGTAATATAATGGGATGTGTTAAAGTCCCAAATCCAAAAAGATTCTAACAGCAGTTACAAGAATATGACTATATGCTTTTATCTAGCCATTGCTCTCATGCTACACACATTACTTACATATTTTCTACACTCACCTTTTTTTCCAATCTAAATAAATTTTAGTTGGATAAATTTTAAGTATAAGTATGCTTACATTTGATTCTACTAGTAAGTTTATCTTTAACTTAAGCCAATGATTAGGTTCTATGCTTAGATCCCACTTAAATCTCAGCACTTATTCCATCACAGAAGACTAGGTTAGGCATGTCTAAGCTTTTGGAAGAGTCCCTAAGAAACCTCAATATTTGATGATTTTTTTTGGAAAGAAAGTATCTAGATGATCATAGAATTCAATTTAGGAAGAAGCACAGCATTACAACTGATAAACAACCGACTATAACAACATGTTAATCTTCCATAGTCTAAAATTTTCGGTGACACAGGCACCTGGGTGGCTCAGTCGGTTAAATGTCTGACTCTTTACTTCAGCTCAGGTCATGATCTCGGGGTCATGAGACCGAGTCTCATGCTGGGTTGGTGCTCAGCAGAGAGTCTGCTTGAGAGTCTCTCCCTCTGCCCCTCCCCCAACTCACTCACACATTTTCTCTCTCTCTCTCTCTCTCTCTCAAATAATCTTTTTTAAAAATAAATAAATAAATAAATAAATAAAATTTTCACATGCAGACAGGTAGATTTTACTTAAGACTATCAAAGTATCAGTTTAACGTGAAAAAACTGACCAAAATTATGCAAAATATGTATATAACAGTTGTTATGCCTTACCCTTTAAAAACTACCATTGAGATATAAACAATGGAATACTATGTGCAATTTTAAATTGAATATCAACTTTAAACATAGCTAAGCACCCCAAAATGCTTACAGTAGCAAGGCATCAACGGCCCAAGTGTGACTTGTAGCTTGCCCATATTCTCCAATGTGGACTATCAATTCAGATTATGATGCTGAGTTGGCTCTCAAAAATTCTAATCATTTCCCATCTTCTACCTCCAGTTCTCTAGCCTAAGCAGTGCCCTTCCTGTTCTGTCTGCTGCTCCAGCTGAGCAAAAGTCCTAACCTCAATGCCAAAAGCAGTTAGAACTAAATTTAATAAAATAAAAGAGTATGTAGTCACTTATTATCTTACCATGAGTTCCTGGTGGTTGTAATACATCTCCTGTCAGGCGACACCACCCAACTGGGAAAATATCTCGACAATCGTACTTGCACCAATAATCAAAAGCTCCACTCCAGCCATCAAATGTGATATAAACTTCATCTCCTCTAACATCTCCAATAGTTGCAGGGCAGATCAGATAAGGGTTCTTTTTGTCTATAGCTTCAAGCTTCATTCCCACTTTAAAATTATTTAGAGGTGGCTTTGGTGGTTCCTACCAAAACATTTAAAAAAAAGTTTTTTGTTAAGATGTAATAAGAAGCATTTGCTCAACTGTTATCTCACAACTTTTAGCAATCAAAAATTAAACTCCATGTTTATCAATTAAATACAGGAAGAAAACTTTTCTCAGAGATCTCTCTGAAACTCTGCTCTACGTGTCACTTACACTGGAGCAGAGCCGAGAACCTGGAAGAAAACAAAACCAGACTGATAGTAATTCATTCAGTCATCTAAGAAATATGTGTTATATAGTATATACCAGAAATTGAGGATTCATTAGTGAACAAAAAACTAACAAAGATCCCTGCTCTGGTGGAGCTTACCTTCTAGTGGTGGTGGTGGTAGTGGTTGGGGTATGGGTAGGGGAAAAAGAGACAAGCAATCAACAAGAAATGTAGAAAGAGGGACTCAAACAAACCTAACAAATGTATAAATTATAGTGTATGTTGAAAGCTGCTAAGTCCAAGGAGAATAAACAGCAACAGATAATATCTTAAAAAAAAAAGAAAGAAAGAAAGAAAAAAACCACCTCCAAGTATAAAATGCAGACACAAGAACATGAAAGTCATATAATCTGGGGTCATTTATGATATCCAATCCAGAAACCAATATTTAAAAAGCATACTTTAGTTATAAAAATTTAAAGCATGCAAATGCTAACCCAATTCTTAGAAAACCTAAGTGCTATGTTAAAAGCAACACCTTTTCTTTCAATTTGCTTTTTATTCTAGTAAATAGCACCATCATCGACCCAGTCACCCAAGCCAAAAGACTGGAAATAGTCCTAGACCAGGGGTTGTCAGCCCAACAAAACATCAAAACACTTGAGGCCACACCCCCAGGATATTGATTGAATTGGTCTGGAGTGGGGCCCAGACATCAGCAAATTTTAATTACCCAGGTAATCCTAATGTGCATCAAAGGCTGAGAACCACTGTGCTAGACACATCCTATTCCCTTAACACTCACATTCAAAGACCAAGACCTGCCAATTCTATCCCTTAGATCCCTAGGATAACGACATTAAAAGTCAACCTTCGATCATTTAGTATATGCCAGGCACTGTTCTAAATGTTTTTCAGATATATTTAATTCTCACAACAACCCTATAATGTCAATGCAATTATCCCCATTTTATAGATGATAAAACTGATGCACAATTGCCTACGAATATACCAGAAGTATCAGAGCTAGATTTTAAACGAAGGCAGACAACTCCTTGGAACATCCTACCACATCACCTGCTTGGACAACTCCAAC
This sequence comes from Lontra canadensis, assembly GCF_010015895.1. NCBI lineage: Eukaryota > Metazoa > Chordata > Mammalia > Carnivora > Mustelidae > Lontra > Lontra canadensis. The sequence continues at coordinate 2,347,827 of NW_022631110.1, forward strand.
TGATCCACTTCAAAGCCCAGGTCCCCTGGTCTCTTTAAGGCTTCCCTGGCCAGTTCCTGCCTACTCCTACGGCCCCTCAATGGAGGTGCTCTTGCCTTCAATTGCAAAACTACTCTTGAAATGTGTTTACTCCTCTGAGACTAAGGGATTCTCAAAAGAAGATATATCTTATTCATATTATTTCCAACAGAGTACTCAACAGCAAGATCTTTTCTCTAAAAAAATGAATTAACCAAGTAATCACCTGAAGAACAGTAAACAAGCTTTAAACTAATTCTTTCACTAAGATAAAATTTAAAAATATATCTGGTAGGTTGATTCCCTTTTTAAATGTCCCCTTTAAACCCATCTCATTGTCCTGTACTTTCCCAGTGATACCCTTTATACCCTTGAAGTCTTAAAGTTCCTTAATTATAAGTCTTCAAAGTCCTTTTAATTACATAATCTTGATTTGATTCTTAAAAAACACCCAAAAGTCAGCAGGCCAAAAGTCAGCTTGATCAAAGATCAAAGTTATTTGATAAATAAGTAGCTGGTAAGTAAGAAGCAGAATTACTGCCACTTCATGAAGGGGCTAAAGGTTAACTAACGGTTACTACATAAGGAAGGAAAAAAGGGAGGTGGATTTAACAAAACATAACTTTGGCAGTTAATAAACTTGTGCTGCATGTGCACAGAACAGAGGAAATATCCAAGGCACACATAAGGTTCCTAGGGCCTTACACGATCATGTAACCAAATAAGAATAAGACTTTCTGTGGCAAAGCGAACTAAATTCAAATGGCAATATACATTTTCTGCTACAAAACAGAATTAAGACAGGAATGAACAGGAAAGAGAATTTTAAGATTCAAGCTATAATCTAAAAAGAGAACCCAAATGCAACAGTAGATCATCAATGCCACTATTAGCTGACAGGTTAAAAAAAAAAAAAGATTATGGACAAAATGCAATTTATTCTCTAAGATTTTCATATTGTTTATTAATTCTTCTACATTTCATGAATACGCTATCAAAGTGACTTACATCAGTATAGCCATACAAACAAATATTAACAGAGCTCTGGAAGAAAACTAATATTGATTTTTAAAAAATCAAAGGAACTGCTCCTTTTTCATAAATAAAGGAAAGGGTTTTATCTCAAAAAACAAGCTACCTCCAGATTTAGATAACTGGAAAAATGGTTCCCTCTGCTGTCCACAAAAGGTAATGATATAAAGTTGCTTTTAAAAATGTTTTTAAAGAATATGGTTTGTCATCACCAGTTCTTGAATTACTTCCTAAACACAAAGATATAATTTGTAGGGGTGCCTAGCTTACTCAGTCAGTAGAGAATGCAAATCCTGGTCTTGGGGCCCTGAGTTCAAGCCCAACGTTGAGCAGAGAGCTTACTTAAAAAAAAATTGGGGTGGGGGTGCCTTGGTGGCTCAGTTGGTTAAGCAACTGCCTTATGCTCAGGTTATGATCCTGGAGTCCTGGGATCGAGTCCCACATCCATCCGCCTCCCTGCTCGGCAGGGAGTTTGCTTCTCCTGCTGACCTCTCTCCTCTCTTGTTCTCTCTCAGATAGATAGATAGATAGATAGATAGATAGATAGATAGATAGATAAACAAATATATATATATATATATAAAAAACTTGTGAAAGCAAGAGCTTAAAAAAAACAAGGGATCATTCTTTTCACCGTGAGAAAAAAATTATTCTTTCTTAGACGGTAGTAAAGAATGCTCTTTTAACCACTCTCCTTGCCTACCTACATACAATACGGTTCTCCTTAAAGGCTATTTCTTCTCATATCCCACAGACTCTGAAGCTAGTGTGAGCATCATCTGCATTACCCCTTTGCCGCCATATTGCCGCCATATTCTTACCCCTGTAACCTCATGGCTCCTTCTCTCCCTTTCTTCAGATCTTCATTCCAATGGCATCTTCTCAGCAAGACCTTCCTGGCCACCTATCTAAAATGTCACCCTCCCTTTTCCTTAGCAGGTACAACCATCAAACATAATAGAGACTTTATTTACTTTGCATGCTTTATTATGAATTTCCCCAGCTAGAAGGCAAGCTCCGTAAGGACAGGAGCTCTTTTACTGTTTTGTTTATGGCTGTATTCCCAGAGTCTACTTCTGACCACAGACTTCTATCCTTAACTTTTACTTCTTTACTTTTTTAATCAACTACTTCTTTGATCTCATCAAAAATTTTAGTCCCTTAAACTTCATTTATTTATTCACAAATATGTACAAAATGCCTACTAATGCCAAACACTACTAAAGGCTCCTAATAAACATTAACTAGAGAAACAGACAGATATCTCCCCCTTGTGGTATTCACATGCTAGTAAAGAGAAAGATGAGAAACACCGTAACATAAGCATATTTATCTAAGTTAGAAATGACAAGTGCTTATGCAAAAAAACAAAGTAAAGCAGAGTAAGGGAGATCCAGAGAAAAATGTATGGAGGGGCTGTGTTAAACTTAAAACTGGGCGAGGCACCTGGCTGGCACAGTCGGTTAAACGGGGCGAACTCTTGGTTTCAACTTAGATGGTGAGATTAAGCCCTGTGATGGACTCCATGCTCAGGGCAGGTTCTGCTTAAGGCTCCCTTTGCCAGCCCTTCCCACCCCACTCTACCCTCTGGCACACATTCTCTCTCTAATAAGATCTTTTAAAATAATAATAAATAAACAAATTTTAAAAAGAAAGACTTCTTTTTTAGGATTTTATTTATTTATTTGAGAGAGAGAGAAGGTAGGGGGAGCACATGAGTTGAGGGGAGGGTGGAGAGAGGGAGAAGTAGACTCCCTGTTCAGCAGGGAGCCCGATGAGGGGCTCCATCCCAGGACCCCAGGATCATGACCTGAGCCAAAGGCAGATGCTTAACCGACGGAGCCACCCAGGCACCCCACAAAGAAATACTTTAAATAGGGTAATCAGAACAAGCCTCATACGGAAGATGACATGTGAGCACAACCCTAAAGGTGGTTATTAACCACACAGTTACCTACAGGCAGAGAAAACAGCCAGCACCAAGTCCCTAAAGCAGGAGATGTGTCCACATGTTCAAAGGACAAGGAAGTGAGTGTGGCTACAATTTAGTATGCAAGTGGGAGAGCAGGAGGAAACAAAGTTAGAGAGATAATGAGGTGTCGTATGTAGAACCATGGAGGCCACTATAAGGACTCTGACTTTTGAGTAAAATGGTGAGCCCCTGGACAATTTTGAGCAAAGAAGTGATATAATTTCATTTATATTTTAAAAGGAATATTCTGGTTACTGTGTTGATTACAAACTGTAAGCTTACAAATAAAGAGGTCAATGAGGAAGCTACTGAAGTAATCTAGGTGAGAGATAAAGGCAACTTGTACAAGCTGATAGCAAGGGAGATGTTAAAAAGTAGTTGGATTTTCAATATATTTTGAAGGTAAAGCCCATAGGATTTCCTTATGGACTAGATGTAGTGTGTGCAAGAAATAATCACCAAGGTTTTTGTCCCCAGCAATTGGAGTAACAGTTGTCACTCCTCTAGATGGGAAAGGCTACAGGCGGAAGTTTGAGATGTCTGTTGGACATCCAAGTGGGGTTGTTGAGTGGATATTCAAGTCTGAGTTGGGAGCAAAGCCTGAACTGGAAATATGGATTTGAAAGTCATCTGCACATAAACTGCATTTAAAGCCAGAAATTAGATGAGATCACCAAGAAATTAATACAGATCAGAGTTTTTCAACCTTGGCACTATTGCCATTTGGAGTTAGAACATTCTGTTGTGGCAGCTGCTCTGTGAATTGTAGGATGTTTAGCAATGTCCCTGGTCTCTACCCACTAGATGTAAGGAGCACCCCCCATACACTCAGTTGTAATGGACAAAAATGTCCCCAGATATTGCCAAATGTCTCATGGGAGGCAAATCACCCCCTTTCCAGGTTAAGAACCACTGATAGAGATAAAAAAGTGAAGGGGACCAAACACTCTAACATTCTATAATACTTTTCCACATCCAAGTTACAGAACATCATGTCAACCCAAAATCAACTTATCCCACTGTCATTTTATTATCTCTAAACCTTAATTCAAGATCACCATGGGACACCTGGGTGTCTCAGTCAGTTAAGTGTCTGACTCTTGATTTTGGTTCAGGTCATGATTTCAGAGTCATGAGATGAAGACCCGTATCAGGCTCCACACTGAGCATGGAGTCTGCTTGACATTCTCTCTCTCCCTCTGCCCCTCCCCCTGCTCATGCTCCAAGTAATTAAGTAAGTAAGTAAGTAAATAAATAAATAAATAAATAATAAATAAAATCTTTAAACAAAAAAAGATCGCCGACCACTTTATCTATTTATACTTAGTTGCTTGACACTACTGGAGTAAAGTCCCACATGATTATTACATGTAGTACCATATATTTAGTGTTCATCCTTAGCTGAATCCTCCAAAATATTATCATTTTTTACATTAGGCCATTCCTTTTCTCTAGGCCATTCCTTTTCCCATCTCATATAGCTGCTGTTCCATCTACCATTCACTTTAAGAAATTTTATGTATCCTCATTACATGTTTATTATTTTATTAACTTTCTTCTCAACCAGAGAGTAAGTTCTCTATCGCAGTGCTGGAACACAGTAGACATTCAATCTATGTATGAATCCTTCCCTCCAGCCTTCGTCAGTTTCCTATTTCACAAAGTAAACTGAAGCCATCAGGAATGAACGCTATCGATATTCTGTCCCCACAACTACAGATTTAACTCTACCTGAGGACACTTTTCACCTGGTCTTTAGTTCTTGCTAATGTAACCAATAAACTTTCTATCCACCAAATAGTCAAGAATCAGCTTTCCTCTCAACTGACCTTTAGTGATTACCTCATATAGCTACTCATATATCATAAAGCTGAGTGGGTATTTCTCAAGGTTCTAACCTTGACACTCCTCTCTTCTCCTAGGTATACTCTCTGGACTAGCTTATTCATTCTCAAGGCTTCCATCGTTACCATTTAAACTAAAAACTCCCATATCCACGTACACAAGCCAAACCTTGTTTTTAAGTTCTAAACACTTTACTTCCAACAGTCTGCTAGTAGTCATCCCTCCTCAAATTTCCCAGAGGTACGCTGAAATGTCCAAAACAAAACCCATTCTCTCCCTCTATATGTATTCATCTTCCTATATTCTCCATCTATCTTCATTTACCAAACAAGTATGTACTAGGACCTATGAGAGACACTGAGAATACAAAGACAGTTAACTGTTCAAAAGGAACTCACAGTCTAGGAAGAGACAATGAAAATAATAATGTAATCCAATTCCTATAAAGATTGAGATATGCACAAGGTGCTAAAGAAGTATAAGAATACAAAGGGAGAATTAGGGAAGAGACACTGGAGGATTTAATGCCTAACAAGAATCTTAGCCCTAACCAGAGATAACCAGCTCTAAAAAGGAACATCGCATTGACAGGCTATTAGAAGCAATTTAAAACATAAAATATAAAGCAAGGAGTGGCCACCATAATCCAGATCATACAGAACCTTAAAGGTAACAAACTTACACTTCATCCTGAGTGCAACTGGTAACTTCAAGAGTTTTAAGCAAGAAATGATGTGGTTAAGGCTCCTATATTAGATATTTCTGGCAGTTGTGTGGAAGGGTGAAGTTTAGAGGCAGTTATAAGGCTAGCTGAACCGTTCAGGCAAGAGGAAAGCCTGCACAAGGGGCAATGGTAGTAAGGTTAGAAAGAGACAGAAGAAAAAAAATAATTAGGAAGCTAAGTGGGTGGGCCTTCCTAATTAAATGGCTTTTCAGAGGCCAGGGTCAAGAAAGAGTGGTGATTTAAGATGGCTCTTGGCAAAGTTTCAAGCTTGGCTGAAAGGGCACCCACAAATCAATGAGTAAGAACAGAAATCCAACAGAAAAACAGGCAAAGGCTATAATCAAGTAATTCACAGAAAAATAAAAGGCCATTAAACACATTTTAAAAGCTCAGTTTCACTGGTAATTGGTTCAGTGTAAATGAGAGCAATGAGATACCATCCCCACCTACCCCAGGTCCCCCCAAAAAAGATACATAAAATTTTTAAAGATGGATGATATTCGATGCTAGTGAAGGTGTGGGAATAGAAACATCTATACAATAATAGTGGAGCATAGCTTGAAACATCCTTTAGGGATGCAATTTAATAGTATATATCAACACTTAAAGCACATATTCCCTTTGAACCAATAATTCTACTTCTAAAAGTGTAGCCTTCACACTTACACAGAAAGCTCTATACTACAGATGACTTAAACAAGAATATGGACACAACCTAAACATCCATCCTTAGGGACAGAGTAAACCAATTATGGTAATCTATACCACAGAATAGTAAAATACAACCTAAAACATATACGAAGCAAAATGAAAAGACTTCTAGAATATACATATTTTATGGGTAAGAATAAATCACAGAACAATATTCACAATATATTCAAGTTTATGTTTAAAAAAATAAAAGCCCATATATGTGAGTACACAGAAAAAAGTCTGAGAGAACACAAAGAAAACTTCTATTTGGAGAGAAAAGGTTGGAAAGGAGGAAAAGATGGGATGGATAAAAAGACATGCATTCTTTAGTCTAGCTAAGTATGTATTTTGATATCCCTTCTCCAAACACGAATTACTTTCATAATTTTAAAAATGAAAGATATAATGTGTGTGACATGTGGCATGTAACTAGCTAATAAAGCAATCTGATAATAAGTAAAATAAGTCTGATGGCTTTTCTAAAGTCACAGCCCAAGCTAGTAGTGTTTAATAAAGACTACTACTAAACATCTTTTTTGTTACTTTTCTCACATATGCTTTACACACTGCCCCAAGGGCCTGTGTCCCTACTGGGAGGTGGTAGGGCTAACCCATTGTCAGGCACTCTTACTACTCAAAGCAGCACTCAGTATTTTTCTTTGCAATGCAAGAATCATATTAATTGATGTTTTACATCCTTATGTCTTTAAGGTTCTCCAAAAACTTTTAAAACCTTAGCCAAAACAATCTTGAAAAAGAAGAACAAAGCTGGAAGTATTACAATCCCAGATTTCAAGATATACTACAAAGTTGTAATAATCAAAATAGTATAGTATGGGCACAAAAATAGACACACAGACCAATGGAACAGAGTCCAGAAATAAACCCACACTTAAATGGTCAACTGATTTACAACAATGAGGAAAAGAGAGTCTCTTCAACAAATGGTGCTGGAAAACTTGGACAGCTACATGTGAAACAACAAAACTAGACCACTTTGTTAAACAAAAACAAACTTGAAATGGATTAAAAACCTAAATGTGGGGGTGCCTGGGCAGCTCAGTCGGTGAAGCATCTGCCTTTGGCTCAGGTCATGATCCCGGAGTCCCGGGATCAAGCCCCACGTCTGGCTCCCTGCTCAGCGAGGAGTCTGCTTCTCCCCCTGCCCCAGCCCCTGCCCCTGTTCACGCTCTCTCTCACTCTCAAATAAATAAATAAAATCTTAAAATAAAAACAAAAAACCTAAATGTGAGAACAGAAACCATAAAATTCTTAGAAGAAAACAAAGGCAGTAATTTCTTTGACACTGGCCATAGAAATATTTTTCTGTGTTTCTGTTTTTCCATCTTTCTACTTTTTTATATGCCTCCTCTGACAAGGGAAACAAAATTAAACTACTGGGACTATACCAAAATAAAAAGCTTTTGCACTGCAAAGGAAACCATCAACAAAACAAAAAGGCAACTTACTGAATGGGAAAAGATATCTGCAAATGATATATCTGATAAGGGGTTAATATTCAAAATATACAAAAAATTTAATAGAACTCGACACCAAAAAAAAAACAAATAATCTGATTAAAAAATGGGCAGAGGACCTGAACAGACATTTTTCCAAAGAAGACATCCAGATGGCCAAAAGACACAAGAAAACATGCTCAACATCTTATCATCAGGAAAATGCAAATCAAAGCCACAGTGAGATACCACTTCACACCTGCTGGAATGGCTAAAGTCAAAAAGATAAAAATAACAAAGGTTGGTGAGGATATGGAGAAAAGGGAACTCTGGTGCACTGTTGGTGGGAATGCAAACTGGTGCAGCCACTGAGGGAAAACAGTACAGAGTTTCCTCAAGAAATTAAAAATAGAAGAATTACCCTATGATCCAGTAATTCCACTACTGGATATTTATGCAAAGGAAATGAAAACACTAATTTGATAAGATAAATGCACTTCTATATTTACTGCAGTATTATATACAATAGCCAAGATATGCAAGCAATCTAAGTGTCCATCCATAAAGGAATGGATAAAGATGTGGTACATACACATATATATACAACGGAATATTAGCCATGAAAAAGAAAGAGATCTTGCCATTTGCAACAACATAGATGGAGCTAGAGTAAAATGCTAAGTGAAATAAGTCAGATAAATACCATATGATTTCACTCATGGGGAATTTAAGAAACAAAACAAAGAAAAAAGAGACAAAAAAACAGACTCTTAAATAGAGGACAAACTGGTAGTTGCCAGAGGGAGGTGTGCGGGGAGAGGGGTAAAATAGATAAAGGGGATTAAGAGTCCACTTACCTTGAGATAAGCACTGAGAAATGTACAGAATTGTTGAATCCTTTTTAAAGAAAAAACTACAATATTTACCATTCTTGACATGAATAACCGTAATAAAATTTAAGTGACTGAAAAAAGAATCAGGACAGAGGGTGAGAAAGAAATATTTTGACCCATAATTTAACTAAAACTTGGCTATTATTCACTGTTTCTTAACATAGTGTACTCTTTCAACATTTTCTCAAGAGCATAAACTATCTTTGGAATTTTCCCTCTTTGTTATATAACAAATATTTCCCTATAACAAATTCTTTCTGATGACTGTTTTTAACATTCTTTTACTTCTGAAACCAAATCTCTCTAAGTAACTTTCAAGTGGTTTTCTGGCCCATCATCATTTCTCCAGTGTCGAAGGATGACTAATACAGCAAAGTGAGAGGAAGCCTCACTTCTGAAGGTAAATAAATAGCAATGAACATTTGCTTCCAGTAGAGCACTCCTTTCATATCTAAGGTGAAGAAAGTAGATACAAATTCATTTTGACTAGTGGGTGATTCTAATTGAGACTTTTTTATGACCTGCTGTTATGGGCTGAATTGTGTCCCCACCCCTGCCAAAATCATGTTTAAATCCTAACCCCAGTACCTCAGAATGTGATTTCATTTGGAGACAGGGTCTTTAAAGAGGTAATTAAGTTAAGATGAGGTCATTAGGGTGGGCCCTAATCCAATGACTGGTATCCTCATAAGAGGAGGAAAGGAGGACACAGACACACAGATCACGTGAAGACAGGAAGAGAAGACAGCCATTTATTTACAAGTCAAGGAGAGAAGCCTCAAAAGAAACCAAGCCCGCTGATACCTTGATCTTGGACTTCTAGCATCCAGAGCTGTAAGAAAATAAATTTCTGTTGTTTAAGTCACTGTAATGAACTGAATGATGTCCTCCCAAATTCATAAATTGAAGCCCTAATCCCCAATGTCACTGTATTCAGAGATAGGGCCTTTAAAGAGGTAACAAAGGTTAATTAGTAAGGTCATATGGGTGGAGCCCTAACCCAAAAGGACTGGTGTCCTTATAAGAGGAAGAGAAACCAGAGATACCTCTCCTTCCCCACAGGCACAGAGAAGAGGCCATGTGAGGACACAGCAAAAAGGTGGCCGGCCGTCTATAAGCTGAGGAAAGAGGCCTTACTAGAAACCAGCCCTGATGGCACTTTGATTTTGGACTTCTAGCTCCCAGAATTGTGAAAAAAATAAATTTCTATTGTTTAAGCTACCCAGTCCATGGTACTTTGTTAGGGCAGCTCTAGCAGATTAACACACGTGTCAATCCAGTAATTTAAAAAGAATTTTTTTTCCATATCCAAGAAGATAAAACATTTAAGTGCCCCCATTAAAACAATAAAGCTACAGCCCAGGTGATGGAAGATTTTTTATCTTTCTTACCTTCTTAAAGATTGTTGCAGGTGCCATTTCAGATCCATTCAGTGTTCGTAAGAGGAACATTGGCCAAGACGACGCATTCATCTGATACCCTATTTTATAAAATAAATCAGTATGAAAAAGTCTCTCTGTGATATTAGAGCAAATTGGTATAAAAAAATAGGTTTTGTTTACCATTCTTCTCCAGAGAATGACTTTCTTATTGAGAAACTAAGGAAATAGCTAAGAGAAGCAGATGCACCCTCTGATCAGTTCCACTGTCCCCACTGCACTATTTGGCAACAATACTACAGTTGCGGTAAAAACTCTCATTTGAGAGAAGCCACTAGCTAGAGTCCACCAACATACACATACGTACGTTAGGAATGGGCCCCAATACTAGGGGTGAACCAAGCTAAAACCCACAAGAGCTTCCAGTCCCCACCAAAAGCTACACAAGCACAGCAAAGGCTGCAGACTTCTACCCCTTCTTTTTCCTTAGAGTCCCTGCCTTATTTCTTTTCAGAAAGACAGTTTTCTGTGAAACTCAGCAAATGTACACTTATGATGCATTTCACTGTATAAAAACCTCACCTCAAAAAAAAAAAAACAAAAACACTGAACTCTAGTTAATGACATCCATGCTAAAATATTTAGGAGAAATGTACCAACATCAATAACTTCAACATGTAAAACTAAGATGAACTGATGAAACAATAGAAGGGCAGATAGGTAAGTGATAAAGCAAGCATGTAAAATAACAGTGGTAGAACCTAGGTAGTGGGTATGTGGATGTTCACTGTAAAATATTTTCACCTTTTCTGTATGTTTGAAATTTTTCATACCATATTGGGAAAAAAGATAGGTCTCACTTTAGCAATCTTTACAGACACTAAACAAGATCTTCTCTTAGAATCTGTATCAGATGAAATCAAAATACACTCATCGGATGTCTTTTTTTCAAGATCTCATCAATTAATGGTGAATATCACAGCATCTGGCACATGCAACAGGGGGCAGAGTTCTGCTAGTTTTATTGCTTTCTGGGGGCAATCCGTTTCATACACCACTTGCCTGCCCTGATGCCAGAATTAAAGAGAACTTGGCATGCATCCCTGACGGATACATGCATTAAGATAGGGAGGCACAAGAATCACTGGCAATCACTGGCACTGGGTCCAGTAGGATTAAACATGCAAAAAAGTTCAGACAAAAAGTCATCCTATAATAATCCTATACCAAAATCCCCTTAATCTGAGAGAAAAAAAATGGGGGCAGAGGGGATTTATTATATGCTCCCTTATATCAGTATTATCAATGATATCTAATAAATAATCAACCACAACATGGATTTGCCACATTGTGGTTAGAATATTGCATAAAAATAATTCTCTGGTCCTTATGCCTTTCTCTTAACCCCCATCTTATCCTATTCCATCATGCAATCATCATCACTGCCATCATCATCATCTTAATTTGACATTTTTCTTAATTCTTTAGTTGCCTAAAGTCAAACAGAGATGAAAAGGCCAAAAATAGATGAAAGTGCATATAAAAATTCAAACACAGATAAAACTAATCTATCATGTTAGGAAGTCTAGACAGTGGTACCTTTGGGAATGGGAGGTTTATGACTAGGGATCAGCAGAAGTGGGGCTTCTGGGGTGCTGATAATATCCTGTTTCGTGATGTGGGTTATGGTTATATGGATGTGTTCATTTATAACCTGTACACTCACAAATTATACATTTTTCTGTTTGCATGCTAAAACTTTAAAAAAAGCTTCTAAATAATAACCTTTAATGTTTAAATAACCTTTGAAAAAAGAAAACCAAGTAAGTGGTGTTATATTAAAATGGAAAATAAACTATTCAAAGCACCTAATGAGCAAAATGGCAAAAATTGTGCATTTTTAGTATGTATTATCAAAATACGTATTAATCATCATGTACTGCTAAGTATTTCATTTTTTTTTCAAAGATTTTATTTTTCTTTATTTGACAGAGAGAAAGATAATCACAAGTAAGCGGAGAGGCAGACAGAGAGAGAGAGGAGGAAGCAGGCCCTCCACTGAGCAGAGAGCCCGATGCGGGGCTCGATCCCAGGACCCCGCGATCATGACCCGAGCCGAAGGTAGAGGCCTTAACCCACTGAGCCACCCAGGCGCCCCAGTATTTCATATTTTTAATTAAAAAACTCTAAAAGTAATTTGAAATAAGAATGATCATAAGTCTGGCTATGTGTTTGAAATGTTGGCAATCACAACAGTTATACTTCCTTTAAACAAAATTCAAAAACACATTATCATTTGTAAACAGAAATCAAATCCAAACAGGGAAGCACTACACCTCAGGTTTACACTTCTATCTCATACAGAATTCAATATGATTTAAGAGCTATTTAAAATATAAATGATATGAAGAAAGAAAAGAAGGCAAAAGGCAGAAAATACACACACCCCAAACCACCTTCTTGGAATAACACATCTCTCATTAGTTACTTTTAATATGTTAAACCAAATTAGGAATAATTAACAATTAGAGCAAAAAAAGTATAAAAATATATTGCTAAAAGAGTGGTAATTATTAAAATATTAAATTTTGGGATCTCAGGGTATTTTTAACTATAGTAGGAAACAAAAAGAAATCCATTCTCTCATTGTGCTTTACAACAGAGAATGTTCATTTTCAGCATTGTAAAGAAGAAACAAAAACTAATATATACCATTCACTCAAGACTATAGAAGTAATAGGGATGCTGGGTGGCTCAGTTGGTTAAGCATCTGCCTTTGGTTCTGGTCATGATCCCGATCCCAGAGTCCCAGAATCAAGCCCTGCATCGCATGGGGCTCCCTGCTCAGCAGGAAGTCTGCTTCTCCTTCTGCCCCTCATCCTGCCCTCATGTTCTCTCTTTCTCTCTCAAATAAATAAATAAATAAATAAATAAAGTCCTATTTTTAAAAAAGACTGTAGAAGTAATAAAGGAAATTATTTTCTACAGAATATCAGAGGACATCTAAATATTTGGGAGACCAGGGGTGCCTGGGTGGCTCAGTGGGTTAAGCTGCTGCCTTCGGCTCAGGTCATGATCTTGGGGTCCTGGGATCGAGCCCCGCATCGGGCTCTCTGCTCAGTGGGGAGCCTGCTTCTTCCTCTCTCTCTGCCTGCCTCTCTGCCTACTTGTGATCTCTGCCTGTCAAATAAATAAATAAAATCTTTAAAAAAAAAACAGATTTTATTTATTTATTTGACAGAGAGAACACAAGTAGGGGGAGCAGCAGGCTGAGGGAGAGGAAGAAGCAGGGAGAGGGAGAAACAGGCAGAGGGAGATAGGCAAGGAGCCTGATGCAGGGCTCAATCCAGGAACCATTCCCCCCGACCCCAACACAATCCTGGCAATCATGACCTGAGTCAAAGGCAGATGCTTAACAGACTGAACCACCCAGGTGCCCCCAGGCTTTTTTTTTTTCAGACTTATTTATTTATTTGGGGGCTAGTGCACGTGAGCGCAGTGGGTAGGAGCAGAGGGAGAGGGAGAAAAAGTCTCAAGCAGACTCTGTGCTGGGAACAAAGCCCAACGTAGGGCTCAATCTCACAACCCTGAGATCATGACCTGAGCCAAAACCAGCAGTTGGATGTTTAACCAACTGTGCCACACAGGCACCCCTGGAATACATCTAAATAAATATTAAGACAGAACAGGGATGCCTGGATGGTACTGCTGGACTCTTGGTTTCCTCCCAGGTTGTGATCTTGGGGCTGTGGGATCGAGCTCTGCGTCAGGCTCTGCACTGAACATTGAGTCTGCTAAAGTTTTTCTCCCTCTCTATCCCTCCCCACCTTGCACACGCACGCTTTTTCTATAAAATAAATAAATCTTTAAAAAATAAGTAAATATTAAGAGAAAACAATTTTACCCAAAACTGGAGTCACATACTTTTTAGCTTTCAAAAACTTGGTCAAAATTGAGAGCTTTGTACTTCGAAACCTTTGCTATAATGTTCCATCAATCTCCTCCTTTTCAAAGATCTAAAGGTACTGATCCCTCCTCCTCTTACTATGATTTCTTCTCATAGCAATTATAATGAAACTGCCAAGTTTGAAACTGGGGTCTGGATGTGGAATCCTACCTTTCCCCTGTTCCCCCACCCATGCTGAAAATGCTAAATGGGTCAAAAGACAATAATGAGGGAGGAAGTGACTCAGTAACAAATGCTATAAACTTCTCCCCCAGAAGCGTTTCTGAATCTGCATGTGTGACCTGGTAGAGCTGCTTTTGACATGTCAAGTTTCAAGATAGCATATGTCTTGCCCTGGAGTGGAGAACCTTCAGCACACATATACCAAATGTGTATTTACATTGAAACTCTGTAACATATGGTACTAAGCTGATCTCTCATACATTCTCCACAATAACCATCTATTTGCAAAAATGCCTAGAAGAGATTTCTAAAAGGCTACTTCAGGACATCCAGCTGGCTTGGTCCATACAGCATGCAAATTGATCCTGGGGTCTTGAGTTCGAGTCCCATGCTAAGTATAAAGATTACTTAAAAATCCAATCTGGGGTGCCTGGGTGGCTCAGTTGGTTAAGCAGCTGACTCTGGATTTCGGCTCAGGTCCTAATCTTGGGTCATGAGATCAAGCCCCACATGGGGTTCGGTGCTCAGTGCAGAGCTTCCTCCCCCTCTGCCCTTCCCCCTGCTCATACACTCTCCCTCTCTCAAATAAATAGAATCTTAAAAAAAATAAAACCTTCAAAATAAATGAAAGACCACTTGAAACTTTTTCTACTGAATATTACATTAGTAAGAATGTTATTTTAAAAACTGTTTATCCTTACCCAGTGGAGGCTGAAGTAAGTCCCCTTCCTTTTCACATGTCCCAATAGGCTGTATGTCTGGAGAATCGACAAGTCTCCAAAAATCATTTCTGTTGTCACTACCGTCCAGTCTTAAACGTAGTCTGGCACCAGTAATTCCAACGACCGTGGCTATACATATTGAAGTCATATTGCGAGGGTCATGGGCTTCCAATTTCATACCAACTTTGAAGTCATTAGCTGGTGGAACCTTGGACTGTATATGTTACAGATATGTGTATGCGTGTGTGTATAGACACACACACGCACACACACGCACACACACACACAAAGTTTTGTTAAAATGCATCAACTGTAAGAAAAACAAACAGTCAGTTATGTTACCAGAATACCTGTGAAATGTTTTAAGTAACAGTCATAGTAGATGGTTAGCAAAAGAACTATAAAGGTCAAGGAAAAGATCTCCAAACCCTCTCTTTTTATGGGCATAAAAACACTGCCCGTTCTGATCTTATTCCTTTGCCCACTTCCAGGCAACCCAAATACAGCCTATAAAATGTACCTTGAGTAGCTTTCTAAAATAAGAACCTGATTAGGCCATTCCCCTTTGAAAAGACCAACTGGCAGCTCACCACTGCCTAAGTCCAAGTCCTCAATACAGTTTAAGAGCCCCCACACCTTTAACCTTATTCCCACACTATCACCTCTACCCACTTTGTGCTCCACACTATCCCTCAATACTCAGGTTCTTCTACACCTATGTGCCTTTGCTTTGGATGTTCTCTCTGCCTGGAATATCCTTCCCCTCATTCCAGCCATCTCAGATGTCACCTCTTCTGTGAGCACTCCCAGTACAGAGTTATCATACTTTGCATAATTAATTATTTACATGTCTGTCTTTCCCTCCAGATGGACAATCACAAAGGTTAAGTATACCAGACATAGAGTAAATTCTTAATGAATGAATGCAAAGAAACCATCTGGCCCTTAAGTGGCACTACCACAATCCCATTATCTCCTCACACTGCTAGAACCTAACAATCACACAGACATCCCTCAACAAATTAACCATTCACATTAATATATACAACATCTATAGAATTTTGGCATACCTGTCTGAAACACTCCGAAGGGGCACTCAAAGATCCAGTCTCTTTCAAGTAATTTTCCCAGTGGAAATCTTCTGGAAAAAAAAAAGAACACATATACAAAATAGGGGGTTTTTTAGTATATATAATATGTATACTAACTATCAAGGGTAAAACGGGGCTTTAGTTCCTTATCTCTTTTAAAAAAAGACTTCCTAGGGACGCCTGGGTGGCTCAGTGGGCTAAGCCTCTGCCTTCGGCTCAGGTCGTGATCTCAGGGTCCTGGGATCCAGCCCCGCATCGGGCTCTCTGCTCAGCGGGGAGCCTGCTTCTCCCTCTCTGCCTGCCTCTCTGCCTACTTGTGATCTCTGTCAAATAAATAAATAAAATCTTTAAAAATAATAATAATAAATAAATAAAGACTTCCTAAAGAGCAGATTCAAATTTCCTGATCTGAATTTAATTATCAGCATAGAAATAAAAAAATAAGACAACTTTCTGATAATAATGGCTCTGATACAATTATACTCCAGATCTTCTCCCTATAATGAGGAATTAGCACAATGATTCTAAAAATGCAGACTGTGGGGAGCCTGGGTGGCTCAATGGGTTAAGCCTCTGCCTTCAGCTCAGGTCATGATCTCAGTCAGGGTCCTGGGATCGAGTCCCACATTGGGCTCTCTGCTCAGCAGGGAGCCTGCTTCCTCCTCTCTCTCTCTCTCTCTCTGCCTGCCTGCCTCTATACCTACTTGTGATCTCTGTCAAATAAATAAATAAAATCTTTAAAAAAATATTAAAAATGCAGACTCTAAGAAGAGCTAAAGAATTTTTTATCAAGTAATAGCAAATTCTACTCATCTGTCTCTAATACATTACTCAATACATGTGTGGGGCACCTGGTGGGTTCAGCTGTTAAGCATCTGCCTTCAGCTCAGGTCATGATCCCAGGGTCCTGGGATCCAGCTCTGCATCGAGCTCCCTGCTCAGCGGGAAGCCTGCTTCTTCCTCTGACATTCCCCCTGCTTATATTCCCTCTCTCGCTGTCTCTCTCTCTCTGTCAAATAAATAAATAAAATCTTAAAAAAAAAAAAAAAGACGTGTGTATACTCAAGGCCATTTTATCCCATTAATATAAAGACACTTCTTTCTTTTTTCATGGAGAACTAAAGGTGTTTAGGTATGGGGTCTAACAGAATCTTACCTCTGCAATGCTTTATGGAAAGAAAAAAATCTGGGAACCAGAGTTGCCTCTCAATTGACTTTTAGATCTCCATACATGGTATCAAGAATATGGTGGCAGAACAAAGCAGTAAACCAGTCTTCAGTACAGTCACTGATATGAATTATTTTAATGATCTATATTTTCTACCAACACTTGCTGTCCCTTCTCTCACTCAGTCTTCATGATGTATTACAATGGTATTGAAGGTCATAAAGCAGTGTACTTTGCCTGGCTTGCACTCTTCAACTGTTGTTCCAGTCAGACTGCTAAGACACTGAGAAAAATACTTGATAGCAGTATCAAAAGTACCATTAATTCAGACAAAGTTTTTTTGCTTATTTTTTAAAGATTTATTTATTTATTTTAGAGAGGTAGAAAATGCGTGTGCGCATGCATGCAGGTTTGTGTGCAAGGAGAGGCAGAGGGGAGACAGAAGCAGACTCCCGGCTGAGTGGGGAGCCCACTCGGGGCTCGATCCCAAGACCCCAAGATCATGACCTGAGCCAAAATCAAGAGTCAGACGCTTAACCAACTGAGCCACCCAGGCACCCCACAATTCATATGGAGTTGAATTCTCATCAACCACCTATGCTCTTGATTAATTTCCTTACTATAAAAATACTGGGTTTGACAGTTTCCCTTCCTGGGGAATCTGCATAACCAGCATCTTATAACACCCTTCAAAGGGTAGAATACTTATACACACATACACACAAATGGAGTGCTATTAAATGTTTAACAGCCAGCTTTCCAGAATATACAAATAAAAAGCCTGACTGGTAGTGTTTACAGATTTCTATGGTATAAATACTACCACCATGGCTCATCAGAAGGTGAAAAAGTAAAGTCGACAACTACAAAGCTGGGAAGACATGTGCACAAGTGGCTCTCCTGAGCTGGTGTGAGCCGGCTTCAGCAAACCACTGTTACGTGTGTTTATGCATTTATATATGTATGTAACACATATTACACATGGTATTAAGCATGTCATACATAATACTATATACCCTGCTTTTTTTAACAATAAATATAATAGATTGTTCCATTTGGTTTTTTTTTTTTTAAAGATTTTATTTATTTATTTGACAGAGAGAGATCACAAGTAGACAGAGAGGCAGGCAGAGAGAGAAAGAGAGAGAGAGAGAAGCAGGCTCCCTGCTGAGCAGAGAGCCCGATGCGGGACTCGATCCCAGGACCCTGAGATCATGACCTGATCCGAAGGCAGCGGCTTAACCCACTGAGCCACCCAGGCGCCCCCATTTGTTTTTTTTTTTAAAGATTTTATTTATTTATTTATTTGACAGAGATCACAAGTAGGCAGAGAGGCAGGCAGAGAGAGAAGCAAGCAAGCTCCCCGCTGAGCAGAGAGCCCAATGCAGGGCTCGATCCCAGGACCCTGGGATCATGACTAGAGCCGAAGGCAGAGGCTTTAACCCACTGAGCCACCCAGGCGCCCCAAGATTGTTCCACTTTTAAAAAAATACTGGGTTTAATTCTGCTTGTAGATGATAAGAAGTGCTGAATGGCATGCAGAAGAATGTCAAGAATATGGGCTCTGAGGTTGAACCTGCCTTTTTCCAGTCTGGCTCTTCTTCTTACAAGCTATGTGACCTAAGAAATTCATTTCAGTTTCTCAGCCTCAGTTCCTTCATCTACAAAATGCAGAAAAGTAATACATACAGTACAAGGTATTTTGAGAATTAAGTGATGTAGCATACATATGTCCCTGAGTAAAAGGCGAGCATTATTATTCTAAAACTAAATGTCATAGTTGTGCCTAAATTTATTAATACTGGATAGCTTTGTCAAAAGTGAAAACTGGGGTGCCTGGGTGGCTTAGTTGGTTAAGTGTCTGCCTTCAGCTCAGAACATGATCTCAAATCAGGGGTCCCTGATCAGTGAGTGACCTGCTTCTCCCTCTCCCTCTGCCCCTCTCCCCCGGCTTGTGCTCTCTCTCTCACTCATTCGCTCTCTCTCAAATAAATAAATAAAATCATATTATTTAT
>NW_022631110.1:2367064-2477744 GCF_010015895.1 Lontra canadensis
TTAAGGGAAAAATGTGGGGCACCTGGGTGGCTCAGATGGTTAAGCATCTGCCTTTGGCTCAGGTCATAATCCCAGTCCTGGGACTGAGCTCTACATCAGGCTTCCTGCTCAACAGGGAGTCTGCTTCTTTTGCTCCCTCTCCCTCTGTGTGTGCTCTCTCTCTCTCTCTCTAGCTCTCACCCTCTCTCAAATAAATAAATTAAATATTTAAAATAAATAAAATAAAATAGTGAAAATGGAGATCCATGGTTCCAAAATTAACTAACCAGAATATTTCAGTGACCTCCTAAGCACTAACCTGACAATCAGGAAACCCAAGGCTCTAACTAAAGCTCTACTATGATATGACCTTGGAAAGTATTAAAGAAAGAACAAAACAGGGGCACCTGGATGGCTCAGTTGGTTAAGCATCGGACTCTTGATTTCGGCTCAGGTTATGACCTCGCAGTCATGGAATCAAGCCCTGCATTGGGCTCCATGCTCAGCACGGAGTCTTGCTTGGGATTCTCTCCCTCTCTCTCTACCCCTATCCCCGCTCACACTCTCTCTCTCAAACAAAATATATAAATATTTTTTTTAAAACAGGGGTGCCTGGGTGGCTCAGTCAGTTAAGCTCCTGACTCTGGATTTCAGCTCAGGTCATGATCGGAGTTGTGGAATCAAGCCCCACATTGGGCTCCACACTTAGTGGGGACTCTGCTTAAGGATTCTCTCTCTCCCTCTCCTTCTGCCCCTCCCCCTGCTCATCTTTCTCTCTCTCAAATAAATGAATCTTTAAAAAAAAAAAAAAACAAATGGAGGAGGAAATCTATGATATCATTAAAGAGCCAACATTCCCAGAAGAAAGGAGTGTAAAGTGAAGATAATGACAGGGAAACTAAAATTATTTCACAATAATACCTCAAATAAACCAGATGCATTTGTAAAATTTCTCAATGACACTGGAAAAAAATTCACTTAACACAATTTCCTAAATATTTTATCACTAATTGTGTCTGAATGGGCTACAGTTTGAGCTAGCAAATCCTTTACACGAGTATTCTGAAATATGACCATTTTCTATCACATTGCTAGCTAATGATCCTATGTAGCCTTTAACTTTTTTCTTTATTCTTAAGGCAGTATTTTCAGTCCCCAAAACTGCTCAGTTTGGCTGCCCATGTGCTGAGGCCCTACCAATAACACAGGGGAAACACACATAGCAACAGGCTTTATTTAGATTTAGGTTCACTGAAATTTAGATTGACATATCTTCCATAATACCACAGCTGGAATTCTTGACCCAGAGCCAAAATCGTCAGAAAGTCTTACCCAAACCTGAGGACCCAGTCTGCCTCTGCATCTTATCCTAATGGACAGACTGGATCAGAGGAACGTTATTCTCCCTCAGAAAAGAGGCCTGGCAACTGACAGGTTTGTTCATGAGACAGGTGTACACATGTACACTTCCAACTGTCACTGATCTGTAAGATGAGATGTTAGGGTCAGGGCCCTGAGAAATATCCACAGGTATCTGTCAATTTGATTAAGTAATCTCATTTTTTTTTCCAATCAAGTTTGAGAATTTTGAAAAGTTTCTAGTTTTAATCTTTAAGAATATTTTTTTAAACTTTATTTTTATGAAAGGTCCAGAGTAGCAAATCTATAGAGATAGAAAGTAGGTAAGCAGTTGCCTTGAGCTAAGAGAAGGAAAAGGTATTGGGGAAAAACAGGGAATGACTACTAACTGGGCACAGGATTTCTTTTTAGGATGATGAAAATGTTCTCAAACTGATTGTGGTGATAACTGCACAAGTCTGTGAAGATACCAAGAACCAATGAATTGTATACTTTAAATGGGTGAATTCTATGGTATGTGAATTATAGCTCAATAAAATGATTAAAAAAAAAACAGATGGAGAATCTGTAGGGATAAGGAAGAACATTTTAACTTAATGGCCTCCATTTCCTTGGAGGGTTTTGGGGGTTGGAGGGAATTGCTGAAGAACAAATAAGGTCAATGGAAAAGGGAGCTAAGGAAGCACTGGGGGTCCAGCCACAGTGAGAAAGAGTGATTCCATGCAGATTACCTCTCCAGGCAACCTTCCTGTAGGAACAGAAGGTGAACTACCCCAAGAGTGGGGCTGGCAGGACAGGTACAACAGAAAAACAAGGGGCAAAGGTTTGCCTGGAAAACTCCAACAAACACAGTAAATTTGTTACAGTTATTTTTTTTATTCAGCTTTTTGTGTGCATATGACTAATTTTTTTTGTTTTCCTTAAGGGCAGGTACAGTGGGATGCCTGGGTGGCTCAGTCATTAAGCATCTGCCTTCATCTCGGGTCATGATCCCAGGTCCTGGGACTGAGCCCCAAGTTGGGCTCCCTGCTCAGCAGGAAGCCTGCTTCTCCCTCTCCCACTCCCCCTGCTTGTATTCCTTCTCTTGCTGTCTCTTTCTTTGTCAAATAAATAAATAAAATCTTTAAAAAAAAAAAAAGAACAGGTACAATGGGTCAGATCCTACCTTCTGAATCTCTGATGCAGTGCTATACACTTGCTGTACATGATATGAAATTTAAAACATGAATTAATAACTCAAGGTTAATAAGCATTTACTGAAAATTTACTGTATGCCAGGCATTATATTAGGTGCTTTACATTCATTTTCTTTATTTAATTCCAACAGTCCCATGAAGTAAGTAGTATCATCCCTGTGCTACAGAAAAGGAAAAAGAGACTAAGAACATTGAGTAATTTGCCCAAGGTCAAAAGGCCAGTAAAAAATGAGGTCAGGATTCTAGAACAGGTCTCTCAGACCTCCCAATGCCTAAGCTTTTATCCAATGAACTACATTTTGACCATCAAAAAAAGGATTTTCACATTGATTCTAATACTAGAAGAGCTTCTATTAATAAACAAAGTATCATTTTTAATTGTTAATAAATGGTAATTACTAGCTAGGTATCTTTAATTTGGCAAAAATTATACTGAAATGTATGATTTTTTTTTTACTTTAATTCCATACCAATTCATGTCTAAAATAAAGTCAAAGTAAAATTTTCAAAATAAAATCTTTTACTTTTCCTATTGCTCAGGTTTTATATTTACAGGAGTTTACTATGCATAGACTATACCGAAAGCAAGATGAGTTCATATTAACACTGAGTGAAAAGAAAAATATATTGTACTGAACTACTTTAAAACCTACCATTTTGTACAGAAGAAGTACCTGATTGAGGAGGTTTCTCTTGATTTTCCTTCTTGACATCCATTGAATCTAAAAAATGAAAGAAAATAGTGAGCAACATTGGAGGGCCATAGCAAAAGTCTAAAAGAGCTCTTAGGAAACCTATAAATTAGGGTGCCTGGGTGGCTCAGTCGGGTGAGCGTCATACTCTTGGTTTTGGCTCAGGTCATGATCTCACGGGTCATGGAGTCGAACACTGCATCAGGCTCTGTGCTCAGCAGGGAGTCTGCTTGAGATTCTTTCCCTCTGTCCTATAAAACCTATAAACTAAAACTACTTTCTAATAGGACCCAGTTTTAATTTTATAATTAATATCCTCATTTCTGCATAGGATTTCACTTTCTAACATACTGTGTATCCTACAATTTGATCATTTATTTTGTTGATTGTATGTCTCATTCGACTCAAATGGAAGCTCCAAAAGGGAGCATAACCTCCTCTACCACATCTCTAAAATTAAAAAAAAAAAAAGAATTAAGATACCCTAGAAATAAACTGCATGCTTTTAAGAGTTTAAAACATAAGAGGGAAACTTGAATATGATGTAATTCAATAGACTAGGCAGAGATTTTTCTCTGTGCCAAGCTGAGGAGCTCCAACAGCACTAGACCTTGTGACTTTACAAATCTTAAAGGACTCATTTTTTTTTAAAGGACTCATTTTTTAAAATTAATCATAATACTATTATACTGAAAAAAATTAACCATAATTCCTTAACAACATCAAATAAGCAGTCAGTGTTCATATTTCCTCAAATGTCTTAAGTATGTCTCTTTGAATCAGGACCCAAATAAAGTCCATATATAGAACTGGCTAATAAATGTCTTAAGTCTCTTTTGATACTTATAGGCTCCTCCTCCTCCTCCTCTTTATTCCCCCCTCTTCCTCTGGGAATTTTTTTTTGCTCATGGTATCAGTTTAGTTTTACAATCTGGATTGCGCTGACTAGCTCCTGTAGTGCAGGTTCTTCTGGTCCTTATCTTTTCTCTAAATGTAATGTATTAGTGGGGCACCTGGGTGGCTCAGTCAGTTAAGCGTCTACCTTCAGCTCAGGTCATGATCCCAGGCTCCTGGGATTGAGTCCCACATTGGGCTCCTTGCTCCACGGGGAGCCTGCTTCTCCCCCTACCTCTGCCTACTACTCCCCCTGCTTGTGCTGACAAATAAATAAAATCTTAAACAGAAAGCTAGCTAGATAGACAGTACTAGTATTTTGATTCAGAAGAGCTTAATCAGATTCAGGTTTGGCTTTATTGCGGAGAGGAGAGGAGAGAAGAAGGTGACTTCACAGGTGGTGGTGTGTACTTCTCACAAGAGGCTCCTAATATCTAGCTCTCTTTCTTTTTGTGATCTAAACAGCCACAGATGGCTTCTGCCTGGATCCATTAGTTCATTAATGGTTACAAAATGGAGATATTCTAATTTTATCATCCTGTCTTTATTAGCCAGTAAACTTGAATAGAAAGAAACCTCTCCTCTTTAAATATTCAATTACCTGAGGTACATATCACATAGGAAAGTCACAAGCAACACTTCTTTTCTTTCCTTTACTTTCTAATTTTCAAAATAATTAGCTGGATCCCAAGCATTCTCCACAGATGACCAGTGGGTTTTGTTTTGCTCAAACATGAGCTCATGAATTTAACCATACTTAATGTGTTGCCAATCTATCACTGTTTTCTCTTACTGATGCCCAAATTGTCAAACAACAAGCTTCTCAAAGAAGGATCTATGAATGATACCAGGTATACAATTTAAGGTAACAGATCTACTTTCTGGTTATGACTCAGTGCGCCTCTTCAAGATGTATGAACATTTAAGATGGATATATAAGGTGCTTTCTATTTAAATGATTTGAATGTACAAAGTTTAAATGTATAAAATTAATGTACAAAAATTAAATGTACAAAGAAAGTACAGAGTTGTATTTACTAAATAGTTCTACAGTAAGACTTTCTAATAGGAGAGAAAGTTAAACTGTAAAGGCATGGTTCCTTCTCTTGAGAAGCTGAGAATCTAGTTAGAGACTACACTAAACTAAACACTTGACAAAACTGGGAATAGCAGAGGACAACATTTAGCAGTCAGCCACAGAAAAGCTGATAAGAGACACAGGACTTGAACTGGGTCTTGAAGGAAGAACAGGATTTAGGATGGCAAAGGTGTGCAGGATGTATTATAGAAAAGAAAATACAGTTGACCCTTGAGTAACATGGAAGTTAGGGGTACCTATTACCTACAGTCGAAAATCCACAAATAACTTTTGATTCCCCAAAATCTTAACTACTATTAATCTAGAAATGGTTCATTTGGGAGTTTTTTCAAAATATCACAAATCTCAAAAAAGTTTCCTAACATATTTATACGAAAAAAACCCACATATTAAGTGGATCCATGCAATTCAAACTCATGTTGTTCAAAGGTCAACTACACGACACAAAAGAAAGAGTGAAAATGAGTGTGGTATATTCAAGGCAGGGTGAGCAGACTTCTCACTAAAGCAAGACAAGACGAAGCATTTTTTAAAAATTTATTTGTTTGCTTGTTTATTGGGGAGGCACAAAGGCAGGGGGAGAGAGTGAATCTTAAGCAGGTTCCATGCCCGGCACAGAGCCCAAAATGGGGCTCAATCTCATGACCCTGAGATTGTGCCCTGAGCCAAAATCAAGAGTCAGTCGCTTGGGGCACCTGGGTGGCTCAGATAGTTGAGCATCTACCTTTGGCTCAGGTCATGATCTCCAGGTCCTGGGATCAAGCCCCACATCGGGCTCCCTGCTCAGCAAAGAGTCTGCTTCTCCCTCTCTCTCTGACCCTTCCCCAGCTTTTGTTCCCTCTGCCTCTCTCTCTAAAAAAAAAAAAAAAAAAAAGTCAGTCGCTTAACCAGCTAAGCCACCCAGGCCCTCAGGATGAAGCATTTTTTTAACCAATCGTATTAAAGTTAGAATATATGGATTCTGATTTTGACTCTGTCACAGATTGTTGTATGACCTGTTCACTTAAAATCCCTGAGTGTCAGTTTTCTCACTTATAAAACCAGGAAGAAGGGGCACCTGGGTGGCTCAGTCGGTTAAGCATCTGCATTCGGCTCGGGTCATGATCCCAGGGTCCTGGGATCGAGCCCCGAATAGGGCTCCCTGCTCAGTGAGGAGCCTGCTTCTCCCTCTCCCTCTGCTGTTCCCCCTGCTGTTCTCTCTCTGTCTCTGTCTCTCTCTCTCTCTGCCAAATGAATAAATAAAATCTTATAAAAAAAAAAAACTAGGAAGGAAAAACAAAATTATCTTTAATAGCTACTCAGTTCTGAAATTCCAATTGTAAGCACCTAACATCTCCTATAACTTTATTTCTTTTTTTTTTTTCAAGATTTTATTTATTTATTTGACAGAGAGAGATGACAAGTAGGCAGAGAGGCAGGCGGTGGGGGGCAGGCTCCCTGCTGAGCAGAGAGCCTGATGGGGGGCTTGATCCCAGCACCCTGGGATCATGACCTGAGTGAAGGCAGAGGCCTTAACCTACTGAGCCACCCAGGCGCCTCCTATGACTTTATTTCTAAAAGGACTTCTTTTTCAAAAGTTCAGTCTAGCAGAAGGTACTCATCCCAAATGAATAACTAAAAATATCATCATGTTTAGAAAGTAAATCTTACCTTCGTTCACTGTTTGTCCCATGGTATTCTTTTCTGGTACTCTTTCCTACAAGGAGAACGATCAATTAATGCCTCATTTTAGCCTATTTCTGAAGGGCATTATTATTAGAAATCAGTTCTAGATTTAGATCATTTTAATTTATTTCCCTTGAATAAAAATAAGTTCAATAGATTAGTAGTTGGCAGGGGCTGGGAAAAGAAGGACTAGGGGAGCGACTACTAATGGCTATGAGTTAGGGGGTCTCTTTTTTGTGGTGATGAAAATATTTTGGAATTAAATAGTGGTAATAGTTACACAACCTTGTGAAAACACTAAAAACAAATGAATTATAACACTTCAAAAGGGTGAATTTTATGGTTAAATGAATTAAAAAGAGGAGATGGTAAATTGATAGAGTTAGGATTTAATCTGGGGCCTATCCCAAAACCCACTTAAGCCCATATTATGGAGAGGTGGAAGAATCATGACTGTGTTGATAAAACTTTTAAGAACTACAAGAGTCAAGTCTTCTAACAAGATAATTACTTATTCAAAGACCTATGTATTGGGGCGCTGGGTGGCTCAGTGGGTTAAGGTCTCTGCCTTCGGCTCAGGTCATGGCCCCCGGGTCCTGGGATCGAGCCCCATGTGGGGCTCTCTGCTCAGCGGAGAGCCTGCTTCCTCCTCTCTCTCTCTCTCTGCCTGCCTCTCTGACTACTTATGATCTCTGTCGAATAAATAAATAAAATCTTTAAAAAAAAAAAAGACCTTTGTATTGTGAGCCATTAATTCATTCATTAATTCAGACTTTTCCTGCATGTCCTCAATATGCCTGGCAATCTACAACAAAGACAAATAATACACTGTCCTTGCCCTCCAACAGCTCCATCCAGTCAGAAATAGGCTTATGAATAAAACACAATATGAAAGCTATAGAAGAGGTACGTACACAGAAATATTTAATATAGAAATAGGATATCCATCTCCCATTACTCTGTGTGCCTGTGGTCAGAACATGATAATGTGTATAATGGAAGATAATTTGTTATTTAAAGAAGCCCATGAAGAATAAATTCATTAAGCCACCCAGAACGCCTTCTGCATCTCTGGCTCAACAGACTTAAAAACTCAAGCATCATCTCCTCAAAATATGCTCCTTTTGACATTTTTGTTTCTCCTACCAACACACTACTCTTCCAGGTACTTGGGATTTAAAACCTCAAGTATGACTGAATGTGTGAGGTTCTTTTCTTTCACTCACACATTCAATCAGTAGCCAACATGCACTCTCTCATATCTCTTCCCCCTGGCACTAACTAGTTTATATGCTCATTAGCTCCTGCCTGGTCTAATACCATAGTCACCTAACTTCTTTTCCCATAAGGATCTTTCCCCACCACGACCTACCCAATACATGTCAGACATGGACTAAGCTGCTTTCTGCCCAAATCATCTACCTGCTTCAGTGATTTCACTGCGTATTGAATTGAACAAAAAATCTTCTGCTGGGCCTATTTAAGGTCCCTCACAATTGCAAAGCCACCTGATAATCTACCACCCCTACAGCTATCCTGTGGCCTAGCTCAAAACTCATCATGTTTTTCTATCTGCATGGAATACCCTTTCTTCTGCTGCTTCTTGAAACCCTATCCATCCTTTAAGACCAAACATAAATCCCACCTCTTTCTTAAAGACTTTCTTGGTGCTTTCTATATCACCACCATCTGTTTCCAGGTGTGATATAGTCATTTATTTAACAAATATTTACAGAATTCCTATAAGCTTGGTACTGTGTAGACAGAAGAAACACAATCTACTACAAAAGACCTTGGAAATCTAGTGAGAGAGACATATTAACAAATAATTATTGAACAAAGAATAAAATACAAGCTCTGTTAATAGAGGTAAAATTGGTGCTCTGTGCGAAAACAAAAACACAATTAACTGGGAATATAAAAGAAGCCTTTTCAAAAGAAGTGGCACTTGAACTGGTCCTTTAAAGATGAGTATTTCAATGAGCAAAGAAGACAAAGAGAGGAATTTCAGGCTGAAGACACTATGAGTGGACACTAATGAGTTGTCACTAAAGAGGATCCTGCCTCCTCTACTTGATTATGGAATGCTAGAGCTGCTCAGTTTCCTACTGAGCTCTTATTTCCCTCTACAGTCTCTCAGGGCCCATGCCCTCAGAAGCCACCCATACAGAGATAATCCACAAACCCCTTTTGAGACATCAGCCCTGAAAGTCAGACTGAAATAATCAAATGAATTAAATATTCAATACTACTGTGAGTAAGGATGTTTTCAATTAAAGACCATAGTGGAGTGGCTAAAGAAAAAGACAAAGCGAGGGCGCCTGTGTAGCTCAGATGGTTAAGCCTCTGCCTTTGGCTCAGGTCATGGTCCCAGGGTCCTGGGATCAAGCCTGCGTTGGGATCCCTGCTCAGCAACCCTTTCCCTCTGCCCCCCTACCCGACTCGTGCTCTCTCCCTCTTACTCACTCTATCTCAAATAAACAAAAAAAAATCTTTTTATATATATATATTTTTTTTATTTGACAGAGATCACAAGTAGGCAGAGAGGCAGGCAGAGAGAAGGGAGGAAGCAGGCTCCCCGCTGAG
The DNA here is from genome assembly GCF_010015895.1 of Lontra canadensis. Classification (NCBI taxonomy): domain Eukaryota; kingdom Metazoa; phylum Chordata; class Mammalia; order Carnivora; family Mustelidae; genus Lontra; species Lontra canadensis. Next base: position 2,376,535 of record NW_022631110.1, read on the forward strand.
CAGAGAGCCCCGATGCGCAGGGCTCGATCCCAGGACCCTGGGATCATGACCTGAGCCAAAGGCAGAGGTTTTAACCCACTGAGCCACCCAGGAGCCCCTAAACAAACAAACAAAAAATCTTAAAAACAAAATTTGAAAACAAGAGACAAAGCCAAAGTGAAATTTAAAAAAAAAAAAAAGACAAAGGGGAAAAAAAACAGAAAAAAAGACAAAGTGAAATTCCTGCTTGGATTCAGGGTGCTGAATCCAAGCAGAAAGTAAAGGGCAATGAGCTATAATCCAGGTAGGGAGTCAGAGAGTAAAAAGTTGTGAATTTCATTAAAATAAGTTCTACTACTATACATAGGGGCTCAGTTGAAAAACTGAGGGATGCGTCACACACAGAGGGTATATCCAGGTTCCTATGCCCTTCTCTCAAATCTCTAAACCATAACTGAATTCTTCGGTTTGTTTTTTTTTAAGATTTTATTTATTTATTTGACAGAGAGAGACACAGCAAGAGAGGGAACACAAACAGGGGGAGTGGGAGAGGGAGAAGCAGGCCTCCCATTGAGCAGGAAGCCTGATGCAGGGCTCCATTCCAGAACACTGGGATCAATGACCTGAGCGGAAGGCAGACACTTCACAACTGAGCCACCCAGGCACCCCCCATAACAGAATTCTTGATCTCAACTGTTATCACTTGCTCCCATTAGTTGAGTAAATAATCTTACAATCCTTGAAGGTGAAGATACATGTATAGAAATGATTAAAAAGTAAATCTTTGAAGACTTAGATAAATAAATCCACCTACCATGCACACAAGTTGGAAGATTTCTTAAATAGGCGTAAAACTGCACTAACCATAAAAGAAAATAATAAACTGTACTTAATAATGTATCCAAAGGCAATATTTAATCAAAACAGAGTGGTATTAGCATAAAGATTGACATATGGACCAATGGAACAGAATAAAGTCCCAAAAGATGCACATATATATGGTGAATAGATTTTTAACACAAGTGCCAAGGTAATTTAATGGAGAAAGGATACTTTTGGGTTTTCTTTTTTCAACAAATAGTACTGAAACATTTCCATGTACAAAAAAAAAAAATAAAGAAAAGAAAAACAACTCTTATCTTAGAAGTGAATACATAAAAATTACCTCAAAAAAGATCATAAATTTAATGTAAAGCCCACAACTATAAAATTTCTAGGAAAAAACAGAGACCTTGTGACTCTAAGTTAAGCTACGACTTCTTAAATATGACACAAAGAAGCACAACACATCAGAGGAAAAATTGATACACTGGTCTTTATCATAACTAACAACTGCTCTTCAAATGATACTGTTAAGAAAAGGATAGGCCACAGAACAGGAGAAAATACCTGCAAAATATGTATCCAATAAAAGATCTGCATCCAGAATATATAAAGAACTCTTACAATTCAATTTTTTTAAAGATTTTATTTATTTATTTGACAGACAGAGATCACAAGTAGGCAGAGAGGCAGGCAGAGAGAGAGGAGGAAGAGGAAGCAGGCTCCCTGCTGAGCAGAGAGCCCATTGTGGGGGTGGATCCCAGGACTCAGATCATGACCTGAGCTGAAGGCAGAGGCTTTAACCCACTGAGCCACCCAGGTGCCTCTACAATTCAATTTTTAAAAGGCAAACAGCCCAATAAAAACATAGTTGGCAAAAGATTTGGGAGATCACTTTGCTAAAGAAGATACACAAATGGCCTGTGAAGCACGTGAAAGATGGTCAACATCATTACTATTTGGGGAAGCACAAATTAAAATCACAATGAGTTACAACTCATAAAATGGCTAAAATTAAAAAGACTGACAATACCAAACATTGATGAGGATGTGGAACAACTAGAACTCTCATACACTGCTGGTGGGTATAAAATAACTTTTTTAAAGATTTTATTTATTTATTTGAGAAACAGTGAGAGAGAGAGCACGACTGGGGAGGGGCCGAGGGAGAGGGAGAAGCAAGCTTCCCACTGAGTGCAGAGTCCAACATGGGGCTCAATCCCAGGGTTCCAGGATCATGACCTGAGCCACCCAGGTGCCCATAAAATAAGTATTTTTTAATAAATTTTTTTAAAGATTTTATTTATTTATTTGACAGAGACAGAGACAGAGACAGCGAGAGAGGGAATACAAGCAGAGAGTGGGAGCCAGATGCCGGCCTTGATCCCAGGACCTGGGACCATGACTCGAGCCTAAGACAGATGTTTTAACGACTGAGCCACCCAGGTGCCCCAAAAATAAGTACTTCTATAAAAACAGAACTTTCTTGGGAGTTAAATGCAATGCAAATATTCTTAACTTTAAATCCAATGCTCTGGAATCCAAACCACTTATTTTAAAGGTAGAACCACAGACCAAGGAATAAAATAAACACTACTTATCCCCAGATAAAGACTGGAAGAATTCCAGATCCCTTTAGTTTGAGATTAGCCATATTAGATAAGATCAACTCTTTCAGAGTTTGGAACTTTTCCTTTTCAGTTATCGTAGTCACTCAGTACCTGTGAGCAGATATATCTCTTTTGAAGTCCAAAGTCATGCCAAATAAAGCCTTCAATACACAAAAAGAACTCAAACTGTTTATGAGTACACGCGTCAGGGACTCAGTAAGCTTTCCCTTTCAGTCCTCATGGTGTTAAAGTGCAGTGAGTTGTTTGAAGACACCATTCAGACTCTTAACTATAGAGAATAAACTTAAGGTTATCAGAGGGGAGGTGAGTAGGGGGATGGGTGAAATAGGTGATGGGGATTACAGAGTGCACTTGTCATGATGAGCACTGGGTGATGTATGGAACTGTTGAGTCACTATAAAATATTTCTTTTCAAATATTCTGAAATTCATATATTTCCTTGATTCATTTTTCCTTCCCGACTCTCCCCAATATTTCTACTATCAAAGGTTTATATTTGGCACATGCAAATGTATATATTCTTTTTTCTTTTTCTTTTTAAGAGAGAGAAGGGCGCCTGTGTGGCTCAGTCAATTAAGTGTCTGCCTCTGGCTCAGGTCATGATCCCAGAGTGAGCCCTGTGTGTCTCTCTCTCTGTGTGTGTGTGTGTGTGTGTGTGTGTGTGTGTGTGTGTTGCGGGGGTGGGGTCCCCTGCTCAGCAGGGAGTCTGCTTCTCCTCTCCCTCTGCCCCTCTCCACTACCTGTGCTCTTTCTTTCTCTCTCTCTCTCACGTGTTCTCAAATAAATAAAATCTTCAAAAGAAAAAAAAAAGGAGAGTGCACTGCACGGGGCTGGTGGGGGAGCACAGGGGGCAGTGGTAAGGGAGGAACAGAGGGAGAGGGAGAGAGAGAATCTTAAGCAGGCTCCACCCCCAGTGCAGATGCCCAGTGCGGACTCAATCTGAGCACCCTCTGAAATAGAGAGTAGGATGCTCAACTGACTGAGCTACCCAGGCACCATGCAAATGTGTAAATTCTCATTCAATCTAGGCACCAGATGTAAAATCAAATGAATGATTAACCTTCCTTCATTTTTAAATTTTTTTTTAATTATAAGATGGGGCACCTGGGTGGCGCAGCTCTGGTCATGATCCCAGGGTCCTGGTTTGGAGTCCTGCATTGGGCTCCCTGCTCAGCGGGAAGCCTGCTTCTCACACTCCCCCTGCTTGTGTTCCCTCTCTTCCTGTGTGTTTCTCTGTCAAATAAAATCTTTAAAAAATAATAATAAATAAAATAAAATTGTAAGATAAGAAAAGGAGGGAAAAATCACCTATAACCTTACCATAAAACAGTAACTGCTGTTAACCATCTGGTGTATATCCCTTCAATTGTTAAAAATCACATATGTAAATCCATACATAACATACATTTGAACCACCTTTTTTTTTTAAGATTTATTTATTTGTCAGAGAGAGAAAGAGAGAGAGCACACAAGCAGAGGGAAAAGCAGCAGGAGAAGGCTCCCTGCAGAGCAAGGAACCCAGTGTGGGACTGGATCCCAGGGCCCTGGGATCATGACTTGAGCTGAAGGCAGATGCTTAACCAACTAAGCCACCCAGGCATCCCTGAACCGCTTTTAAATATATACTTTCCAAATTCCATATATCAAAAATCTAATAAAATTCTGCCCATACTATAATTCATAAAGCCAATATTTTTAGAAAATAAAAACTGGACAATAATGCCTTTTAAAAGTTCATGCCTTGGGGTGCATGGGGGGGCTCAGTGAGTTAAGCATCTGCCTTTAGCTCAGGTCATGATCTCAGAGCCCTGGGATCAAGCCCTGCATCCGGCTCCCTGCTCAGCAGGGAGTCTGCTTCTCTCTCTCTCCACTCATGCTCTCTCTCTGTCTTTCTCAAATAAATAAATAAAATCTTCAAAAAAAAAAAAAAGTTCATGCCTTAAGGAAAAACTCCACTATTCTCAAGATTACACTCAAAACAGGAGAAAAATTAGTGCTTATTTTGTAATCTAGAAAGTGACAAACACTGGGGCACCTGGGTGGCTCAGTACATTAAGCTTCCAACTCTGAATTTCAGCTCAGGTCATGATCCCTGGGTCATGAGATTAAGCCCTGTAACAGATTCTGCACTGGGGGTGGAGCCTGCCTAAGTTTCTCTCTCCTTCTCCCTCTGCCCTGCCCCTTAAAAAAAAAGGGATAAATACCAAGTTTTATGAAAATACATTTATTAGGGCATTGGGTTAATTTTTAAGTTTATGACATATCATTTTTAATGTTGTTTGATCACCAAAACCTTTCACCATTTCTATACAATTGTTATATCCTATACCATGCTATTTTTTTTTAAAGATCTTATTTATTTACTTGACAGAGAGAGAGCACAAGCAGGGGGAGCAGCAAGCAGAGGGAGAGGGAGAAGCAGGCTCCCTGCCAAGCAGGGAGCCTGATGTGGGGCTTGATCCCAGGACATGGGGATCAGGATCTGAGCCAAAGGCAGACGCTCAATGGAATGAGCCACCCAGGCATCCCTATACCATGCTATTTTTTTTTAAAGAATTTATTTATTTATTTGACAGACAGAGATCACAAGTAGACCGAGAGGCAGGCAGAGAGAGAGAGGGAAGCAGGCTCCCCGCTGAGCAGAGAGCCCGATGCGGGACTCGATCCCAGGAGCCCGAGATCATGACCCAAGCCGAAGGCAGCGGCTCAACCCACTGAGCCACCCAGGCGCCCCCCATGCTATTTTTTAAAAAGGATTAGTGGTTCTAACATAAAAACATACTTAGAGAAAGATGGGGTTTTTATTATTAAAAAGAGAAAATAGGGGCGCCTGGGTAGCTCAGTTGGTTAAGTGACCAACTCTTGATTTGGGCTCAGGTCATGATCTCAGGGTCATGAGATCCAGCCCTGTGTTGGGCTCCGTGCTGGGCATGGTGCCTGCTTGGGATTCTTTCTCTCTCTGCCCCTCCCCACCCCTTTAAAAAAAAAAAAAAAGATCAAATAAAAAAGATACTAGTTGGAAAAAAATCAGTACTCAACCTGAATGGTTAATTTCTCTCTGGTCTATATAAGTTTTACTACAAGATAAAATTGCAAATTCAATGAGAAAGATAAACATTTTCCTAGGATTGAGTACTAGGAGGAATATGTAGAGATCTTGATGTAAAGGAATGCTGGTTAATTTAATAGAAACTATTTTTGAGTGTAATTTAAGAAAACATAAAAGTTCTATTATCCCTCTTAAAATGCCCCAGCACTTCACTGTAATTCAACTACGTTTTTTGTCACAATACAAAGGTAGAGATTATAGATAGAAGCCAAAAGAATAGACTGTTTGGTCTACTGGTAAATACTGCTAGCATCAACTCATAGTTGAATCCCCAGTGCCACAAATAAAGATATGCCGTGAAGCTAACAACATATCTATATGACTTACATACCAGATATGCAGATAGCACAGCTGCTGTCGTTCTGGAAAAAATTAAGAGCCTAACATTCTTTTAGAAATACAAACACATCTCACAAAGTCATCGTCTGCACAGGAAACAACAGAAAAGCTTAATCTTGTTCTCAGTATACTTTGAACTGCTTCAGCACTTTTAAGAAAAACTCAAGACTCCCAAAGTAGTTCTCCATGTTATATGAAAGAGAAAATTTGGGCAAGAAAAAGAAATTAAAAGCTTTGTTTTGTTTTTGCCAGCATACAGAGAAGTTGCTTCACTGAATGCATATAAGGAGCAACTCCACTGTGTGAAAAAAAAATATTTTTAAATATAAATCAGCCAAAAGAAAAGTATTGGGTAAGCATTATTTTTTTTTCAAAGATTTCATTTATTCATTCAGAGAGAGACCACAAGCATGAGCCAGGGAAAGGGGCAGAGGGAGAAACAGACACCCTGCTGAGCAGGGAGCCAATGCAGGGTTCCAACCCAGGACCCTGGGATCGTGCCCTGAGCAGAAGGCAGACGCTTAACTCACTGAGCCACCCAGGCACCCCTGGTTAGCACTATTTTATAGTAAGTATCTGACACTGACATCTCCTTTACCAACATACCACAGTTACACTAAATCTAGTTGCTGTATCTAAGCAAACTTTGAACAAGCATTGATATTCTGGGATATTTTATAAAACCATTTGTTCTGAAGAATGTACCTTGTTATAGAATTAAGAGCTGATAAGAGATCAACAAATGCTTTGAAAATTCCTGCATTGTCTTCAGCCATTTTCACAGTACAATTAAACAATGAATAATAGTGGAATTAATTAATTAATTAATTAATTATTTTTAATTTGACAGAGAGAAAGAGACAGCACACACAAGCAGGCAGAGCAGCAGGCAGAGGGAGAGTGAAAAGCAGGTTCCCCACTGAGCAGGGAGCCCAACATGGGGCTCCATCCCAGGACCCTGGGATCATGACCTGAGAAGGCAGACACAACCAACTGAGCCACCCAGGCGCCCCAACAAGAGAATTATTAAATCTAAAATTCCCATTGATCTTATATGATTCTGGAGAAAGTTCTAGGTGGTTATTTTTCTTTCTTCGAGAAAGACAGTTTTAAAGAACTATTTAGCATATTTAGCAAGTTAATGGGTCTATAATTCTACCATTACAGAGCCTTTCCATTACTTGTTTGTTTCAGATTTTTCTTTTCTTTTTTTTTTTTTTTGTTTTGTTTCATTTTGAAGATAAGGTAATACACTTGAGTCTCTAATTAGAGACCACTATGTGAAGAGTCAATAAGGATAAATATTTTGACAGGGACAAGAACTTAACAAGTCTGACAAGGAAAAAATCTCCCAGGGCCCTTTTCAACTTTAAGCCATTGGTCAGATGTTATAAAATGGATGGAATTATATGGAATTTCAACCTGAGAAGGTATAAAAACAAACAAAATACAGTTGAAGAAGAAAGTTTGTTCCTGTACCAACAGCAAAATTTGCTGCATATTTCCCAGACAGAAGTCCCATAGGTGGGAATACATAATGTCCAAACTTAAGCATTTATTATTAGACTTGTTCACTGAACCTCCCATCTGGCAGATATTAAAATCCACATTTTCTGAAAGAGTAAAGTTACCTTAAATTGAGACAACATCAAATTTTTATCAGTGTAAAAAAGACTGTCTACTTACTACATTATACATTTACCAGAATAACCGTCTCCTGATAACTAAGATTTTGGTAATAAATACAACAACACTCAAAATACAAAGAGTTGCTGGGATACTTTACTTTTTGCAATCTGGCCACTACCCTCCTTCTTTTCCCACAACTGCTTTCCAAAACCCTATTTACCTCCCAGGCATCCGACTCCATTTCAGTGTTTCAGTCCTTATTCTCTTGACACTTCAAGAGCGATAGGTCAGCCCTCATTCCAGACACCTCTCATCTCTGAGCCCCAGGTTCTCTGGTTGTCCCACCTCCATTATCCCTCTATGTCTACTTCCTCCTCCTGCCTTAGCCATTGATCTTCTCTAGCATCTTCTTTTAGATGCTAGTAATTTTAGAGTCTAGACTCTCGTTCTATTCCATGGTGATGCACCATCCCTATGTGGATGACTCCTACATCAGCATGTCTTTTTTTTTTTGAATTCTCAAACATTTGATTTTATTATTATTTCTTTAAAGAAAGGCTCAGAAACAAATGTACATCAGCATCTCTAATCTCAAATTCTCTCCAAAATTTCTAGTCTAGCCAATTGAACATCAGTCTAAATGCCTCACAGCCACTTCAAACATTACATATTTAAGAAATCAAACTCTTTTGCCTTTCAAAATAAGTGACTCTTCCTCTTCCTTTTTTAATAAGCATTACTAATACCCAATCCTTCTGAATTAGAAGTCATCTTTGATTCTCTTCTTCCTTTGTCCAGTATCTTGGCAATTACCAAGTTCTGCTGATCCTTAAAGATCAGAAAGCTGGAAGTGAAAGAAAAATGACTCAAACCTAAGTCTGTTAAGACCCCCAAAAGACAGGGTTTCCATACACTGTTCATGCTTTGAAAGGGAGAAAGAATAAGAAAATAAAAATTATGGTCCCTGGGGTCTAATGATGGTAGTGATGAAAATGGTAAAAATAAATACTATGAGTTGGCACTTACTGAACTCTTGCTAAATGTCTGGTACCCTACTAGGGCCTTTATATACATTTGTCTTATCTAAAGCCTATAGGGTTGTTACTGTTATTAATGTCCACTTGAAAGTTAAGAATATCAAGACTCAAAGATCTGCAAGATCACCCAGTTAGATTGGACATAGGTCCCTGAATACCTAAACATTTTGCTAAAATTTCTTCTGTTGCATTTGTGTACATGCTTTATCTCCCCTGGTAGAAACAAGCTTTTAGGGGCAGTATAATGTCTGGTTCATCTTTGTATTCTCCATTGTCTATCTACAGTATCTTTCACATGTAGGGCCCCCCAAATATTTGTTAAATAAGTAAACAGAATCTGCTGTGCTACTGGCTACTTACACCTAAACCATACAGTCCCAAGACATTGTGGTTTTAAAAAAATTGCAGGGGGGCGGGACAGGGAGCAGTGCTGGCTATCGTTGTTTTCTGTTCCTTCCTACAGTGTTTAATCTACTATGGTCTAATTTACACAAGTCTAGGTCAACGGGCCAAGGAGAAAATTCTGTGAGATCTAAGATAGTCCCTTATTCCTCACATCATCTTCCTTCCCCACATCTGATAAACCTTTAATTTTTTACTCTGAATTTGATTTCTAGGATATTTGAGTTCTCAAAAAGTCAGTACTTAGTGTAAATTAGTCACTACTGTAAGTGGTTTTTTAGGGAGAAGAACAGCTAGGAATATATGCTGTACCAGAATTCAGTTTATAAATTCCAACTACATTACAGTCAGAACTAAACTACATCATTTAAACCAATATTCACACATACAAAAAGGAAAAGAGACTGTCACTACACAAAAAATAACTTGGTTGCATAAATATTTTGTTATATTCCCTTGAGTATATCAATAGTATAAGAAGTTTCAAGGCCAGGAAAGGGTCACAAATATGCTTGCTGGTATCTTTTTTTATATTTTATTTATTTATTTGACAGAGAGAGACACAGCAAAAGAGGGAACACAACCTCTTGTTGTGGGGAGTGGGAGAGGGAGAAGCAGGCTTCACGATGAACAGGGAGCCTGATGTGGGGCTCGATCCCAGGACCTTGGGATCATGACCTGAGCCAAAGGCAGACACTTCATGACTGAGCCACCCAGGTGCCCTCCCTTTTTTTTTTAAGATTTTATTTATTTATTTGACAGAGGCTTGCTGGTAGTTTTAAAGAAAATGTTGAAATAAGTGATAAAGTTACACACACACATAATTCACCAGAAAATACTAATGAAATAGCATAAGTAGAACTTTTTTTTCTTTCTTAATCTATCTTGTTATAAAGACACTGTTTTCAAAATTGAATAACAAACAAAAGAGCTCTTCTTTGCTGCCCAGTCAATATATAAGAGAATGATAGGGAAGTCTGAGTTAACTGCATTAAGACAGCACCTGTAAGCTTTTCATTTTGACTTGAAAATAGTTTATTACTTTGGTTGCAAAAAGTACTTCACATTTCTACCTAAATGCAAAAACTCAGACTGATTAAAGTGAAATACATTCGAGTTGTATATTTTTCTTTGACAAAGAGCAGCTGGCTCTTTTAACTTTTTTTTGTTGTTGTTTCTGGTAATAGTTATTATCCTAATAGAGGATAGGAAAAAAATTATATATCCATCATATAGCCATATATAACTTGTTGGAATTGGACATGATTCATTACTTAAGGATTTCACAAACACCTACTCAATTCACTCAAGTAAATAATCAAATTTCCCATTCTGATATATCTATAAAAATAATCAGAAAAAAAACCTCTGAATTCTAATGGTGTAATTACCTTTAACAATAAAATTCCATCTCTGAATTGTGAATAACCAATATTAAGAATGAACATTTTTGGTAGTGAGGATTTATCAAATCTAGCCTCCTAGAGGAAATTAGGGTTTCTAGAGGAGCAATTTTAATTATGCTTTAGTAAAGTGCACCCCAAAAATTAGAAATTAATCTTTTTCTGTTACAAAACAAACCCAAGAAAATAACTATTTTTAAGAATGTTTAATTTATCTCAAAAATTATAGCTTATAGTTGAAATAATTACTTGCAATTTTAAAACAATTTATCTGAAAGTTATGCATTTACTTAAGTATGTTATGTCAGAAAACAGATAAATGAAAGACAAGTCAAGGGTTGCCCAAATCCCAGTTTATAGTTGTAAATTCCTAAGGTTTTAAAGCACAGCCACAGGCTAATGGCCCAAAGACCTGCTGCCCACCAACATGTGCAGAGGACTGAAGTTAATAGCAGGGCATGTCAATTTACTACAGGCAGCTCTCAGTGCGACATTTTGACAAAAGAACTGGGTCAGGTTACAGCCTGTTCCTATTATCACAGCAGTCTAGATTTATGGTTTCTAACACCAGCCCTACAAGAAATAATGGAAATGATGACAACAACAATCCCTGCTAGACAACAGACTACAGAAAAGCATGCAATAAACCACAGTCTGAAGTGACCAGAAAACTAAACATCCCTGACAATACCTAAAACGCGAGGCAGGTGTCAGTAAATTATTCATTTAAGTATTTCTAGAACCTCTCAAAATCTCAACCCAAAAAAATCTCAAAACAGATTCTAATCTAAAACAAAACAATATTTAAAGGTACTTACCAGTATCAAGTACTGCATTTTAATACTTTTAATAACTACCAAAGATAATGTGTTTCATTTGAATAGATTTATGAAACTCTACCAAGTCAATAAAAAATAAAGATAATATTGATCATTATTTTTCAAATAACATTAAAGTATATTGAGAATTACTCCAAGTAATACTTTAAACCTTTCAAATGGAAGAAAAAAGACAACAGTTTCACAGCAAAAACCTCACGTTTACAACTGTACAGAGAAGCAAGATAACAGAAAAAACACATGATTCAATCACAGTCAACTTAAAACTAAGAATATAAACACAATCTTAAACTAGCTAAGAATGATGAAAGGTGAGAAAACTGACCAAATGATAAAGAAAATAAGAACTCTCTCACTACAAATAATGAATTTAAAAGACTACATCAAGGTTACAAGGTACATACCCAAGCAAATGAAGCTCTTTATGACTAGAATTCTGCACCCGTTAATTCTTATGAGAAACGGAGGTTGAGAAAAATCAAATATGTATTCTGAAGACAAGAAACAAAGAGAGTCCCAACTTTTCCCTGAGAAAAGAAAGTATCCTAAAGGTATGCCCTAGAATTGCAATATATCCCTGTCCCTTCTGAAGTTTACAATGGCGCATTACCACAAAAGGTGGGCACTCTCTTTCCGCTCTTACAACAATTTGCTCCTATAAACTTAGGAAGGGCCAGAACCACAGCCATAAACACAAGTCACAAGTAGTAGGTAGTCAAATGTTATCTTCAAATGTTTCTCATAATAAAAGCTTATTCTTTTTTTTTTCTCCTTGGTTAAATAAGGACTTCATCCAGCTTAAGGAAATGAGTACAAAATTAAATTGAACAGCACCATCATATAAACTGCTTAAAGGATTCTCAAATCTTTCACTTTTCAGGCAACAAGATATCTCTCATTTTTTATGTCAAAACCTTTCTACCACATGCCCAAAAAATGAAAGTAGGGGAAGGTTAAGGGATCTATGTCTAGTAGAAACCATTTAGCATAAAAATCATTTGTATTATTATTTCCAAGGTAGCCAAGGTTTACTTAAATTAGACAACATAAAGACAAAATAAGCAAAAATGCCTTACTCACAAAAAATAAAGACTATATATATGCACATTGTAAATCTCAGATGGTTTTTAGTATTTTTTTCAAGTTATCTGGCTTTAAGAACCATCACTTCTGCTATCTTTTTAAAAATGAGATGTTATCACTGTAATAAAGGCATTTCTCTACTTAGAGTAACCAAAGCCCAAACTAGTTAAAGCCTTAGAACACTTACCACTAAATTATACCAACCCATTCTAATATAAGATAAACAACAGTGGTTTCTTTGAACTATTTCCCTAAGAAAAAAGGATCACAAATATTAAAACCCTAAGTCAGGGAAGGGTGAACTTTTTCTTTTAAAATCATCAACATCAGCCATTTTCAAAATTTCCAGGATTTTGCTTCCTGAAATTAACTATCTATCCCTTCAAATCCTAAAATATTATGTAGTAATTTTCAGACATCAATAATGTTCTTAAAATTCTTAGGGGTACTTGATTCGCTCACTCCAAGCTACAAAACATCTCCTGGCAATGCCAGACCTATATTCACAACCACAGCCTCACAGCTCTAACACTGATGGCTGGCAGAGCTCACGTTGTTCTATCTTGTGTATCCTATAAACCAGGAATATGACTATGAGGAGACAAAGAAACTCCCAGAGAAGTGAACTAAAAGAGGAAGATGACCTCAGATTTCCATTCACAGCTGGAATCAGACTAGAGCTGGCATAAAGGGGAAAAGGGGAGCAGACAGGGTAACCTGGCAAAAAAAAAAAAAAAAAAAAAAAAAAAAAAAAAAAAAAAGACTAGAGACAACTAATAACTCAAATAGCAGAGGATCCCTTGCATCCTCCAGCGTTCCAGTTACTAAAGTTACACAAGCATTCCATTTAACCCAAAGAGAAGGGCAATAAAATACTCAAGTGAAATCCCCCCACCAAGAGCTCAAACTAAAATTGGGATTTGGATTTTCCTTAAATGCAACAAGAGGCTATGTCATTTTCATTCAAAAGACTTGGTATTTACTCAGCCCTTTCAAGGCACTTTATTATCATCAATTATTTCTCAGGGAGGCAGCGCAGGATTACCCTGATCATTTCACTGATGCAGAAACAGACACCAACAGCAAAGGGAATGGGGGGGGGGCAGGAAGAGGGGAGATAGGAAGCATCTGGGGGGAACAGTCAGGCAGCTAAAAAGGAACAAACCCAAAATAAAATGAAAGTCACCCAAAATAAAATGAAAGTCACATCTGGCTTATAGCTGGCCATCTTAACCCTTGTTACTTTTTAGCTCAGAGTTTTTTGAAACATTTTGAAAAAAGCAAGTGCTCTAAATTATGAGTCAGTTAATATTTAGTTATAAACTAAACTACTTAGTTGGTCATAGAAGTGAAGTTTAGCATTAAAAAAAAAGAACTCAATCCCCAGAGCACATAGATTTCAATTTATACCAATAATTCATTTTTCTTCCCAAGCCTAAACATTGTATTTATGTTTGACCTAGAAAATAATCTCACAAAAATGTATAGCTTTATTTAATCATAAAGACACCCAAAGTTAATATCCACCCAAGTAAGAAATAATTCACAGTTACACCCAGAATTTTATTCAGAGAATTATAACCAAAATACCGATTCCCTTTATTTGCCCTTGAAACAAAATAACTACTTGTTTTACATTCATATTCATTTTCTTAGCTATAACTTTGAAATTTTCAGGAATAAACTGCTGATGGGTAGCCTTAAACACCCAGAGGCCAACATTCACAGCCTCTGAATAAATGCACCTTGAACTAAACTCCATACTACAGACAACACAGGCACTTCAAAAAGATGAATTGATTGAAACAAAAAGACTGACCAGTTGCCTCATGAGAAAAACTGATACCACCTCTTTAAGGCTGACTCCAGTGATTTCTGTACATATTATGACATCATTAGCTTTAAAGCAACCTCACATAATGTAGTTCAGTTAATCTTTTTTTCCAATTTCAAAACAAATCAGGTTCTCTAAATGAAACAGGTACACACCGTTAAGTTTATAAGGTTGTGTGATATTCATTTAAAAGTTTCAGAGCTGCTTTAAATGTGTTTACGTTTTTGAAAAGATCTTTCAGACTGTTTTGAAGACTATGGATCAAACTATAGCCAAACAAATACAAAGCATCAGGTGAGTGCTCATAAATTCACTCCTTTCTCAAAATCCCAACTGGACTTTTTTCCAAAAGCTTATTTTTGCATTCCTCCCATTAAATATACAAAACCAAAGACTGACAAAAAAAAAAAAATTCATCCCTGGAAATACGTTATTTAATGAGTAATTTTTAAAAAGAATGGCAAGAAAGGCAAAATTGTGATTACTGAAGAACATCCCAAGCCCTGCTTTTGAAAAGAATTAGATGAATCTATGAACTATTGTTATAATACAACTGCTTTTCATAGGAAGTTTTATTCCATAAATTATATACATCATATAATACTGTTTCCCCAAAGCAGAAATATGAATAGCTCTGGGAGCATTAAAAATGCAGCAGCATGTGCAGTTGTTTTGGTAAAGGAAACTATCCCTGAAAATTTTGTAAATCATATGATCATAAGTATCCACTTTCCCTGCCTTCCCTTCCCCCTACTCACAGATCCATTCACTTTCCAGAGATATCCTAAAGTCACCTTAACACATCATTCATAAAAGCTAATCTAATTCTTCAAGACAAAGGCTAAATTCAAATTATAATCACACCTTGTAAAGAATAACAAATGCTTTACAATCTTTAAAAACATCAATAGTCTTAAATGGGGATGTGTAAATACCGGTGCTGGCCAAACATTGAGGGCCGGGGGAGGGGGCAAATTACAGACCTCAAAGCTCTGTATAACCTCAAGGCGTAAAATCTATTAAATTCGCCTTCTCGCTCTTCCTCTAGCGATTTGGCGATTTACACCAGGATGCAGCACAACCACTAGTCAGGTGGAAAAAGCAAGAACGCTGTGCCTTAAAAGCACCAATGGTCCCTAGACCAGGTCATGCCGCGAGAGCACAGCGGCTTCCCTGTAGCTCCTCGGAAGAGCTGGAGCCCCCCTTTCTGCCCCACCTCCCCCTCACACACACAAGCAAGGAGGGCCGCGCCCTCCCGCCCCACTTCTCCCCCGAGGGCTAGCCACCGGCGCCGCCACCCACCCCCCCACCCAAGCCTCAGCCGCCCAGAGCCCCGGGGCGCGAGTCCGACGGGCACCTGGCACCGGGACCGAGCCCGCGCTCCGCCACAGGCGCATCCTTCCGGGCTAACGTTTCCCTCCCAAACTCCAAAAGTTATCTCACAACTCCTTAGAAGGCAACCAGGCGGGCTTCAGCCCAGACCACGCAAAGTCTTCGCTGCTCCTCAGCCCCACCGCCCACCCGCGCTGCCCCGGGGCCCCAGGCCGGCCCCCCAGCCCAGCTCCTCCAACAGCAAGAGGATGCTCAGGAGCGTGCAGTCCGCGCTTCGGGCCAGGGGCGGCTAGAGAGCGACACGGCAACCAAACGCGGCGCAAGGGATGGGCCCGTGACTGGCGACGGGACCCCGGGGGAATGCGAGGGGCTGCGCAAAAGCAGCTGTGGGGCGTCGTGGAGAGCGCTAGGTGGGGCAGGGGAGCCCTGGCCTCTGGGGTGAGGCTGCCAAAGGTGGGCAACTGGGGTGCTGGGCCGAGCTAAGGCCGGACCCCGCGGGGCGGTAAGGGGGCGTTACGCGCGCGGGACGCGCCGCGGAGGGCGCCCAGCCACCCGCCCGCCCTCGGACAACGACCAGAGACCGGATGCCACGGCTCCGCCTCTCTGCTCCTCACGGGGCCCGGAGTCGCCACGCACCTCGGGTCTCGCCGGCGAAAGGAGCCAAATTGTCACACTGGTCCCGCGAGCCGGTACCGGTCTTCACACCGCCGCCGCCATGTTTGAGAAGCCGCGCGCGAAGACGCGCATGCCCCGCAACCGCCACCACCGCCCCGCCCCCGCCCCGGCTGGCCCGCGTGCCCTGCGGTTGCAGCAAACACGCCCTATGACCGCTGCCGCGTGCGGGGCCCGAGCTGGGGGCTCCGCCGGAAGGCAGCGTGAGCGGCAGCAGGCGACGGGACGCTGCAAGCCCAGGAAAGCCCTGGGTAGTTTTCCTCTATCCTCCCCCCACCATCTGCCCTCCCGCCAAAAAGAAGCCCGTGGCATGCACCCAAGACTATGATGGGCCCCCAGCTGAGAGCCCGGGGTCCGCGTCAAGTTCCATCGCAGGAACTCGCTCCCCTTGGCTATCGCCTTTGACTCTTCGGTCACCACCCACACTGGCCACGCACCGAAAAGCCAAGCTCTTCCCTAGGAAATGAAGCAAGTTCGATGAACAAGGAAAATGCAACTTTAGAGCAGCTCGAGCAAAGCCACTCCTCCGCGGGTTGCCGCATATTCCTTGAAACAGTTTTTCCCCCCATGGGTTTTTGCCACGCATTCCCCTCCAGCTCCACAGTCTGAATTTAGTTGTTCCTCTAAACCCAGCCTTGAGCTAACGGGACTAGGTTAACCCGGAGGGGGAAATAATTTGCTCGCTGGTTTGAGAGTGCTTGGGAGCGTCCTCGAGAATGCCTTTTGGGGTCTCCTCTGTAGTATCTTCCTCGCCCAGAGGAGAGCGGTTGTGCAGGTGGTGGAGGTCGCACGGAGGGGAAGGGGCGGTCGTAAAAATAACCCCGAAATAGCCCATGACTCTCCCCGCACAGAATGTAGCAAACAAAACTGGAGAAAAACATCCCTCGTTGTGAGGTTGGATATAAGCAGATTTAAAACTTTTGTTTGAAAAATAATACAATGTGCTGTGTTAGCAAAAGGTAACCCATTAGCAGGCCTCCTCTCTCCAGCTCTGAAAAGCTGGCTGTGGGTTTTTCATTTGTGATCGCTTTAACTTAGTATATAGGGCATACTGTATTTTTAAAATCATAATTAGGAAACTGAAGCCTAAAACTAAAAAAAAAAAAAAAAAAGCAGAATATATTCATTTTTCCACAACACAGAAATTATTTTCATATAGGGCTTTTGCAATATTAAACAAAGGCCAAATTAAAGGATTTTTTTTAAAGATTTTATTTATTTATTTGACAGACAGAGATCACAAGTAGGCAGAAGCGGGGCCTGGACAGAGGGGGCGTGCAGGCTCCCTGCTGAGCAGAGAGCCCAACATGGGGCTGGATCCCAGGACCCTGGGATCATGACCTGAGCTGAAGGCAGAGACTTCAACCCATTGAGCCACCCAGGCGCCCCAAGGATTTTTTAATTGTATCTAAGGATGGACAACTGGCGCAAAATCAAAGAGCCGAAATAAATGTTAGTGCAAATTTCATAGAAACTTTAAAGCGAAACAGAAAACCTAGGCCACTGTTATGCAAATATTAAAGAAAGATTTGGCCTCAGCGATTGTGTAATATATACCATACAGAAGGGAATGTTGAAATGGTCCAAAATGAAGGTTCAAAAAATGTTTTTAAAAGCCAGAAAGGTATCTTTAAGTGAAAAAAATTAAACAGGTTAAATCTAAGCAGACCCTTAGTATGGGCTAGAGCAGCGCTTGGAGGGATGAGGGGACTTAAATTTTTAATTACTGGCCATTGTCTTTCTAATCCTGATGCAATGGAAATATTTGAAATTCATCTCTACATTCTATATTAGAAAGACTTGGGTCATCACTTATGCATTTTTTACATCTATGGACTCTATCAAGTTGTAGAAATACTACTCTGTGTTCAATCGCCTATCTGACAGGCACCTCATCTATTTCCCATATTCCTGTTTTTAATAAGAAATTACTAAAACCCTTTCTCTAAAAACGTACTTCACATTGTATCAGAACATCTTATCAGCAACTATGTTCATCAAAGCATGTATAGAAGTGTAACTCTGTTACATTAACTATGAGTTATTGATAATGATGACAGCTACCATGTGCTGAGAATTCTGCTAGCCTCTTTACATACATAATTGTCAATTTTCATTATATTCTTTCACAATGGTCTTGAGGTAGGTGCCCTTATTCTCAATTTATAGATGAGGAAATTGAGTATTAAATGGCGAATAAGCGGCAGAATCAGCTTCTGAACATACACATACCTAAACCTTTCCTATCCCTTTTACCCTGTCCTGAATCATATATTTTCATCAAAGACTATGTGTATAAGCATTTAATAATAATTCTTTTATGTACTTATACTCTGCCTTTCCTTTTCCCACTTTGCCAAAATAAACTTTAGACTGCTTTTTAATGCTGTTAGCATGGGTCAGACTATCACTGTTTCTTTTACATTATATGGTAGCACCCTGAACATAATAGGAATTTGGTAAATATTTGTTAAATGACTGAAAGGATGAATGAATACTTACTATTAGGACATTCAATTAATTTTGCCATGAAAATATGAGAAGGAGAGTACCTGAACGAAAGAATAAGAACTAAGGCTGATAAAATCCAAATTTTCATGATTAGTTTTCAAGTCTCAGATTTGTTTCTGTCCATTTGCTCCTATAGTTCTGACTCAGCCCAAAACCTGGGACAACCTTAAAAAAGATAGGTCATCCTCACCCTGCCCAAACCCAAAGCAAAATACCCCTGTATTGAAAGTGTGTTTGATTACTTCCTTTTGTATATTTCTTTAGAATTTAATAGTAGTCCATCAGAATAAAAAGATGGTCTTCTTTCCTAGATAAGCAAAATTGAATCTAGATTTCCATCAGCACACCTGTTTATACTGAAATGATATAGCATGGGTAAAGTTAACGTTTCAGGATGATTAATTAAGACTCCCTCTAGTTTTCTCACTTCACGCACTGCTTTCTCCTCAAAACACAGAAACCTAACTAAACCTGGCAGAGGCTAGAGATCTGAGGTATTCCTGGTAAACTCACCAGTCGTATTTTCACTTTAGTGAAAAAAAATCCATATAGTAGGTACTAAATAACAAATTAACATAGTAATTGAGTTGACAAACATCTTCAGATCCTTGTTTCTAATAAATTGCCCTTTTTCCCCTATTTTTTTTAAGATTTTATTTATTTATTTGACAGACAGAGATCACAAGTAGGCAGAGAGGCAGGCAGTGAGAGAAGGGGAAGCAGGCTCCCCGCTGAGCAGAGAGCCCGATGCAGGGCTCAGTCCCAGGACCCTGGGATCATGACCTGAGCCGAAGGCAGAGGCTTTAACCCACTGAGCCACCCAGGCGCCCTGCCCTTTTTCCCCTATTAAACCAAGAACACTTTTCAGTAAGATACAAATTGTTTCTAGTGTTATTGTTGATCATTACATTAAACCTCTTTTCCTAACTTCAAAATAGTAACTTCCTTGGAAAAATATTGAAGTCCGTGATGTGAAGAAAGACTCTAGTCTAACAAGACTGTCTTGTCAAAGGACAAAGCTGTATTAGGAGATCTGAACGCTTGTCTTGAATCCTAAGTCTATCATCCACTAATTAGATTTCCTTAGAATCTTTCCATGCCTCAGCTTTTTTTCATTTTAAAACTAAAAGATAATAGAATCTGCCACACTTACTTCACGGATGAGAAAGTGCTATTCAAATCCATCAGAAAAAAAAACAAACAAACATGGTCTTTCCTTAATGGATCCCACTTTTTTTTTTTAAGATTTTATTTATTTATTTGACAGAGCAAGAGAGAAAGAGAGCACAAGTAGGGGGAGCTGCACAGGGAGAGGGAGAAGCAGGCTCTCCGTTGAGCAAGAACCCCAATGCGGGACTCGATCCCAGTACCCTGCGTTCATGACCTGAGCTAAAGGCAGATGCTTAACCAAATGAGCCATCCAGGCATCCCGATCCCACACTTTTTAAAAAAACATAAATTAGCCTTTTACCAATTAAATATATGAAATTGAAGCTGACTTTGGCTAAGTCAGGTATTTTATATGCCCTGAAAACTGGCATAAACTCAATGAACATTATACACTACACTTGGCCATTATTACATTCACTCAGTCCTTCATTCAAACATGAAACATTTATTGAATGCTTGTTGTATACGGCTCTGCTACAGGTGAGGATACCAAAATGTCTAAGACAAATTCAACACTCCGGGATCTTAACACTCAGTCCAAAGAGGAGAGATAGAGAGAGAGAAAGTGCTCACAGAGATTTTAAGATGTTCAAAAGTACGGTCTCTTATCACACCCTTCATTATATCAAACATTTTTTTAAAGAGTTATTTATTTGAGAGAGAGAGAGAGAGTGCGGCGGAGGGGCAGAGAGAGGGAGAGATTCAGATTCCCCACTGAGCCCGACCCCACCACCCTGAGATCATGACCTGAGCCAAAGCCAAGAGTTGGACACTTAACCAACCGAGCCGCCTCATAGCAAACATTTTTAGATGTCCCATATAATATTGTATAACTAGATGAATGAAATTGCAGCTGGTCAGTTGACAGTCCTTTGCACATTTAATTAAAACATTTATTACTTCTGATTTTATACTTTCTGTCCTGGTTATTCTGCATTGGAGCCGTCCTCCACCCCCATGAATTTTCACCCTTCTTTGCCTTATTCTGTGCACCAGGGGACTTAACCTTCAGTAGTGTATCACACTCCACAGCTGGTTTGGCCAACGGCATGTACCATCAAGAGTAATGGAAGTCACGTATTGGGGAGGGGGGGAGGCGCAGAGTTCTTTCCCAAGCACTTCCTGCCTAGGACCTCAGTCTGGCCGTCAGCAGCGGCTCCATGACAGCTCTGAGCAAATGCTCCCCTTTCTGGGGTTGTCCTCACTGGGTCTTCAGGAAGTGGGAGGAACAGGAACAGTTTTTCCTAATCCCTGAGCAACTTCAGCATCCCTTGCTAGTTCCTTAAACCTCCCCACACGTCTGTAAATAATTCATTCAATTCTCTTCAAAATCACGTGACTGTACTTCCTGTTCCTGCTGGGACCATTATTGAAATGCTTCTTTTCTTATATCGAGCCAACCGACTGAGATGACAAGGTAGGGTCTGCAAACATTTCTGTAAGGCCTTTGAGAATTTATATTCAAGGCACTTGTGTGGGGGCCCTGGGTGGCTCAGTCACTTAAGCAACTGCCTTTGGCCCAGGTCATGATCCCAGGGTCCTGGGACCCAGTCCCTGCTCCACAGGGAGCCTGCTTCTCTCTCTTCCCCTCCTCTCACTTGTTCTCTCGATCTCTCTCTCTCTCAGATAAAAAATAAATACAATCTTTTTTTTAAGGCACTGTGTATGGCAACTACAGGTTTCACAGCCTGTTATATGGAATCAAGTCACTACAATACTGTGAAATGAGAGTGATAAAATGAATTGGATAAACGGTCTTAGAGTGAAGGTGAGAGAAGGAAAATGTATGAAAAGCACGTAAAAGCTGCTAGTTGATTCATCCCATAATTATTAGTTCCCTACTATTAGTTCCCTACCCTCTTAAGAGGGTAAAAGGTGACATTTGAACTGAAAAGGGGAAAATGAAAAGTGTGCCAAAGAGATGTGGAAGGTCACAGGGGACAGCATGTGTGCAAGGTAATGAAGTTCTTGCCTGATGTTTGAACAGTAAAAGGTTCATTGTGCCAAACAAAATAAGGAGTCCATTTCGAGAGGACGCTGAGGGCCCCGCTAACGTGTTTGAACCTTATTCAGTGAATGACAGGGCACCTTTAAGAAAAGTGGTAGAGGGGGTGTCTGTGTGCCTCAGTGGCTTAAGCCTCTGCCTTCAGCCCAGGTCATGATCTCAGGATCCTGGGATTGAGTCCCGCATCCGGCTCTCTGCTCGGCAGGGAGCCTCCTTCCCCCTCTCACTCTGTCTGCTGCTCTGCCTACTTATGATCTCTCTCTCTCTCTCTCTCTGTCAAATGAATAAATAAAATATTTTTTTAAGAAAAGAAAAGTGGTAGAGGGTTGCACATCCTTGCAACTAACTCCGCCAGCTGCTGCGGCAATGTGGGAGCGTTCTGCTCACCTCTCCCAACGGAAGTCTCACCTCTGCAGCCTGAGATCAGCCTGACATGCAGCAAGTGGTAGTGGGCCACTGGTCGTTGACCTGGAGAGCCTGGGCTGCAGTGGGCAGAGGCTGGGAACAGTCAGAGCAGTTAGGGTTTGATGGTCAGAGGGAGGCGGATGAGGACCAGAGCAAGCACTGAGCCAGCTGGCCTGACAACCTCCTAAGGGCACTCCAACCAATCCGCTAGCAGGGCGCCTGGGGGGCTCAGTCAGTTAAGCGTCTGCCTTCGGCTCGCATCATGATCCCAGGGCCCTGGTATCCAGCCCCATGTCCAGCTCCCTGCTCGGCGGGGAGTCTGCTTCTCCCTTTCCCTCTGCCCCTACCCCCACCGCGACCCCTGCTCATGCTCTCTCGCATGCGCATGCTCTCTCTCTCTCTCTAATAAATAAAATCTTTAAAAAAAAATTTTAATTAAAAAAAAAAGTATTGTCCTGGACTTTTTTTTTCACCTGAACTTTAACCTACATGCAATAAAGTACACAAATCATAAATGTACAACTCAATTAAGTTGTATACAGTTATGCACTAATGTACTCACACTGACATCAAGGTATAATTTTCAGCACCCCAGAAAATCTTATGATTCCTCCCAGTCAAGAACAACCCCCGCTCCCCCTACCCCCCCACCCCCGCCCCTGCCAACCAAGTAACCATTATTCTGGCTTATGTCATTATAGATTAGTTTTGGCTGTTCTTGGCTATCTTGTCAATGGACTTACACGGTACATCCTCTTTGGTGTCTAGCTTCTTTCACTTCAAGGCATGTCTCCAAGATTCGGCCCTGTTGTTGAAGCACCATCCTCAGACTTACCAAGTCTTGCAGACAATCTCGCTTTCCCATCTTTTCCACAAGCTGTTCTTTATTAAAGCTACTGTAATTTGTCTTACAATTATTTTCTCTTTCTTCTTACGATGAGTTCTCTTTAAGGCAGTAATTTGGCCTCCAATAATGTTAAACCTTATTATTCGGACAGTGAAAGCTTTGCTTTGTTTGAAGCCAAGGGCAGGTTTCACCTCATAACTGTGCCAGGTACTGTCTAGGTAAACTACTGACCCTTCTCTTTTGGGTCCGCTGTCTAAATACAGATTTGTTTAAAAAAAAAAAAAACATGGTAGTTGGGAGACCACTTTGCACTCCATATATCCCACAGATTTGGGCAGTTGGCTTTTGTTTGTTGCTTGCCCCTGCCTTGCCAAAAACACACAAGTGAAAACTAAAGCAAACACACAAGTGAAAACTAAAGCAAACAACCAAGTGAAAACTAAAGCAAACAACCAAGCGAAATTGACTGGAAAAGTTGAAAGGCAAACTAACATAGGTAATAATGGATATAGGAGGCAACAGTATCCGACAAAAAGAAGAGTACAATTAGGGGAGTATGAATTCAAGAGCACTGGAAAAATGATGGATAGAGGTGGTCACCTGCCTACACTTGAAGGCCAAGGTGATTGGGAACCTAAGAGCACACAACATTTTTTTGCCCTGTGAAGTATGCAGCGCCTTTGCTCTCTGACGGGCTCCATTCACTCTTTCGCTCTTCTGGGCATACTGCTATCTTCGCTGCTTTACCTCTTCCACTTCCCGGGGGTCTCACAACATTCATTCCCCTTCCATCCCGGGTCTTTCCAGGGCTGGTCTCCTTTGGTCCTCTTCAGCCTCCGTGCCACCCTGATAAATGGCCCCTCCCACTACTGGTCCTAATAATACTTTCACTCTGGCTGTGTTACCACTCCTAGTACAGATTGGATTTCACCAACCTAAGTCTTCTTAGTCTTTTAAGTCATAATACTTGGACTCATTTATTTTTTTTTCTTATGTGTGTATGTGTGTTTAATTTTTTAAATACACAAAAGTAGGGGTACCTGCCTGGCTCAGTCAGTGGAGCATGCAATTCTTGATCTCGGGTTTGTGAGTTTGAGCCCCCGGTGCGGTGTAGAGATTACTTAAATATAAAAATGTAAAAATAAAGGGGCACCTGGGTGTGGCTCAGTCAGTTAAGTGACCGACTCTTGATTGTAGCTCAGGGTCATGAGATCAAGCCCTGTGTCGGGCTCTGTCCACACCGGGCATGGAGCCTACTTGAGATTCTCTCTCTCCCTCCCCTTCTGCCCCTCCCCCCACTTGCCCTCCCTTTCTCCCTCTAAAATAAAAGATAAAATCTTTTAAAAATAAATACATTAAATGCACAAAAGTAGGATAGTATAATGGATCCTATGCACCCATCACTCAGAGCCCACAATTATGGCCAATCCTGCCTCATCCAAACCTCTCTGTAATCTACCCTGACCCCTAGTATTTTGAAACAAATTCTAGACATTGTATCATTGATTCTGTAAGCATTTAGTTTGTATCACTAAAAGATGACTCCTTAGGGGCAGCTGGATGGCTCGATCAGTTAAGCATCTGACTCTGGGTTTCAGCTCAG
This sequence comes from Lontra canadensis, assembly GCF_010015895.1. NCBI lineage: Eukaryota > Metazoa > Chordata > Mammalia > Carnivora > Mustelidae > Lontra > Lontra canadensis. The sequence goes on from NW_022631110.1 coordinate 2,401,187, forward strand.
GTCAGGAGATTGGACCCCACACAGTGCTCCGAGCTGAGCATGGACTCTGCTTAGGATTCTCTCTCCCTCTCTTCCCTGCCCCCTGCTCATGTGCGTGCACACACACTCTCTTTAAAAAAAATGTTTTTAAGTAGTAAAAGTGGACTCTCTATACGTAACTGTATTACTGTTCTATTGCTGCTATAACAAATTACCATAGACTTATCAGATTGAAACCACAGAAGTCTAGAGGCACCTGGCTGGCTCAGTGGGTGGAGCCTCTGACTCCTGATCCGGGGGTTGTGAGCTCAAGGACCTGTTAGGTGTAGAGATTTTAAAAATAAAATCTTTCTGGAGCACCTGGGTGGCTCAGTCACTTAAGGGTCCTAGGATTGGGCCTGCAACGGGCTTCCTGCTCCATGGAGAGCCTGCTTCTCCCTCTCCTGCTCCTCTGCTTGTGCTCTCTCTCTCTCTGTCAAATGAATAAATAACATTTTTCTAAACTTTTTAAAAAGTAAAATCTTTTTTTAAACCAGATTTTTAAAGAAAGATTTTATTTACTCAGGGTCCTGGGATCGAGTCCAGCATTGGGCTCTCTGCTCCGCAGGGAGCCTGCTTCCTCCTCTCTCTCTCTCTCTCTCTGCCTGCCTCTCTGCCTACTTGTGATCTCTGTCTGTCAAATAAATAAATAAAATATTTTTTAAAAAGAAGATTTTATTTATTTGGAGAGAGAGTGTGTGCGAGCATGCAAGCAGTGGGGAGGGGCAGCAGAGGACCCTGGGATCACAACTTGAGCCGAAGGCAGATGCTTAACAGACAGAGCCACCCAGGCACCTCTAAAACATTTTAAGATTTATGTATTTGAGAATGCTTGAGGAGCAGTGGGAGGGGCAGAAAGAGAGAGAGAGAGAAATCCTCAAGCTGACTCCCCGCTGAGTGCAGGAGGATGGAGATCATGACCGGAGCCAAAATCAAGAGTCAGCTGCTCGACCAACTGGGCTACCCCGATACCCCCAAAATCAAATCTTTAAAAAAAAAACAAATAAAACCCCCAGAAGTTTATGATATTATAATTCCAAAGGTCAGAAGTCCAAAATGGGTAGGAAGGGCTGTGTTCTTCTCAGAAGCTCTAGAGGAGAATAAGTTTCCTTGCCTTTTCTAGCTTTAGACACCACCTGCATTCTTTGGCTTGTGGCTGCTTCCTCCATCTTCAAAGCCAGAGTGTAGCATCCTCCAATCTCCCTCTCTCACTCTGACCTTCGCTTCAGTTGTCCCATCTGCTCTAACGTGGACTCTCCTAAACCCTCTTTCCTTCATAAGGACCCTGTGATTATACTGGACACAGCCGGTGATCCAAATAATTTCCCCATTCAAGATCCATAATCGCATCTGCAACATCCCTTTTGCCACATAGTCACAGGTTCCAGGGATTAGGATGTAGGGGAAAGGCCTTATCCTCTCTACCACAATACCATAATTAAAAATATATTTCAGCACATAATTATAAAGAATTTCTTAACATCATCAAATATCCATTCACTATTCAAATTCTCAGTTGTCGGATAAAATATAATGTTATCTTTTTACACCTTAGGTTTAAAAAAAAAAGATGCAAATAAGGCCCACACACTGCAATTGAATGATATACCTTTGAGGTCTCTCCTCCTCCATCTCTCTTTTTTTCCTTGCAATTTATTAGTTGAACAATCTTGGTTTCCCATGGTCTATACTTTGCTAATTGCATCCCCATAGTTTAATGTGTTACTCTATCCCTTGTATTTCCTATAGATTGGTAATTTAGAGTTTGGTAAGATTTGAGTTCTATTTTTTTTTCCCCTGCAAGATTGCTTCCTGGGTGGTACATACTATGTTCTTCCATCAGGAGGCACGTAATGCCTGGTTGTCTCTCATTTTATGGTATCAGCAAATGTTGATGTGCAGTGCCTCAATCTTCTAGGTCAGCAGTTCTCCAAGTGTGGTCCTCAGACCAGCAGTATCTGCTTCATCTGGAAATTTGTCAGAAATGCCAAGTCTCTGGGGCACCTGGGTGGCTCAGTCAGTTGGGCATCTGCCTTTGGTTCAGATCATGATCTCAGGGTCCTGGGATTGAACCCCACATGGTGCTCCCTGTTCAGTGGGGAGTCTGCTTCTTCCTCTGCCTCTGCCCCTCTCTCTGCTCATGTTCTCTCTCTCTCTCAAATAAATAAATAAAATCTTAAAAAAGAAAGAAAGAGAGAGAGAGAGAAAGAAAGAAAGAAAGAAAGAGAGAAAGAAAAAAAGGCAGGCTGGCCAAGTCTCGGGCCTCACCCCAGTTGCACTAAACCAGAAATGCCACTGAAGTGGGGGATGGCAATCCGAGTTTTAGCAAGTCCTCTAGGGGGTTTTGATAAAGGTTAAAGTTTGCAAAGCCTCACTGTTAGTTCATCAAGGGTTTCCCAAAGCAGATATTTAAGACTGACATTAACTCAGAAGGGTTTAGGCAAAATAAAGAAAAACCTCCAGAAAAAAGACCATGCTCAAAAGAGGCAGCCAGAAGAGCAAACATATTTTTTAAGTAATTCAAAAGGCGTAAATGTGGAATCAACACTGCTTCATTGAAAAACACACATTAGGAAAACCAAACTCATAAACAGAACACACTGGTGGCTGTGAAGCAGGGAGCCAGGAAGGCTGAAATGGGTCAAGGTGGTCAAAAGGTGCAAACTTCCAGTTATAAGATAAACAAGTCTTGGAGACATAATGTACAGTGTACTGACTCTGGTTACTAATACTATATTGCATATCTGAAAGTTGCTAAGAGAGCAGATCTTAAAGTTTGCATCACAAGAAAAAAAAATTTTATAGCTGTATGTGGTGACGGAGGTTAACTAGACTTATTGTGGCGATCATTTTGCAATATATACAAACATTGAATCATTATGTTGTACACCTGAAACTAATATAACATCACATGTCAATTACACCTCAATAAAAAGAAAAAGAAAACAAAAGATCGAGAAACACTGGTCTAAACCCATGAAAAAAACAAAACAAAACACAACAGAGAAACTCAAAAAGAAAGCCTTACTCTTTTAAAATATTTTAAATTACTTCTTTGAAATAATAGAGTAAATTAAGAACGCTTTAGAATCTACAGCCTCTGGTCAAGATTTTTTTAAATGGAGAGCAACAGTAATGTCAAGTTCATGAACATGGAAATGGAAAGAATAAAAGGCAATGCTTTGGGCACTGTGGAATTCAAAGGCTTGAATTCAGAAAGATACAACCACAATTCAAATTATTCCGTATATGTTTTATAGTAGTACCTCTGTTTCCAATGTACACAGTTTCTGAATAGAGAATAAGAGAGAAAGCATGAGGAGTGGGGCGATCTGGGTTACATTTGGCTCTGCCCCTTTCTGGGACTGTGACTAATTTAAAGTGCACTGGACTGTACAGTGAGTGGAAAACCACCCCACCAGCCAGCCATAACCCCTCTCAGGCTGGTCCAGACAACCTGCCTAAAGCCAGTATCTGGCATCTTAATGCAGGTACACAATACCTTGCATGTTCATTTCTCATTCGGGCCAGAAGTATTTACTGAGCCTACTACATGCCAGGTCCTGTGCTAGAAGCATACAGTCCACAGACAAGCGATCTCAAGGTTAAGGGCTATCGGGGAGGTTAACACATTGATTATAGGCACCAATGGGTATTCATTTGTTGAGCAAATGGACCCTTACATGTGTATGTAAATGAATAAAAATAACCCTTCATGTAAAATCCTGCAAACTTTCAATATAGGACACAGTGAAATTGGACAAGCTAACATGAAATTCACTTAGAGAACATTTTCCTCCTTTTCTTAAAGAAGTTCTTTAGCTCCTGGCTTCTGGAAATTTCCACCACACTCTTCTTCACACATTCTCAGCAAGCCATCTTTCCAAACCTTGCCTCTAGGCATCTAGGGGGAGGAAGTCAGTCAACCACATGGTCTAAAGCCTGGGGTCCAGCAGGTCTTGAATGCCACGGTGCTCTCAATGGCCTCTCTTCTCCCCTCTAGTGCCAGGGACCTCAATCCAGCTGCCTGAGAAAAGAAGATGGAAAGCTGTGGTTTTGTTCAGATGCTTTGTGTAAACCCAGTGTGCCAAACCTTTTTTATTACATAGTGTCAGCTAGGAAACGGGGAAAAAATATACCAAGCCTAAGTCCGCAAGCTTCCAAAGCACGACACAACGCATTAAAGGTTTAGTGTCAGGAACAATCAGGTCCTTGTCGTCTATCCATTTGCTAACACAGTTTCCACAAATAACAGGCGAGCTCTAAATTTTCATAAAACATTTTGGCAGCGCAGGATGGGCCAGCTTTCTGGCAGTCTCTCTAAGGAAATGACTGCAAATGTTTTTTGGTGTGAACAGCCTTAAGTATTTTAAATCCTTGGTAAACAGAGTTGCCAACAGTCCCAAATATGTTTTACTAGTTCTGAATCAGACATTCAGGATGATTTTAGGGGGACTTTTCTCAACAACAACTATTTCAATAAATGAGTTATCCTAATGCCCTTTCTTAAATGTTGATGACTCTGGAAGACTTTGTAAATGAGAAACGAATTTTAGAAACAAATTTTACTAGCCAAATTGCAAAGGCTGAGATAAATAGAAATTTCCTAGAAAGCGCACTATAAAGACAACATTCCTATTGAGGCTTCCAGGAATAATATACACCCACAGTTTTTACAATATGAGAATACTGATTTCTAAATCAAAGTTTTGACTAACAAGCCTAACTTTACTAACCGGAAATGATTCTAGACTTCTTTCACCAAGTTTCCCCTGAAGAATGTTTGTTCTAAATCTGGCCAGAAAGGTAGCCACTAGCCACACGTAGCTATTTCAATGTCAATTTCAATGAATTAAAATGAAATAAAATAATTTAAAATTCAGTCCCTTAGTCCTATTACCCTCATTTCAGGGATGTACAATTCTATGTGCCTAGTGGCTGTGGTATTGAACAGTGTAGAACATTTCTATCTCAAAGAAAGTCATACCGAACAAAATTGTTCGAAATCCTCACTACTCAAAGGGTGGGCTAGCAACTTCAGCAACATCCAAGTGTTTGTTCAAAACATAGACTCTCATGCCCCCCACAAACCCACTTGATCGAAATCTTCATTTTAACAAGAGGCCCAGACAATTCATGTGCATATGAAAGTTTTGAGAAGCACTGGTCTAAATCAGTGTTTTCCATGGGGCGCCTGGGTGGCTCAGTGGGTTAAAGCCTCTGCCTTCAGTTCAGGTCATGAGCCCAGGGTCCTGGGATCGAGCCCCACTCTCTGCTCAGCAGGGAGCATCCTTCTGCCTGTCTCTCTGCCTACTTGTGATCTCTGTCTTTCAAATAAATAAATAAAATCTTAAAAAAAAGAAGTCAGTGTTTTCCAAACTGGCTTGATCCCAAGAATCACCTAGAGCACTCACTAATCATTCAGGGCCTTGCCCCGACCTACTAAATTTGACTCTCAGAGCAGGTGTATGGAGATCTCTACGTTAAACAAGCACACTAGGTGATTCTCATTACCCTGGAATTGGGCACTGATATGTATTTAAAACTCCCTAGGATTCTGATGGGCAGCCAAAGTTAAGCACCACTGCTATAAATGATTTCATCTCAAAACTGCTTCTGGTCTTAAAATTGAATATTAGAGGGGCGCCTGGGTGGCTCAGTGGATTAAGCCGCTGCCTTCGGTTCAGGTCATCATCTCAGAGTCCTGGGATCGAGCCCCACATCGGGCTCTCTGCTCAGCAGGGAGTCTGCTTCCTCCTCTCTCTCTCTGCCTGCCTCTCTGCCTACTTGTGATCTCTCTCTCTGTCAAATAAATAAATAAAATCTTTAAAAAAAATTGAATATTAGATTTTTAAACAAAGGAAAAATGAAATGACATTATAAGTAAATCTAACAGGCTGTGCATCTTAGAAACTCAGCTAAAGATCACCTTATTCTACATTCCATGAACCAAAACAAGAAGTATTGATGTGAGGTTTTGGCTGAGAATTTTGCCAATTTCTAGCTTACATAATTAGATAGAATTCTAGATGGCATTTTTCTGGTTTTGTTATCTATTTTTTTAAGTCTCAGCTTTCTGAATAAAATTATTACCTCCTTGAGGATAAAAATGAGGTTTTCTAATTTTTTTGAGCCCTATAACTCCTACCATAAAATACATACTTGTTGACTCTAACCAATAATGAGACCCAGATATGACAAAGTCATAGTATTTTAACGGCAACAGCAAGCAGATAAGAAACCCTCAGACAGGGCGCCTGGGTGGCTCAGTTGGTTAAGCGACTGCCTTCGGCTCAGGTCATGATCCCGGAGTCCTGGGATCGAGTCCCACATCGGGCTCCCTCCTCCATGGGGAATCTGCTCCCTCTGACCTTCTCCCCTCTCATGCTCTCTCTCACTGTCTGTCTCTCAAATAAATAAATAAAATCTTTAAAAAAGAAAAAGAAAAAAGAAACCCTCAGACAGGGGCACCTGGGTGGCTCAGTGGGTTAAAGCCTCTGCCTTCGGCTCAGGTCATGATCTCAGGGTCCTGGGATCAAGCCCCGCATCGGGCTCTCTGCTCAGCGGGGAGCCTGCTTCCCTCTCTCTCTCTGCCTGCATCTGCCTACTTGTGATCTCTCCCTGTGTGTAAAATAAATAAATAAAACTTAAAAAAAAATCAAAATGAATCTGAAGTTAAAAAAAAAAAGCCTCTGCCTTCAGCTCAAGTCATGATCCCAGGGTCCTGGGATCGAGCCCATCGGGCTCTCTGCTCAGCGGGGAGCCTGCTTCCCACCCCCCTCTCTCTGCCTGCCATTCTGCCTACTTGTGATCTCTGTCAAATAAATAAATAAAATCTTTAAAAAAAAAAAGAAAGAAAGAAAGGAACGCTCAGACAAGGGGTGCCTGGGTGGCTCAGTCAGTTGGGCATCCGATTTTTTATTTCACCTCAGATAATGGTCTTGGGGTCATGGGGTTGAGCCCTGCATTGGGCTCCACTCTCAGTGTGGGGTCTGCTTGAGATTTTTCTCTCTCTCCCTCTCCCTCTGCCCCTCCCCCTCACACATGCAGGTGTTCTCTCTCTCTAAGATCCTTTGGGGGGGGGAAGAAACCCCCAGACAAAAAAACATCTACAAAGAAATAACAGTCCTGTAAAGATAAGGAATGGGTAACAAAAAGAGAAGTGGCAAAATATGCTATTAATAAGGAAAAGATGAAAAGGAAGTGTTCAGAATCAGAAAACAAAAGATAGGTAGTTGGTTTCCAGATATTAATTTTATTGTTATGCTCTATAACAACTTTTATAGCCCTAGATGCCTAGGGTAGAAAACAGGAAAGACTTAAAATTAATTAATTATCCAACTTAAGAAGTTAAAAACAGAAAGAATAAATCCAAGGAAAGCAGAAGAAAAAATAAAAGCAAGTGAGAATGAATATCAATGAAATAAAAAACAAAGATAGAATAGACTAACAAAGCTGAAAGTTGGTTCTTGGAAAAAAGGAAACACACTTAGAAATGATTCACATACTCAGTATCTGTAGATTCAGTGCAATTCCAATCAAACTTCCAGTGGGGGCAGGGGTCACCTGGGTGGTGCAGTTGGTTGGGCATCCGACTCTTGGTTTCTGGCCTCTTGGTTTCTGTTCGGGTCATGATCTGGTGGGGGGTGGGCGGTGTTGAGGTTGAGCCCCACATCGGCACCGCGCTCAGTAGGGAGTCTGCCAGAGACTCTCTTTCCCTCTCCCTCTGCCTCCCCCCCCACCACCCCGCTTGCTCTCTCACTCTCTCAAATAAATAAATAAATCTTTAAAAAAAAAAAATTCCAGAGGGTTCCTTTCCTGATAAGCTGATTCTAAACTTTGTATCAGGGCTTCTTACCCTTGACAGTGTTGACAATGGGGCCAAATAATTCTTTGTCCTGGGCAGTTGTACTGTTGCATTGTAGGATGTCTTACAGCATCCCTGGCCTCTACCTAGCTATGCCCAGACAAATCTGTCCCCCACCCCAGGTTGGACAATCAAAAATGACTACAGACACTGCCAATGTCTCAGGGGAGGGGGTGATAATATCACTCCCAGATGAGAACAACGGCTTTACAGCTTTAAAAGGAAGGAACCAAAAATAGCCAGAATACTTCTGAAGTAGAACAGATTGGTCTCCCAGATCTCAGGACTAATTATGAAGTTATAGTAATTAGGACAATGATATGGTACTAGAATAGACCAGCAAGCCCAGATATAGTCCTCCTCCTGAATTACAAACTGGCAGAAAATATTTGCAATTAAGACAACAAGAATATATAAAGAACCCCTACAAGTGAATAAGAACAATACAAACAACCCAACAGAAAATGGACAAAATTCATTGTTATGGACTAAATGTCTGTGTCCCCCCAAAATTCGAATGTTGAAATTGTAACCCTCAATGTGGTGGTATAAGGATATAGAGCCTTTGGGAGGTGATTAGGTCATGAGGGTGGAGCCCTCATGAACAATATTGGTGACTTCATAAAAAAAGATCCCAGAGAACTCCCTTTCCATCCACAATGAGAAGATGGTCATATACAAAACAGGAAGTAGGGGCGCCTGGGTAGCTCAGTGGGTTAAGCCTCTGCCTTCGGCTCAGGTCATGATCTCGGGGTCCTGGGATCGAGCCCCGCATTGGGCTCTCTGCTCAGCGGGGAGCCTGCTTCCTCCTCTCTCTCTCTCTGCCTGCCTCTCTGCCTACTTGTGATCTCTGTCTGTCAAATAAATAAATAAAATCTTAAAAAAAAAAAAAAACCAGGAAGTAGACTCTCACCAGACATCAAATCTGCCAGCACCTTGATCTTGGACTTCTCAGCCTCCAGAACCATGAGAAATACATTTCTGTTGTTTATAAACCACCAGTCTACGGTATTCTGTTATAGCAGCCAGATGGGACTAAGACAGGCATAAACAGACACTTTGCAGAAGAGAAAACACATATGCCCAATGGACATGTTAATAGATACTAAACACCATTAATGATCAAGGAAATTCACAGGAAAATCATAATGTGATGCTATTTATACCCATTAGTTGGCAAAAATTTAAAAGTCCGGCAATATCAACTACCAAAAAGGATATAGATCAAGAGAATCCTTTATATATTACTGTTAGAAGCATATTAATATAACCATCTTAGTAAATAGTTTGACCTTATATCACGAAATTCAACAGTCACATTCTCTATGATCCAGTAATTCTACTCCTAAATATATCACAGAGAAACTCCTCTATCTTGAGAGACACTTACACATATGACCACAATGGCATTGTTCTCAATAGCAAAAATCCAAAAACAACCTAAATATTCATTGACAGAAGAGGGGACTGACCAACCATAGCACATTCATACAATGAATTGTTATACCCCATCAAAATAAACTACAGCAACACATACTCACAAGGACAAGTCTTAGCAACATAATACTAAGAGATCAAGTCCGCAAATACTCCATACAACTCAAAAGTCTTTTTAAAGTTAAAAACAACCTTGGGATGCCTGGGTGGCTCAGTCGGTTAAGCCGCTGCCTTCAGCTCAGGTCACGATCCCAGGGTCCTGGGTTTGAGTCCCACTTCGGGCTCCTTGTCCAGCAGGGAGCCTGCTTCTCTCTCTGCCTCTGCCTGCCACTCTGCCTGCTTGTGCTATCTCTATGACAAATAAATAAATAAAATCTTAAAGGTTAAAAACAACTGGGGCTCCCAGTTAGCTCAATCAGAAGAGTATGTGACTCTTGATTTCAGGGTCATGAGTTCAAGCCTCACGTTGGGTATAGAGATTACTTAAAAAAAAAAAAAAACTTAACAAGAAGTTAAAAACAATTAAAATTAAAGATGGACTTTTAGGTCTGAATATAGATGGGTCAAGGAAAGCAAGAGAATGATTAACATAGGATTCAGATGGTTACCTCAGCTCAGGAGCAGAGTGGTAAAATGGTTGAAGACCTTGCAGTTGGACGAACATTGTTGACTAAGTTGTAGATTTCACAGTGCGTGGTAGGTTCACTGGTGCTTATCTGCTTATAATTTTTTCTTCAGTATAAAGCTCTATGCCCAAAGTAGGGCTTGAACTTAAGACCCTGAGATCAAGAGTTTCGTGCTCCACAAACCGAGCCAATGAGGCGCCCCTATTTATCTGTAATTTTAATTAGATAGATGGAGGGATAAATACATAGATAGACAGAAAGACAGAGTTGGAAAGGGTTATGAATGGACCAATGATGAGAGTTGTCTTCAACCAAGGACTATAATTAATCCAAATCTGTTGCCAAAAGTCCACTGAGAACATATTCCATGTCAAATATTTTATAATTAAAGAAAATGGGAAAATAAGAACACACTGAAATTGTGGATGTATTTCTGAAAAACCATACACAATTTTTTTTTTTTTGCCACTGGTATTGAAATCAAATTTCAAATGTCTTACTAGACCTTGCCTTTTGTTGTTGTTCTTTTTTTTTTTTTTAAAGATTTTATTTATTTATTTGACAGACAGAGATCACAAGTAGGCAGAGAGGCAGGCAGAGAGAGAGAGGAGGAAGCAGGCTCCCCGCTGAGCAGAGAGCCCGATGTGGGGCTCGACCCCAGGACCCTGAGATCATGACCCGAGCTGAAGGCAGAGGCTTTAACCCACTGAGCCACCCAGGCGCTGTTGTTGTTATTCTTAAACATTGTATTTATTTGAGAGAGAGAGAACACAATCAGGGAGAGTGGCAGGCAGAGGGCCAAGCAGACTCCTCACGGAGCAGGGAACCATGCGAAACTTGATCCCCAGACCTCGGGATCATGACCTGAGCTGAAGGAAGATGCTTAACCAACTGAGCCACCCAGGCGCCACTGTTTTTGTTTTTAATAGCAGCCTTATAACAGATCTTTTCCTAAGGTAAATAATCACCGTGCTGTGCATGTAACTATCTTCTAACTTACATATTTAGTAAGTTTTCCCTTGTAGCCACTTTCTCACATCTCTCTCACTCCGTGTGTGTGTGTGTGTGTGTGTGTGTACACACGCATATATAAAAACCTCTATATACATAATCTCCGTCATACACATAGCTACCAGGGCGACCCCACACAAGTCCCCTTCTCTCCCCATTTTGCCAGAGTAGGGTTTCTATCCCCTCAACACGGCTTACCCTCCTCTAGCCTGGCATCTCTCTCACTCTTCCCTGGCTCTGGTTTCTCATCTCCTCTCAATGTCTATACAGGTCTTTGGGACCAGGACTATGCTCTTTGGTTTTTTTCTTCATGTCATGGCATGTCATGTCATTTTATTTGAACTCTACTCTCAAAAGGGGAGCTTGAACTCACGACCCCGGGATCAACAGTCACATGCTCTACGGACTGAGCCGGCCAGGCGCCCAAGGACTATACTCTTTGAATCCGCAGCTCCTTCATCCCCCAACAACCACACCCCCATTCCCCATCTCTCCAGTTCAGAGAGCCAGGTCTATTCCTTTCCTCGCTCAACAAATATTTGCCAGACCCTTTCACTATGCGCAATGCGCTGAATTAGGTAAATGCAGAAATTAGGTAAATGGTTCTCCTACAGAGAACCAGAGGAAATCCTGGCCTCAGAAACATGCAGATCAGTGGAGGAGATAAATATATATAGCAGAAGTAATTATAAGAGAGAAAAGAATGTGTCAAGTCTTGCCCACATCTATAAAACCAACATTGATTCAGATCCCAGGATGAATCTGACTTAAGGCAGGAAGAAATTAACAGACTCTGGCCCCAGCAAGGCTGGACTTAAGCACCCAGGGGACTTTCCTCTTCATTTGGTTCTGCCGTGGAGCCTTAATCCTTATGTACAGGATTCTGATGTTTTCACTACACCCAGGTTCCTGTTCTGGAAACTTGCTTAACATCTCAGTCGGCTACTGGAGGCTCCAGGCCTTATCAATGGACTCTACCTTGGCCTCTGCCCTCATTTCCGATTCTAGTAACTTTCACAGTATAATGTCTTTTCTTTAGTTTGGGGTTCCTTGAACTGGAGAACTGCCCCCGAACTGTCCCAGAAGGGCAGCTTCTAGACGGAGGCTTGTTAGTTCTTCCTGATGACACTCTCTGATGCTACCTGTGTGCACTTCCTGGGATTACTGTGACCTACTGAGGATGCCTCCTATTCATCCTAGGTCCCCGGTGCCCCGTTTCTGTCTGACTCAACCTTAACTGTTCTTAGATCTCAAGCCCCACCCTCCAGTCATTCCAACTCCCCCCAGCTGTGCTCCCACCGCTAGGGAGGGGTCAGCTCCAGGCCCCGCCTCCCGGCCAGCCAGGTACAACTGCCCCTGTCCCCACTGAATACTGCGCTATGGCTCCATATGCTGAAACAGGTACAGGTCAAGAGTTCACAGAGAGTTAAGCAAAGGAAGAGAGGGATTTCTTTCTAGACAAAAGGATGCACTGGGGAAGACATCATGGGGGAAGCTCCAAAGGGCTTTTTCAGGCAAAACCTTGAAAGTGAAGAAATTGGTGAGATGCTTAGGAAAGAGCAAATCAATCCATTTGGCTACAGCCAAGAGCATAGAGCAGAGTGATCTGGTAAAAGCGGGCTGATTCCATTTTGTGGAGGACCTTGAATGACAGGCAATGGAGTTTGGATGTTACTCACTAGAAAACGGGGAGCCATTATAGGCTTTTAAGAATGATATGATTACAGCTGCTCTTTTCCAGTATCTGGAGTATGTGTCGAGTTTATATACTGGAGACCTGTAATGAACAGCCAACTTAAAACGGTCACAGTGGGAAGGGAAAAGGAGGGACAATGACAAGAGTACTAGAGGAGACAGAATTAAAGGGTAGGTTGCCATATGACACTTCCCTCTTCTTTGGTTTCAATATTCATAGATGACATATGTTTGTGACTTGCAAACCAGTACTGTATATTTGACAGAAATAAGGAATTCAGATGATTAGGGTTCTGGTCATCAATTTCAATGTTTGTGGGTAGATTCCCCCCACACACACACCCACAAATGGTGTGGACTCCAGCAGGGTATCCTACAATTTAACTCAATCCTGACATGATGTACCCGGATGTAGCATTGATTCCACAGGTAAACGGGTTCAGTCCTACAGGAATGCCCATTCCCCGCACTTCCATGCCACTCGAAAATCCAGATTACCACCTGCGCTTCTGGCCCGACCGGCCACAAACTGGAGGTTCCAACGACCATCTGCCATTCAGGATGCCAACTGCAAATTCAGATGGTTACCTGTACTTCTGACCGACTGCCTATAAATCAGTTTCCCAGGACCCCCTCCTTGGTACAATTAATTTGCTACAGAGGCTCACAGAACTCAGGAAACATTTTACGCACTGAAGTGCAGGGGTATTATAAAAGGATATACGTTGGGAACAGCCCAATGGAGGCAAGACGTGGGGAAAGGGCACGGAGCTCCCCTGCCCTCTGCAGGGCACCACTATTTCCGTACCTCCACATGTCCACAAAACTGGAAGATCTCTGAACCCCGATCCTTTGGGGTTGCTGGTTGTTTTTTTTTTTTTTAAGATTTTATTTATTTATTAGAGAGAGAGAGAGAGCGTGCACATGCAGGGGGAGCAGCAGGCAGAGGCAGAAAGCAGGCTCCCACTGAGCAGGGAGCCCCATGCAGGGGCTTGATCCCAGGACCCCTGGAATCATGACCTGAGCAGAAGGCTGAGGCTTAACCAAGCCACCCAGGTGCCCCCACCCTTCGGTTTTTATGGAGGATTCATTACCTACGCTTGGTCATCACAACTGGAGGTCATCAACCTCCAGCTCGCTCTCCCCTCCCTGAAGTTTGGCGGGGGGGGGGGGACACACGACCACCGTGTATTACAAGTTCCAACCCTCTAATCACAGGTTGGTTCCCCTGGCAACCAGCCCCCATTCCAGTTACCTAAGGGCTTTCCCAAAGCAACTCATTAACATAACTAAAGATACCTTTAGGGCTCTTATCACAGGAAATTCCAAGGGCTTTAGAAGCTCTGTGCCAGGATCCATGAAGACCAAATATATATTTCTTACTATAAATCACAGTACCAGAGCAGGAGAGGGTGGTGGAGGAAAATCAGAGCCAGCTTACAACTGATCATGCCAAGCTGGGATCTTAGAGAAAGGTACAAATGCAGACATGAATTTCAAAGTCATGGATTTGGGGTAGATTTATAAGGGAGAGATACAAAGAAAGAGGAGGTTAAATCAAAAGCAGATTCTGGGTCTGGGCAGGAAACAGGAACCACACCAGTGATACCAACAGTGAAAACTGAATATAAGAATTGTTAACTAAGCAAGGGGTGGTTAACTACTGAAATGCAGAGACCTCAAAGGTGTAACAGAAATAACCACTGCGGGAAGAGCAGGGCTGAAGGAAAAGGGAACAAAGAAGTCCCTCAGAAAATTCCAAGAGTCCCCCAACCCCCACCCCCGCAGAGCTAAGATTCAGACCTCTGCAGAGGGGGTGCCGCTGCTGCAGGAACACGCACCAGCCACCGCAAGAGTGAGGAAGAAACCAGCTCCGCAGAACCGATCGGAGCAGCCCACGACACAGAGAACCCTGCGGGGACCAGTTGCGCTGGGAGCCAGGCAAGCCTATCACAACGCTGCGAAGGAGAAACAAACACGCAAACAGGAAGCAGAAAAGTCCTTCGGCGCCCCCTATCGACGGAGATGAACCTAGAGCCCGCCGCCGAAGGAGAAAATGTGGTTTGCAGGGACCCCCTCCAGTTTTACCAAGTGGGGGTGGGGGAAAGGGTGGGCTTGAAGCCCTGAGTGAATAAATTAATAACAGGGATATTTGTATTCATCTAAACTTAAGAGTTTGGGAGAAAGAGAAGCTAGACGAGAAACAATATAAACTCGGTCTTTAAAAAAAAAAAAAAAATGGGGCGCCTGGGTGGCTCAGTTGGTTAAGCCTCTGCTTTCAGCTCAGGTCATGATCCCAGAGTCTGGAGATGGAGTCCCACATCAGGCTCGCTGCTCAGTGGGGAGTCTGCCTCTCCCTCTGCCCTTCCCTCTGGTCCTGCTCTCTGTCCCCCTTCCCAAAAAATAAATAAAATCTTTAAAAATAAGTAAATAAAGTTGGAATTGCAAGTAAGAGGTGTTATCCACCAATCAAACCCCGAGAAAACTCCACTATATTTAGGTAACTAGGAGACTATCAGCGATGTCTGGCTTTTTTCTTTTAACATTTTATTTATTTATTTGATAGAAAAAGAGATCACAAGTAGGCAGAAAGGCAGGCAGAGAGACAGAGGGGGAAGCCGACTCTCTGCTGAGCAGAGAGCCCAATGATGATGAGTTGGATCCCAGGAAGCTGAGATCATGACCTAAGCCGAAGGCAGAGGCTTAAGCAACTGAGCCACCCAGGCGCCCTTCTTTTTAATTTTTTTTTTTTTAGGAAAAACTAATCTATAGTTCCGGAAGTCAGAATAGTAATTACTCTTGTGAGAAGGGATACTGAGTGGGGACATGAGAAGAACTTCGGAGGTTCTGGAAATATCTTGTGTATTGATCTGGGTCGTGGTAGCACAAGTGTAGACACAAGTAAAAATTAACCAAGCTGTACACTACAGATTTGTGCACTCTATGTATGTTATATCTCAATTTAAAAAATTTTAGGGGCACCTGCGTGGCTTAGTGGGTTAAAGCATCTGCCTTCGGCTCAGGTCATGATCCCAGGGTCCGGGGATCGAACCCTACATCGGGCTCTCTGCTCATTGGGGAGCCTGCTTCCCCCCTCTCTGCCTCTCTGCCTATTTGTGATCTCTCTCTCTGTCAAATAAATAAATAAAATCTTTTTTTTAAATTTTATAACATTCATTTCAACACTGTATGTTAACTATACTGGAATTAAAGTGAAACAATCAGGGATGCCTGAATGGCTCAGTGGGTTAAGCATCTGCCTTCTGCTCAGGGCATGATCTTAGGGTCCTGGGATCGAGCCCCGAGTTGGGCTCTCTGCTGGGCAGGGAGCCTGCTCCCCTCCCTCTGCCTGCCCCTCTGCCTACTTGTGTTCTCGGTCTGTCAAATAAATAAATAAAATCTTTAAAAAAAAAGATTTTATTTATTTGACAGAAAGAGAGACAGCAAGAGAGGGAACACAAGCAGTGGGAGTGGGAGGGGGAAGCAGACTCCCCGCTGAGCTGGATCACAGGACCCTGGGATCAGATGCTTAATGACTAAGCAACCAAGGCTCCCCAATAAACAAAATCTTAAAAAAAAAAAAGATTTATTTATTGGGGCACATGGGTGGCTTAGTCGGTTGGGTGTCTGCCTTCGGCTCTGGTCATGATCTCAGGATCCTAGGATCAGGGGCCAGGTCAGGCTTCCTGCTCCGTGGAGCATCTGCTTCTCCCTCTCCCTCTTCCCCCTCACCCCATTAGTGCGCTCTCTCTCTCTCTCTCATTCTGCTCTCTCTCTCTCAAATAACTAAATACATTCTTTAAAAAATTTACTTATTTATTTATTTGAGAGACAGAGAGCATGGTGGGGAAGGGGCAGAGAGAGAGGGAGAAAGAATCTCTAACAGACTCCTGCTGAGCACAGAGCCCAATGCTGGGCTACATCTCATGACCCTGAGATCATGACCTGAACAGAAATCAAGAGTCAGTTGCCCAACCGATTGAGCCACCCAGGTGCCCCAGAATCAGGTGAAAATTTAAGAGGAATCAAGGGGGGTAAACAGGGCACTTTTTGCTGCTTTTGCCCTAAACAGAAAAGCATTCTGCAAAACATCAAGTTGCAGAATCAGAATTTCATTTTGAAAACCAAAGGTGAGGAATCCAGTAGGAGACCCTGGCCACATTAAACTGGGACAAAAGAACCAACAGTAAACCTGCTGCCACTTTTACCTCCAAGAGCGTGTAGTGATGCTTGCCGTGACTCAAGAAAGAACAGGAAGAAAAAAGGAGTAGAAAACTTGATAAGGAAGTTTCATCCACAGGTTGACCCATGCAGGGAATTGCAGCCCAAATTCACATCGCTGGGCTGTCCACAAAAACTTCACGTCATGAATACAGGTTTTGACCATCAGATACTAGACTGAATGCCCTTAAGCCCCAGACAAAAGAAAAGCAAATTCTCACTGCAGGGAGTTTCTGTTGTCTTAGACTGTCAGGGAATCCTGACACATAAATATTCAGAGGCACCAACCAATGTCCAGTCAAAGATAATCAAGGACACAAGAAAATAAGAATCATGAACAAAAAACAGCAGAAACCAACTTCAGATGTGTGGTCATCTAGTGCATATTAAACCAACCAACCAACAAACAAACCTGTGTTTAGTTTCTTTAAAAAAAAAACAGATAAATTTTAAATTATCTCCAGAAAAAAAGAGATTAAAAAATGAATAGCAGATAATAAAAAATCCTCTAGAAATGAAAATATAGTAACTGAAATTAAAAGCTCAAATTGGACAGTGATTGGACATAGTAAAATCAATGCACAGAAATCAGTCGCATTTCTCTACACCAACAACAAGACAGAAGAAAGAGAAATTAAGGAGTCAATCCCATTTACAATTGCACCCAAAACTATAAGATACCTAGGAATAAACCTAACCAAAGAGACTAAGAATCTATACACAGAAAACTATAAAGTACTCATGAAAGAAATTGAGGAAGACACAAAGAAATGGAAAAATCCCATGCTCCTGGATTGGAAGAATAAATATTGTGAAAATGTCTATGCTACCTAAAGCAATCTACACATTTAATGCAATTCCTATCAAAGTACCATCCATTTTTTTCAAAGAAATGGAACAAATAATCCTAAAATTTATATGGAACCAGAAAAGACCGCGAATAGCCAAAGGAATATTGAAAAAGAAAGCCAAAGTTGGTGGCATCACAATTCCGGACTTCAAGCTCTATTACAAAGCTGTCATCATCAAGACAGCATGGTACTGGCACAAAAACAGATACATAGATCAATGGAACAGAATAGAGAGCCCAGAAATAGACCCTCAACTCTATGGTCAACTAATCTTCGACAAAGCAGGAAAGAATGTCCAGTGGAAAAAAGACAGCCTCTTCAATAAATAGTGTTGGGAAAATTGGACAGCCACATGCAGAAAAATGAAATTGGATCATTTCCTTACACCACACACGAAAATAGACTCAAAATGGATGAAGGACCTCAATGTGAGAAAGGAATCCATCAAAATCCTTGAGGAGAACACAGGCAGCAACCTCTTCGACCTCAGCCGCAGCAACGTCTTCCTAGGAACATCGCCAAAGGCAAGGGAAGCAAGGGCAAAAATGAACTCTTGGGATTTTATCAAGATCAAAAGCTTTTGCACAGCAAAGGAAACAGTTAACAAAAGACAACTGACAGAATGGGAGAAGATATTTGCAAATGACATATCAGATAAAGGGCTAGTGTCCAGAATCTATAAAGAACTTAGCAAACTCAACACCCAAAGAACAAATAATCCAATCAAGAAATGGGCAGAAGACATGAACAGACATTTCTGCAAAGAAGACATCCAGATGGCCAACAGACACATGAAAAAGTGCTCCACATCACTCGGCATCAGGGAAATACAAATCAAAACCACAATGAGATACCACCTCACACCAGTCAGAATGGCTAAAATTAACAAGTCCGGAAATGACAGATGCTGGCGAGGATGCGGAGAAAGGGGAACCCTCCTACACTGTTGGTGGGAATGCAAGCTGGTGCAACCACTCTGGAAAACAGCATGGAGGTTCCTCAAAATGTTGAAAATAGAACTACCCTATGACCCAGCAATTGCACTGCTGGGTATTTACCCTAAAGATACAAACGTAGTGATCCGAAGGGGCACGTGCACCCGAATGTTTATAGCAGCAATGTCTACAATAGCCAAACTATGGAAAGAACCTAGATGTCCATCAACAGACGAATGGATAAAGAAGATGTGGTATATATACACAATGGAATACTATGCAGCCATCAAAAGAAATGAAATCTTGCCATTTGCGACGACGTGGATGGAACTAGAGGGTATCATGCTTAGCGAAATAAGTCAATCGGAGAAAGACAACTATCATATGATCTCCCTGATATGAGGGAGAGGAGATGCAACATGGGGGGTTAAGGGGGTAGGAGAAGAGTAAATGAAGCAAGATGGGATTGGGAGGGAGATAAACCATAAGTGACTCTTAATCTCACAAAACAAACTGAGGGTTGCTGGGGGGAGGGGGGTTGGGAAAGGGGGGGTGGGGTTATGGACATTGGGGAGGGTATGTGCTATGGTGAGTGCTGTGAAGTGTGTAAACCTGGCGATTCACAGACCTGTACCCCTGGGGAAAAAAATATATGTTTATAAAAAATAAAATTTAAAAAAAAAAAAAGACTTTTTGGATAAAACAGTGGTTGGCAAACTATGGTCTGTGGGTAAAATCTGGCCTGCCTGTGTTTATAAATAAAACACAGAGCCATACCTATATCTTTAATTATAATCTATGGCTGGACAGAGTGGAGAAGTTGTGACAGACACTGCATGGCCTATTAAGTCTAAAATATTTACTCTTCGATCCTTTATAGATAAAGTTGGCAACTCCTGGGTCAGAAGAAACATCAGAATAATTTAACCAGAATTTAGCACAGAGAGACAAAAAGATGGAAAATATAGAAGAAAAATTAAGAGAGGTAGAGGATAGAGTAAGAAGATTCCATACATTTAATTATAGCTCTTGATAGAAAGAAAAAAGAGTGGGGTAAAGGTATTATTTAAAGAGATATTGGTATATACAATGGAATATTACACAGCCATCAAAAATGAAATCTTGGCATTTGCAACAACATGGATGGAACTAGAAGGTACTATGCTAAGCAAAATAAGACAATCAGAGAAAGACAATTAGCATACGATCTCACTGATATGTGGAATTTAAGAAACAAGGCAAAGGATCATAGAGGAAGGGAGGGAAAAATGAACAAGGTGAAACCAGAGAGGGAGACAAACCATAAGAGAGTCTTAATCTTAGGAAACAAGCTGAGGGTTGCTGGAGGGGAGGGGGTAAGGGGATGTGGTGGCTGGGTGATGGACATTAGGGAGGGTATGTGCTATGGTGAGTGCTGTGTATTTTGTAAGCTTGATGAATCACAGACCTGTACCCCTGAAACAGATAATACATTATATGTTAATTTAAATTTTTTTTTCTAAAAATAAATAAATAAATAAAGAGGTACTGGCTAAATATCTTTTGGACCTGTTGAAAGATAACAACCCATAGATTCTAAAACCTTGGTGAATCCTAAGCAAGATAAATGGAAAGAAATTCAAAGCAGTCACATCATAGCAAAACTGCAGAAAACCAAAAAGAGAAAATCTGAAAAGCAGCAAAGAAAACGAGATATAGACCATTTCAATGGAGTAGTAGCTAGACTGACAGGTGAATTTTCAACAAACAAACAAAAACCTGGAAGGCAGGCTTTTCAATGTGCTGAAATAAAATATTGGCCAACCTAAAATTCTACGTCCACTGAAAATATTCTTCAAGATTGAAGACAAACAGAAACTGAGAAAAAGAGCTTCTGGAAGACCTGCACTAAAGTAAATACTAAAGTGAATTCTCTGGGGATACCTGGGTGGCTCAGTTGGTTAAGCATCTGCCCTCTGCTCAAGTCATGATCCCAGGGCCCAGGATTGAGTCCCGCATTGGGCTCCCTGCTCAGTAGGGTGTCTGCTTCCATGTCTCCCTCTGCTGCCTGTGCTTGCTTGTGCTCTCTCTTTTTTTGTCAAATAAATAAAATCTTAAAAATAAATAAATAAAGTGAATTCTCTGGACAGAGGGAAAATGATTGGCAGCTGGCAGCTGGCTGGCTCAGTGGGTAGAGCGTGTCACTCTTAATCTCAGGGTTGTGAGTTTGAGCCCTGCAGTGGCCTCCCTAGTGACCCCAGATGGAAAAGCAGAGATACAAAAAGGACTGAAGGCTGATGAAATGGTAAATAGATGGAGAAATCTAAATGAATATTGACCTCATGAAACAATATAATAATGTCCTATGGGACATATGTATCTGTACTACTTAGCTTGGGCTGTCATAATAAAATACCACAGAGTCGGTGGCTTAAACTACAAAAATTTCTTTCTCACAGTTCTGGAGGCTGGAAGCCTGAGATCCGGAGGCTGGCATAGCTGGGTTCTGGTGAGGGCCCTCTTCCTGGTTTGCAGAGAGCCTCCCTCTTGCTATGTGCTCACATGGCAGAGAAGCAGCTCTGGAGTCTCTTCCTCTCCTTAAAACATTAATAATCACATCATGGGGGGGGGGTCCACCCTTATGACCTCATTTAAACCTAATTACCTCCCAAAGGTACCATCTCTTGATGCCATCATCCTACAGTATCAGGCTTCCACTTCTGAATTTTGGGAGAACACAAAACATTCAGTATATGTATATATGTACACACGCCCATGGAGAGAGGGACAGAGAGAAATAAAGAGGATAAAAATATACAAAACAAAAACATATAAGTGGGATGACCAGATTATTTTATATACAGCCCAGGACAGTTTGAGAGTGAAAGGAGGGGAGATACTAATTATGACATGGGGACAGCAGATGTAAACCAGGGCTTGGCTGGGTGGACTAGAGGCTATAGTCATCCCGAAAAAAGGAAGAAGTAGGTAAGTAGGATTCAAGTGTCCTAAGGTCGGGGCGCCTGAATGGCTCAGCGGGTTAAACCTCTGCCTTCAGCTCAGGTCATGATCTCAGGGTCCTGGGATCGAGCCCTGCATCAAGCCCCGCATCGGGCTCTCTGCTCAGCGGGGAGGTTGCTTCCCCTCTCTCTATGCCTGTCTCTCTGCCTACTTGTGATCTCTCTCAGCCAAATAAATGAATACAATCTTTAAAAAAATAATAAAAAAATAAAGTGTCCTAAGGTCTGTGAACTTTCAGGAAAAAGGAAAAAATATGATCGATTTTTGTTGGCGTTGTGAACGGTATATTTACTTAAATTTCACTTTCTGATTTTGTTTTTAAATATACTAAACAGTCATTAACTTCATTAGCTATCAGGGAAATACAAATTAAAATCACAGTGGGAGACCGCTACAAACCCTCCAAATTGGCAAAAAAATTAATTTGCAGTCTTTTCAAAAGAAAGTCAATTAGACATCCAAAAATATGACAAGATGAGATTGTGATAATAATGTGGACCATAGGAAGTCTCATACACTGCTGGTGGGATTATAAATTGCTATAAGTGCTTTAGAAAAGAGCTTGGCATTACCTAATAAACTTGAAGACAAATAGAGCCTGAGGCCAGTAGCTCTTTCACGTATACTCTTGGGAAAAACATACATGCACTTTGTAAACAAGATAAATGTTTAAGAATGTACATGGCAAGGCGCTGGGTGGCTCAGTCAGTTAAATGTTTGCCTTCAGCTCAGGTCATGATCCCCGGGTCCTGGGATCGAGCCCCACATCAGGCTCCCTGCTCAGCAGGAAGCCTGCTTCTCCCTCTCCCGCTCCCCCTGCTTGTGTTCCCTCTCTGTGTCTCTCTCTGTCAAATAAATAAATAAAGTCTTTAAAAATAAAAAGAATGTTCATGGCAACATGCCTTGTAACAGCCCCCAGATGAAAACCCCAAGTGCAACTATAGTAAAATGGAAAAATATATTGTGGCATATTTATTCAATAGAATGAATACGCTTGAGCCATGAAAATACACAGCTACACACTGCGACATAGATGAAATCTCAAAAACAAAACATTAAGCAATAGAAGAGAAAGAGCTAGGTGTGTGAGAGCAAGAGAACCCACACGGCATGATTCCATTCAGCCAATATACAGATTCAGGATGCAAACCAACAGGTAAAACAAAGCAAAACAAAACAAAAAAACAAAGAAATGGGAAAAACAGGGACTTGATTATCAGGAGTTAGGAGGTACTTCTGGGGAGAAGATTGAGGGTCATGGTCACAGAAGTTGCATGTGGAAAACGTCCATAAGGTTCTGTTTTATTGACCTGGATCAGTCACACTATGTTTGTCTTTTTTTAAAAAAAAAACTTTAAAATAGAAAGCACAGGGCACCTGGGTGGCTCAGGCAGTTAGGCATCCAACTCCTCTTTTTTTTCTTTTTAAGATTTTATTTATTTACCTGACAGACAGAAATCACAAGTAGGCAGAGAGGCAGGCAGAGGGGTGGGGGGGGGGCAGGCTCCCCGCTGAGCAGAGAGCCTGACACGGGGCTGGATCACCAGGACCTGGAGATCATGACCTGAGCTGAAGGCAAAGGCTTAATCCACGGAGCCACCCAGGTGCCCCTAGGCGTCCAACTCTTGGTCTCATCTCAGGTCTTGATCACAGGGTCATGGGTTCGAGCCCCACATTGGGCTCCACACTAGGCATGGAACCTACTTAAAAATAATTTAAAAAATAAATGAATAGGGGCACCTGGGTGGCTCAGTTGGTTAAGCGGCTGCCTTCGGCTCAGCTCACGATCCCTGGGT
The DNA here is from genome assembly GCF_010015895.1 of Lontra canadensis. Lineage (NCBI taxonomy): Eukaryota > Metazoa > Chordata > Mammalia > Carnivora > Mustelidae > Lontra > Lontra canadensis. Next base: position 2,424,644 of record NW_022631110.1, read on the forward strand.
CCTGGGATCAAGCCTTGCATCTGGCTCCCTGCTCTGTGGAGAGCCTTCTCCTTCTCCTCTACTTGCTACTCTGTCTACTTGTGCTCTCCCTGTATCTCTCTGTCAAATAAATAAATAAGTAAATCTTTAAAAAAAAAAGAGTAATATAAATTACTAATATAAGTAAATAAAATAGAAAGTACATAGGTATGAGATACATTTTTGTATATAGGTTATATTTCATTATTTTGATGAAGTAAATATGAGAAAGTACAGAAAAGAGGGAAATATTATGTATAATCCACCTCTTGGGAATACACATAGTTAGCATTTTAATAGATTTCTTTCCTGTTCTTTTTCTCTTTTCCTGGACATAAATACCCTTTCTGTTTTGTGTGTTCATACAAAATTGATATTATACTATAGAATTTATAAAATCAAGATCAAAGTTGGTTTTTTTCTCTTTATTAAGTTTTTAAACCAAATCGATTTATTTATTTTAAAGTTTTGTTTAGGGGCGCCTGGGTGGCTCAGTGGGTTGGGCCTCTGCCTTCGGCTCAGGTCATGGTCTCAGGGTCCTGGAATCGAGCCCCACATCAGGGTCTCTGCTCAGTGGGGAGCCTGCTTTCCTCCTCTCTCTCTCTGCCTACCTCTCTGCCTACTTGTGATCTCTGTCTGTCAAATAAATAAATAAAATCTTTTAAAAAAAATAAAGTTTTGTTTATTTAAGTAAACTCTACACCCAACATGGGGCTCGAACACACATCCCCAAGATCAAGAGTTAACATACTCTTCCTACTGAGCCACCTAGGCACCCCTCTCTTTAATATTTTACCCTGATCTGATTGTAGTTCTTTCCAAAGCCAATGTCCCGTAGTGGTAAAGCCGGAAGACATTGTGTGGGAGGTCGTTTGGACAATTAGCAAGGTACTGGGAAATCAATTTACTTTGCTTTTTCAGGAAGCTTAGAATGCCAGGGGCGCCTGGGTGGCTCAGTCACTTAAGCCTCTGCCTTTGGCTCAGGTCATGATCTCAGGGTCCTGGGATCGAGCCCTGCATCGGGCTGTCTGCTCAGTAGGGAGCCTACTTTCCCCTCACCCTCTGCCTGCTTCTATGCCTACTTGTGATCTCTCTCTCTCTCTCTCTCTGTCAAATAAATAAATAATTAATTTTTTAAAAAAAGAAGTCAAATATCTTTTGGAATGAGTAGGACTAACACATAATGTGTATTCGAATTAAGTAGGACTTTGTGGGCAGATCTAATCATTGACCCAGATAAATATGCTGAAACCTGGTACCTTTGTAGAACACTGAAAAATTAATTGAGAGTGGAGCACTGGACATGTATGAAGTGGCAGAAAATTAAAGATTTTATTTATTTATTTGACAGAGATCACAAGTAGGCAGAGAGGCAGGCAGGTTGGTGGGGTGGGGGGGGAAGCAGGCTCCCTGCTGAGCAGAGAGCCCGATGCAGGGCTTGATCCCAGGACTCTGAGATCTTGACCTGAGCCAAAGGCAGAGGCTTAACCCACTGAGCCACCCAGGCACCCCAGAAGTGGCAGAAAATTAGTATGAAGTAGTAGATGGGGCCAGATTGTGAAGGGTCTTCCAATGCCAGTAATACTGGATTTGAATTTCTCCTAAAGGTAAGAGGTGACCAGGAGAGGTTTTTGGGGTTTTTTTTTTGTTGTTGTTGTTGTTGTTGTTTTTTCCTTTTTAAAAAAATTTAAGGGATACCTGTCTGGCTCCATCAGTGGACCGTGTGACTCGATCTCAGGGTTGTAAGTTCGAGCCCCACATTGAGTGTAGAGATTACTTAACAATAAAATCTTGGGGCACCTGGGTGGCTCAGTCGGTTAAGCCTCTGTCTTCAGCTCAAGTATGATCCCAAGGGTCCTGGGTTGGAGCCCCACATCAGGCTCCCTGCTCAGTGGGGAGTCAGCTTCTCCCTCTCCCTCTGCCTGCCTCTCTGCCTATTTGTGCTCTCTCTCTCTCTGTCAAGTAAATAAATTTAAAGAAAAATCTTTAAAAAAATAAAATCTCAAAAAAATAGATGTTGGGACGCCTGGGTGGCTCAGTTGGTTGGACGACTGCTTTCGGCTCAGGTCATGATCCCAGAGTCCCGGGATCGAGTCCCGCATCGGGCTCCCTGCTCCACGGGGAGTCTGCTTCTCCCTCTGACCTTCTTCTCGCTCATGCTCTCTCTCACTGCCTCTCTCTCAAATAAATAAATAAAATCTTTAAAAAAAAATAGATGTTAAAAAAATTAAAACTTTCATTTTAGAATAGTTTCAGATCTATATAAAAGTTGTGAAGATAGGGGCTCCGGGCTGACTCAGCCACTAGAGCATGTGACTCTTGATCTCAGGGTTGTAGGTTCAAGCCCCATGGTAGGCATGGAGCCTACTTTTAAAAAAGTTGTGAAGGGGTACCTGGGTGGCTCAGTCGTTAAAGCATCCGCCTTCGGCTCAGGTCATGATCCTGGGGTCCTGGGATCAAGCCCCACATAGGGTTCCCTGCTTGGTGGGGAGCCTGTTTCTCTCTTTCCACTCCCGCTGCTTGTGTTCCCTCTCTCACTGTGTGTCTCTCTGTCAAATGAACAAATAAAATCTTCCAAAAAATTAATTAAATAAATAAAAAATTTTAAAAAGTTGTGAAGATAGTAGAGAGTTTTCCCCATTGCTAACATGTTACATTGCCTTAGTACATTTGTCACAACTAAGGAACCAATAATGATACATTAGTTTGTTCAGATTTCCACAGTTCTTACCCAATGTCTTTTTCCAGTTTCACAACTCTACCCAAAATACCATATTAGACTTAGTCATCATGTTTCCTAAGGGTGTGATTGTCTATGACAGTTTCTCAGACTTTCTGTGTTTTTGAAAACTTTAACAGTTTTGAGGAGGACTGGTCAGGTATTTTGTAGAATGCCTCTCTATTGAAATTTGTCTTGTGTTTTTCTCATAAATAGACAGATGTTATGCATTTCTGTGAAGAAGATCACAGAGGTAAAATACCATTTTTTTTCTCATTAAACTTTTGTTTTAGTGGGTCTCAAAATTCTGTGACAGATTTTTGGTCAAGTTGTTGCCACTAAAAAGTACTGATTTTAAAAAACTAATAACTTAAAACTGCCACACACACACACACACACACACACACCAAATTGTCCACAAAACATTCTCCTTTCCTTCTGAAGGTTTTTACGATACATTGTTATCATTAACCAGTATTTTACTATTCAACTTACAGGGCCAATTGACGCAAACAGTTCTTGCCAGCTCCAGCTGCCTCCTTGTCCCCTGCTTTGATGACACCGACAGCAACTGTCTCGTGTCACGAACAGCAAAACGGTCCAGAGGAGGATAATCAGAGAAGTTCTCAGCACACAGAGGCTTGCCAGGAACCATATCAATAATGGCAGCATCACCAGATTTCAAGAACTTGAGACCATCTTCCAATTTTTTTCCAGAACGATGATCTATCTTCTCCTTCAGCTTGCAAGCAGTGTGAGCTGTGTGACAGTCCAGCACAGATGCATATCCAACACTGATGGGCCTGGATGGTTCAGGATAATCACCTGAGCTGTGAAGCCAGCTGCTTCCATGGGTGGGTCATTTTTGCTGTCACCAGCCACACTGCCACGATGAACAACTTTGACGGATATGTTCTTGACATTGAAGCCCACATTGTCCCCAGGAAGAGCCTCACTCAAAGCTTCATGGTGCATTTCAACAGACTTGACTTCAGTTGTCACAATGACCGGAGTAGAGGTGACCACCATGCCAGGTTTAAGAACACATCTCCTCTGGGCCCACAGGGACAGTACCAATACCACCAATTTCATAGATGTCCTGGATAGGCAAAAGCAAGGGCTTGTCAGTTGGACGAGATGGCTGCAGAAAGCAATCCAGAGCTTCAAGCAGTGTAGTTCCACTGGTGTTCCCATCTTTACAGGTGACTTTCCATCGCTTGAACCAAGGCACGTTAGCACTTGGCTCTAGCATCTTATCACCATTCCATCCAGAAATTGGCACAAATGCTTCTATGTCGGGGTTGTAGCCCATTTTCTTAATGTAGGTGCTGATTTCCTTAGTGATTTCCTTGTATCTCTTCTGGCTGTAGGGTGGCTCAGTGGAATCCATTTTGTTAACACCAACAGTTAGTTGTTTCACACCCAGTGTGTAGGCCAGAACGGCATGCTCATGGGTCTGTCCATTCTTGGAGACCCAACAAATTCAAATTCAAATTCGCCAACACCAGCAGCTACAATCAGGACAGCACAGTCAACCTGAGATGTGCATGTAATCATGTTTTTGATAAAGTCTCTGTGTCCTGGGGCATCAATGATGGTCACATAATACTTGCTGGTCTCGAATTTCCACAAGTAGGTATCAATGGTGATACCACGTTCACGGTCAGCTTTTAGTTTATCCAAGACCCAGGCACACTTGGAGCCCTTTCCCACCCCCACCCCAGCCTCCTTCTCAAATGTTTCCATGGTTCTTTTGTCGATCCCATCACATTTGTAGATCAGATGACCAGTAGTGGCAGACTTGCCCAAACCTACAATGACCAATGACGACGATGTTGACGTGCAACTTTTCCTTTCCCATTTTGGTTTAGGTTGAGCAGTGGTTTTCACGACACCTGTATTCTGGCGGCAAACCTGTTGAGGAAAAAAAAAAAGAAGTTAAAATACCATTATTGTCACATCATATTAGGGGAACATGATATCAATATGGCTTATCACTGGTGATGTTGACCTTGATCACCTGGCCGAGATAGTGTTTGCCAGGTTTCTCCACTATCAAGTTACTCCCCTCACCCTTGATGCCCAGTTTCTATACTCTATACTCTTCTCTTTGGAAAGAAGTAAGGGCAGCCTCACCCTTGATGCCCAGTTTCTATACTCTTCTCTTTGGAAAGAAGTAAGGGCAGCCCACCCTCAAGAAGAGTGTGTTTGTGTGTGTGTGTGTGTGTGTGTGTACTAAGCTTCACCTCCTTAAGGCTGGAGTAGCTACCTAAATTATTTGGGATTCTGCCTGGGGGATTTGTCTCTTCTCCAAGGAAGGTTTGTAATCAAGGAAATTAGACTGCTAGATTTGGTTTGGGGAGGGAAACTCTGACATCAGTGTGAAGAATGAGCTACAGAAGCTACCAAAAGATCAGATAAGATGTTCTGAGACAAACTAGGCCCGAGATAAAGACCTGGACAAGCTAGTAGCCCTGGGAATAGAGAAGAAGGTCCTACAGGATTTGTGGGGAGGGTGGGAGGGAGAAGATAGAATGTCAGTGCGGGAGGAAATAATGAATCCATGTTCACTTTATTGAGACCTCAAGGGAAAGATATAAGTATGCTGAGAGAATTTTTCCTGAAGAGCTTTGATCACAGCTGGAGTTAAAATGTTGACAGTTCTACACTTGATCTTAGCCAAAAGGCTGAGAAGCGATTAAAATGTCGACAGTTCTAAACAGACACCTGAAAGGTGAAGCCATAGGAGGGGCTGAGATTATCCAAGGAGAACACGTAGTTGAAGAAGAAAGGAGGAATAAGGGAAGAAATTCTGGGAACACCAATTATGTGGAACAATATATGCCAAGTTCCAAATTAATAGATGAATCATTTTGGAACGTTCTGCGTTTGCCTGCACCAGTTCAAGAACCACCTAATAATCAAGGAAAGCTTTCTCTCTTCATGTAATTTAGTAAACTTTTCCACATAGATATTACAAAGGGACATGGTTTATCCAAAAATGAAGCATGCCAGTGTAATTTTTATATGTATTTTCAGAGGACCAGTAAAAAAAAAAAAAAGCAAGTTTTCTTTTTTCAATTTAAAACAAACACTATTGTTCAGAGCAAGAATTTTTAAAAATTCAAAATTGGAGATTTAAGAGTAGACTTTGTTTTTTAAACTATTCTTTTAATAAATTTTAAATTGTACGATATTTAAGACATTCAAGAATGATGACTTAGAATTGATAAGTGGGTTCCGGGGTGGCTCAGTCATTAAGCATCTACCTTTGGCTCAGATCATGATCCCAGGGTCCTGGAATGGAGCCCCAAATCAGGCTCCCTGCTCAGTGGGGAGTCTGCTTCTCCCTCTCCCTCTGCCTCTCCTCCTTGCTCTTGGTCTCTCTATCTCTCTCAAATTAATAAATAAAAAAATTTTAAAAGATTTTATTTATTTATTTGACAGAGAGAGACACAGCGAGAGAGGGAACACAAGCAGGGGAGCATCAGAGGGAGAAGGAGAAGCAGGCTTCCTGCCAAGCAGAGAACCCAACACAGGGCTCCATCCCAGGACCCTAGGATCATGACCTGAGCCAAAGGCAGATGCTTAATAACTGAGCCACCCAGGCGCCCCAATAAATAATTTTTTTTAAAAAGATGGTATTTGCTTTCAATTTGTTTTTGTAGTGTAACTAAACTAAATCTCTAGAGAATAGAAGATATTAGAGAAAAAATGTCAAATCATGGGGAAAAAAACATTAGTCATCAGAAAACCCAGGATCCATTTCTGATTCTCTTACTTACTGGGCAATCTTATGGCACTTGGCATTTCTGGGTCTCTCTTTCCTCATTGGTCAAAATAGGGGTGATGGAAGACCTGCCCCCAAAAGATAGGTGAAGGGCTGAAAAGAAATAGATGAATGAAACTACTTAAACATGAGAAACACTGGGAAAAACAAGATGTTGTTATTATTGAAAAAAATTCTGAGTATATTAAGAAAAAGAATAAGGACTGGAATATCAAGAAGAGAAAGATAAGAAAATCTCAGCTTTTAAGATTTCTTCATTCATTCAATTTATTGAGCACACCTATAATTATGGTGGAATATTGTTTGGTGCTAAGGAACTCAGAGTTGCTTTTTTTTTTTTTTAATTTAAGGTTTTATTTATTTATTTGACACACAGAGATCACCAGTAGGCAGAAAGGCAGGCAGAGAGAGAGGGGGAAGCAGACTCCCTGCTGAGCAGAGAGCCCGATGCAGGACTCGATCCCAGGACCCTGAGATCATGACCTGAGCTGAAGACAGAAGCTTAACCCACTGAGCCACCCAGGAACTCAGAGTTTTGAAGGAAGGTAAGTGATTAAACGGATACATAGAGAGGGAAGTATACTATGAGAAAAGTGAGTAATTCTGCCTAGGAAAGGAGAAGTTGGCTTCTCAGAAGAGGTGACATTTGAACTGGATCTTCGTAGATGAATTGGAGTTTGCAGGCGAGAAAATTTCAGGCAAGAGACAAAGAAGTCGCTAGAGCCCCAAGAAAGGACTGTGAGGGGGGAAAATGTACAAACACATCAGAGGAAGGGCAAGATGAGTTTGGGAACTTGTGAGGCATTCAATGAACATGCAAATGACTTGTCTCATTAGTATGTAAATGAGTGTTTTCTTTTAAAAAGCTCATTTTGTAAAATGAAGTCTCATTAGTTTCAAAATTCTGTCCATGCGGCAGACTCTAGGCCTGAAGGATTACTGACAAAGGCTATTTGTACAAGTAATTTCTGTTGTAGTTTTTCTCATTTTAAAAAATCCTTACACTGGTTACAATGATAAGGATTTTTGATGAATGGTGAAAACTTTTAATAGTCACACCTTGATTAGATTAATACTGTGCTATTGTTTTTTTTTTCAAGTTAAAAGACACTACATTTCATTTTCCCAGTTTTAAAAAAATGCATTAGGCAAGTCATAGCAAGTAAGCCACCCCTCCTTTTCTAGCTACAAAGTTAGCGTCACACAAAGCTTTCACTCATACAGATAGCATTCCTAATGGTCTGAAGGCACTGAAAAACTTGTCTAAAAGCATCCCAAAAGTTGCTTAAGAGTCAGACATTGTCCTCTGTGCTCTTTTGTTCCTTAAATTCTAACAGTGAGGAAGAGTTTGCCTACCTGTCAGAATAAAAACAAAGCTAACATATGATTACATTCAATTAAATACAAAAAGTCTGAGATAGCTTAGTTCCCCAGTCTAAAGAAGGTATTTACTGGGTGGCTAGAGATTAGTCAAAATTAGCATGGAAAGGGGCACCTGGCTGGCTCACTTGGAACAACATGATTCTCGATCTCAGGGTTGTGAGTTCGAACCCCATACTGGGGGTAGAGATTAATAAAATAAACAAATAAATAAACTTAAAAAAAAGTAAAAAGAGGGGCACCTGGCTGGTTCAGTTAGTGGAGCACACGACTCTTGATCTTGTGGTTATAGGTTGGAGCCCCCACATTGGATATAGAAATTACTCAAAAATAAATTCTTAAAAAACAAAAACAAACAAAACAAGATGAACATGGAAAGACTCCCAAAACCAAACTCAAGAAAAAAGAAAGAAGTACTATTAGAAATTCACCAGAATCTAGACCCCATTGAAAGTGTTGGCTGACAGAATATGTCCCACGGTCCACCAGCATGGTGCGTTTTTTTTTTTAAAGATTTTATTTATTTTTGGAAGACAGAGAGACAAAAAGTGCACATGAGTAGAGGGGAGGGGCAGAGTGAGAAGCAGACTCCTCATTGAGCAGGAAGCCTGATAGGGACTCGATCGTAGGACCCTGGGATCATAACCTGAGCTGAAGGCAGTCACTTAACTGACTGAGCCACCTAGGTGCCCAGCAGCATGGTGTGATTTGACACAGACTGATTTTTTTTTTCAAGATTTTATTTATTTGAGAGAGAGAGATACAGTGAGAGAGGGAGCACAAGCAGGGAGAGTGGGAGGAGAAGCATGCCTCCCACTGAGCAGGGAGCCCAATATGGGGCTTGAACCCAGGACCCTGGGATCATGACCTGAGCTGAAGGCAGACACTTAACAACTGAGTTACCCAGGCACCCCTGATTTTTTTTTAAAGATAATCTCTGTGCCCAATGTGGGCCTTGAACAGATTGAGCCAACCAGGCACCCAAGACAGACTGATTTTAATGATTACCATCTTCTCTCAACCTAAATTGTATAGAAAAATTTCTGCTAAACCCGGGAACTATAAGGTGCACATTGAGATACTGTAAATGACAAACACAAGCAGAGAGTGGACCTTAGTGACTCTTTAACAAAAGAGGAGGGTTGAATCTCAAAACTAGAACTTAGTGATACCAGTTAGAGATTTATACTAAGACACATTTTTCAGTTTGGGGTTTACCGGTTACACACGAGACCCGTGGGTCCTTGTTATTTCCCCAGATGTGTGGGACTTGGTTCCACAAGCTGCAGCAGTAGGGGAATCCATTGGTACTCTTCCCAAACAATGGGTGTTCAAGGAAGAAGCCAATTAGGTCTTAAGGGTAACGCAGAGGAGGAGTTACTGAAAACTTACTTGAGGGATAAAAAAAAAAAGATCTTAATAATACAAGTTAGAGATAACACTTCACCAGATATCCAAATGTTCTTTTTTTTTCTTAAAGACTTTATTTATTTGATACACGGAGTGAGAGAGAGAGAGAGAGCACAAGCAGGAGGAGTAGGAGAGGGAGAAGAAGGGTCCCCACCCAGCAGGGAGCCTGATGCGGGACCGGATCCCAAGACCCTGGGATCACAACCAGAGCAGAAGGCAGACCCTTAACTGACTGAGCCAGCCAGGCGCCCAAATTGTCCTTTAAAACTATAAAAATAAGGGGTGCTTGGGTGGCTCAGTCGGTTACGCATCTGCTTTCAGCTCAGGTCATGATCCCCGGGTCCTGGGATCGAGCCCCGTGTAGGGCTCCCTGCTCGGGAGAAAACCTGCTTCTCCCTCTGCCTCCCCCTTGTTTGTGCTCTCTCTCTCAAGTAAATAAATCAATAAATAAAATCTTAAAAAAAGAACAATATAAATAAAATAGTATGGTACTGATGAAGAAACCAAAGTGATGAAACTGAATGGGGAGTTGGAAAATAGACTCATATATATGAGAAGTTAATGTATGATAAAGTTAGTATTTCAAATCAGTGGACAAAGAACAGCTTAGTCAGTGAGAAGGGTTAGAAAAATTGGCTATCCATTAGGGAAAAAAGACCCATACTTCATGATAAACAACAAGGATGAATTAAGCGTGTAACTGTAAAAAAAACAAAAACAAAAACAAAAACAAACAGAAAAACTCTTAAAATATTAAAAGACCTATATGGGATTGTGTTTATAAGCCTGCTGGGAGGGGGGGCGCCTGGATGGCTCAGTCAATTAGGCATCTGACTCTCCATTTCTGCACAGGTCATGATCTCCGGGTCATGAGATCGCCACCCAGGCGCCCCTGAAATATTGATAATTTTAACTAAGTAAAAATTTAAACCTGCTGTCCCATTTTAAAAGACACTACAAGTTTTGGGGCGCCTGGGTGGCTCAGTGGGTTAAGCCGCTGCCTTCAGCTCAAGTCATGATCTCAGGGTCCCGGGATCGAGCCCCGCATCGGGCTCTCTGCTCAGCGGGGCGCCTGCTTCCTCCTCTCTCTCTGCCTGCCTCTCTGCCTGCTTGTGATCTCTGTCAAATTAAAAAAAAAAAATCTTTAAAAAATAAAAATAAATAAAAGACACTACAAGTTTAAAGACAGGCAGTAGAACAGTCGAAAAATCTGTGTGACGTATTTTCCAGTCAAGGAATTAATATCCATAATTTATAAAGAACCAGAGTGTAAGAACAAAGAGAGAAGCACCTGGGTGGCTCAATTGGTTAAGCCTCTGCCTTCGGTCCCTGCCCAGCAAGGGATCTGTTTCTCCTTCTGCCTGCCGTTCCCCCTGTTTGTGTGCTCTCACTCTCTCTCAAATAAATAAAATCTTAAAAAAAAAAAAAAAGAATTCAGTTGGTGAATGAGGTAAACATTTCGCATCACAGAACTGATTTAATTTTGCAAGTCTATCCTATGAAGATTGGTTACATTCTCTGTGGCCATAAGTCATTCATTTCGGTGTCTGTTAACAGATGTCCAGTCGTTAGGCCACTCCGATGTACACAAATGAGAGGGGCACACAAAGCCCACATTTCCACTTGTCTGATTTGAAAGAGCAACATAATTTTTTAAAAGAATGGTACAAAAGGATGTCTCGATGATTCCTCTTTGAAAGGTGTTTCCGGTCCCATCATGACCATCTGCCACTGCCCGAAACTAGTCCATCATTGTCTTGCCCCTGGCCTATGGCAGCAGCCTCCCAGCTGGTCTCTCAACCCCCAGTTTCCTCCCCAGTGATCCATTTTCCATATGGCAGCCAGAATACACTTCTAGAATGCAAATGTAATTATGTCACTCCTCGGCTTAAGGGGCTCTCTGTTGCTCTTTAGAGAAATCCTCAACTGCTTAAAGAGCTTGGAAAGCTCTTCAAGACTTTGTTCTCTCTCTCCGACCTCCTCTTTCCCCATTTCGTCCTTCTCTCCCCCAACTTCAACTCGGACGCTCTAGACATCCTGAACTTTCAGGTCCTCAAAGAAGTTCTCTTTCCCTCACCTCTGAGCCTTTGAACTGCCCTTCCCGCTGCCTGGATGGCTCTTCCCACCCCTTTCCCAGGCTCTCTCCTGGCTCATCCTTCAGGTGTCAACTTAAATCTTGTTTTCTCTGGTTGTCTGGATTGTGCTTTTGGAGTATCCTCTGTTTAGCATTTACGCTGCCTGATTGCCATTTCCTGCTAAATTGCCATAAGCTTCTCAAAGGCAGGGTCAGTCTCGCATCGGTTGTATCCTTAGCATCTGGTACAATGAACAGGGAGTAGTAACAACTTAGGAAGCATATGTCAGATGAAGGAAGGAACCAACGTGCTACGAAAACAGCCCCCCACAGCTTACCTGATTCCACCTTCTTCTCCTCTAATTCTTGCTAGACGCCTCTTTCTGAAACACCACTGTGGTCATGCTAGAAACACTTCATTTCTCTCTGTTTGTTGTAGATCAAGATAGAACTTCTCAAGGAGTACTTTTTCCTATGCCATCTAACTTTGTATTATGAGGAAGATCGTTTTTTTGTTTTGTTTTGTTTTGTTTTGGGGGGGTGGTTTGCAAGAAAAGATTTAGATCTCCCAGGGGTCCCTACCAGTTTTCATTTGCAGGGAATGTCAGGGGCAAGGTGGGCATGGAGCCCGGGGTTCTTCAACTGTTCTAGAGAAACCCAGAAAAACTGACGTGGGGAGAACGGAAGTCCTAGTGGCCACTTTTGCCTAGGAGACTAGACAACGGAGTGCAGTGGAAGAGAAAGGGAAGAGCCGGAGCTGCTACCATAATGGTTGGACGCGCAGCTAAAATCTAGTTTCCATGACAGATGTTGGTGAAGATGGGGAGAAAGGGGAACCCTCCTACACTGTTGGTGGGAATGCAAGCTGGTGCAGCCCCTGCAGAAAACAGGATGGAGGTTCCTCAAAAAGTTGAAAATAGAGCTACCCAATGACCCAGCGATCCCACTACTGGGTATTTACCCTAAAGATACAAATGTAGTGAGCCGAAGGGGCACATGCACCCCAATGTTTATAGCAGCAATGTCCACAATAGCCCAACTATGAGAAGAGCCCAGATGTCCATCAAGAGATGAATGGATAAAGAAGATGCGGTGTATATATACAATGGAATTTTATGCAGCCATCAAAAAACCAAAATATTGCCATTTGCAACAACATGGATGGAATTGGAGGGTATTATGCTAAGTGAAATAAGCCAATCAGACAAAGACAATTGTCATATGATTTCTCTGATATGAAGAATTTGAGAGGCAGGGCGAGTGGTTGTAGGGGAAAGGGAAGGAAAAAATGAAACAAGATGGGACCGGGGAGGGAGACAAACCATAGGAGACTCTTAATCTCAGGAAACAAACTGAGGGTTGCTGTAGGGGGTGGGGAGGGATAGGGTGGCTGGGTTAGGGACATTGGGGAGGGTATGTGCTATGGTGAGTGCTGTGAATTGTGTAAGACGGATGATTCACAGCCCTGTACCCCTGGGACAAATAATACATTCTATATTAATAAAAGAAAATAGTTATGTTGAATCACAATGGTGGATATAAAATCATTCATTATATTAATCTCAAATGTATGTTTAAAATTTTTAATAATAATTTTTTAGCTGAATAAAATTGCTTTTAAAAAAATCTAGTTTCCCTGGCAACAATGGCCTCTTTGCATCACCAGGCCCAATGGATCCCAGATCTTGCGTGCATAAAACTTCACCTCTTGGTGGCACCGAAGCAGCAAGAAGTTGGCTGTCCCCTCACTTCCAACGGGGTAAGGTAGTTTTTAGCTTTTTAACACCTGTGGTACAGGACAGGCCCAAGAAGGAGGTTGAAATGTGATGCCAGGTGCCAGCTGATGGTACCAGGCAAACTGGGGTGGGACAAATAGATGGCAGAAGTAGAAGCTCACAGTGGCAGCGGCAGCAGCCAGTTGCCACTGACTTTGAACCTTCCTTGTACTCATGAAAGAAACTGCTCAAGTCTATTACACTAAACTGATCGTCACCAGATGATGTCTATTTCCATCAGGGAGGCTTTTGAGCCTCTGTTTACTAACTCGTGAAACGACGTGGTTAGACTAGACTTCTAATTCTTTTACAAGGAGTCAAATTTAATAATTACAGTGAAGTAAGAACAGCATATCCATCTGAGAACAGTAGGAATGTTATGTTCTAAATCAAGTTTTCATGCTTTCAAAAATATATAGCCTCTGTAATTGGACTAATAATGTATTATCCGGGAAACCAATTTTAGCAAACAGATAAAATTGTTTGCTGTCAGCACACTGATTTGGCATATCAAGTGTTTACATGTCGTGTAAAGGGATTGAATATAGCCTTTCCACTCAGTAGTCTTGTCTACACAACTAATTTGTTTAACAAACTTTCATTATGGAAAATAGAAAGATAGGCTTCAGCTCAACCACAAAGTCAATGTTACTGGTATAGTCATTAAGGAAATTTAATTGTAATCATTGGATGTAGTAACAGCAGCAGTGATCATTTGAGAAAAAATTATAACACTGTAACAAACAACCTGCATTCTTGTATTGCCTTTTAATATTCTAGTGAGTAATAGGATATGTAAGTAAATCAGTGGCCTGCCTTTTAGGCAGGCAGTGTGGATTTCTACAAGGATCTTGTTGGTTTCAGGGACCACCCTTTCCCCTACCACTCACCAAGTCTCTGACCTTGAGCAGTTATCTAAAGGTAATTTTATTTTCGGTTTAGAACACACTGTGCATGAACCCAAAGCAGAGTCAGCCACAGAAGATAAATAGCACACATTTGGCCACAGATGAGAAGTCGTGATAAAGCATCAGCATTCGTGAGATAAGAGCATCAAGACCCAGATGAACACTAAAAATCATCATGTATAATCTGATGTTTACAAGATCCCACATTCACACGCCCTCTTCCCCAGGAGCCTTAGCCTACCCACCTCCCATGTAGGCTGTCTCTGTTTTGGGCATACGGGCTGTAGTCCCCTCTTTTGCCTGCTGCTGTTTGGCAAGGCAAAAAAGTGTTGTTGTTGTTGTTGTTGTTGTTGTTTTTGTCACTGTGTCACTTCCTTTGTCACTATGTCACATGGGTATGCCAATTTTAAAGGAGCTCGATTGCTGGGAGACAGGGATTTTTAGGCTCCACGAGTTTTGATGTTTGCGCCATCATTATGCCATTAGTGGGAAGCCACGAATGGAGAGGTAGAATCTGTTTCTATTTTTGGTATTCACACACAACAATTAAATCAGCGAGCAGCAGGAGCTCTTGTCTCTGTGGCTGTACCATCTGGGTTTTTGTCTGTACAACACCCAGGCATCCGTGTCCTGCAGGTCTAACATACTTCGTCCTAGCACCCAGGATAAGGTAGTTTTGAAGGTGGCTTGATGAGAACCACGACATTAAAGCTACAGACAGCCCATTGATGGGAGCACCATTTGCTGGAAACAGCCCCCCCCATGGTATGAATTTTAAGAAACGAATTCTAATTTTCTACACCACAGCACTGCCTGCAAGCCTTCAGGGGAACAAAGATAGTGAACATTTGAAACAATCACTGCCAGGCTCACCTTAGGAATATTGGGGCATAAAGGGTTAGAGAAAGACCACAGACCAGGAATTTTAATTAGATGAAGCTTGTAATTAATATAACATTGAAGTGGAATCCACAAGAGACTGGCCAGCAGAGTCTGTATCCAGTGAGAATTCAAGCTGCAGTCGTTGGTTTTAATTACATTCCTGAAATAGAAGCCTGCCAACAGGATTTGAATAAATGGTTTAGATAAACCTTTGCTCCATTGACAAATTTTACTGGCAATATTCTCAGTCTACCAAGGTATTAAGTGATAAGAAGTCGGTAAAGAAGCGTTCTAAAAAGGATTGTCAGAAGAGAGATCAAAGACTGATGTGTAAATTACATTTAAAGATTTTTTTTTTTTTTTTTTTAGGATGGTAAGGGCCTCAGAAGTTTATGTGATTGGTAGTAAGGAAGCCTAAGTCCCATTTTTAAATTTTTTCCCCCTCTTTACACCTTTCAAGTCAAATTTTCTGCCAGGTTCTTATCTCTTTGGCTTGCCAAGCAGAAGTGAGTAGCTGCATTTATGTAACTTACATATCCCACAAGAAAGTTCAGGAAGGGTCACCTGGGTGGCTCAGTCGGTTAAGCATCTGCCTTCAGCTCTGGTCATGATCCCTGGGTCCTGGGATGGAGTCCTGCATCAGGTTACCTGCTCTGTGCGGAGTCTGCTTCTCCCTCTCCCTCTCCTCTGCTTGTGTTCCCTCTCTTGCTAGGTCTGTCTCTGTCAAATAAATAAAATCTTTAAAAAAAAAAAGAAAGGAAATTCAGGAATTGTGAAAACATCCAATTTCTAAACCACCCCCGTTTCTACTCTTTTATATTGCGTGCCATGGACCACACAGCCGCAGGTAACTTTTTAGATAACAACACTGGACTAGGGGGCAGGGGCAGAGAGAGAGGGAGAGGAAATCTTAAGTAGACTCCACACTCAGCGAGGAGCCCCATGCGGGGCTCAATCTCAGGACCCTGAGATCATGACCTGAACTGAAATCAAGAGTCTGATACTTAACTGACTGAGCCACCCAGGCGCAGGTCTTGAGGCCAGGAGCTTGAAACCAGTTTTACTGGGCCCACATCAAGGTGTCAACAGGACACGCCATGATCCTCCAAAGGCTCTAGAGGAGAATCTGTCTCCCACCTCTTCCCCACTTCTGGTGGCTGCCTGCATTCCTTGCGTCCTAGATGCATCCCTCCAACCTGTAACCTCTGCCTCTGTGATTGCATTGCCTTCCCTTCATCTCCTTTTCTCTCCTTCTCATAAGGACCCTTGTGATTCCAGTTAGGGTCAATCTGGATAACCCAGGCCTCAAATTCCTTAGCTTAATCACATCTACAACGTCTTTGCCATAGAAGGCAGTATTCCCAGGTTCCAGGGAATGGATCTGATACATTCAAGGTGCCTTACTTAGCCTCCTGTAAGTATAAATAACACTAACAGCAACATATATGGGTTTTCATCACCCAAATACGAGAAGTACTGGGCTAAGCACATACATTCATTTCATCCTCTCCATCACCCCAAAAGGGGGGTACAGATGGGGAAGCTGAGACAGGTAACTGGCCAGTGATCCATCAGTTACATCATGTGCTCCCTTTAATGCCCATCCCCCAGTTATCCCACCCCTCCTCCCAGGGTTTTGTTGTTGTTTAAGCAGGAAAATGGTTTCATTATAAATTCTGTGGGAGTTTGGGGCAAAAGCGATCCTGAATTTGTGCCCTCATGACTATGGGCCAAACCGAGTGGATAAGGAGGTGCTTCCCACTCTGGGCACAAAACACAGTTGGGGTTTTGCAGAATGGAGAATCTTGGCTCAAAACCACAGCTGACGCTATGGCCAGGGGGAGATCTTTCTGGTTAGTGCCCTGCTGCTGGTTGTGTGGCCTGTAAATGATCCTTCTAGAGCTGATAACTTTCCAGACCCTGGAGGGAGAGACTTGGCTCCTCTCTAGTGCCTGTCCACATGGCACTGAGGAGCCCCTCAGAGTTCTCGCTCTCCCCGCTCGGCTCCAGTAGCTCCCTCCGGCTCCACCTTATTTTGTGCTGCATTTTGTCTCACTCCAGCCCTATTTGCAAAAAGCTCTTGTTACATGTATGTCCCTGCAAAGGTCCAAACCCAGAGTTTTGCTCCTCAACTGACAATTCAAAAATATTGGTGGGGGGCGCCTGGGTGGCTCAGTGGGTTGAGCCTCTGCCTTCGGCTCAATCTCAGCAGGGAGCCTGCTCCTCCCTCTCTCTCTGCCTGCCTCTCTGTCTACTTGTGATCTCTCTCTGTCAAATAAATAAATAAAATCTTAAAAAAAAAATATTGGTGGGATGAAATTCTTGAAGAGGAGTAGAATAGACCACTCAAAAAAAGCCTCTTTGGCATAAGGATTATTTTGAGCTGGTTATTTTTAAGAAACAGCAGACATAGAAACGCTCTGAAAACCAAGTGCTAGAACTTACCCTTCTGTAAGAGGCACTTACGTGAATAAGGGAAATGTCCATTTGTAGGGGAGTCTCCCTCTCTGTACCAGGAAGAAGGGAACGACTCCCAAACTCTAGAAACTCTTAACCAAGGAGAAGGCAGTGCCCTAAGTCCTCATCACAATCCTACCCTTGTTTACTGCGCCCGGCCAGGTAACCGCCATAACGGACTCCCCACATCTTCGTTTGTCTCTAGCTGGAGATGACATTTAAGGTGGTGGCTTAGGCCATTCCGTGGAGTCACTCGGTTTTCCTGGGTCTCCGCCATGTCTGTAGGAGCCGTACCTGTTTTTAAACTTCTGTTGGTTTTTCTCCTGTTAATCTGACTCTTTCTCCTCCAACACCCTAATTAAATGAAAACATCATTTCTGACATCATCAAACAATAAAAATTAAAACTTTAGGCCATTCAAGTGCTCAAAGAAATTCTAAAATCCTTATTTCAGGGCTTCTAAAGAACTTTTAGGCTTTTAAAAATTTTAGCTACATAGAGCTGCAGAAGTTTATTCATGTTACAAAACAAAACAAACCATGGACAAAATAATCTTGGTTCCCTCCCAGAAAAGGAACTGCCCTGAGGGGTAGGTACCCAGTCGGTAGAGCATGTGACCCTTAATCTCAGGGTCCGAGAGTTCAAGCCCCATATTGGGCGTGGAGTCTACTAAAAACAACAGTAACAACAACAAAAACACACAACTCCCCTCCGAATGGTTCAAATCTTAGAGAAGGAACTGCTGTGATAAAATGCAGAAAGTAACTCTCAGGTGCCTGCCAGTTTCAGACAATAGATGGCACTGTGGGACAATTATACACGATCATTTTTCTCTTTCCTCCCAGCAAGCCGAGGAAGCAAACAAAAACACAGTAATCGTACACAGGTTCTGGATCCATTTAAGATCTACTTCTCCAAGGAAGGTTGTCTAGAAAAGTCCCCTGCTCAGGTGCGTGGGCTACTCTGGTCCATCTCCTTGCCACTCAAAAGTGTTCCTGGCACCAGCGGTGCCGGCATCACCCGAAAGCTTGTTCCAAATGCCCCATCTCAGACCCAAACCCCCTGAGACAGAAGCCACCACCTGGGCAATGTCTTCTTAGCCGACCAAAAGCTTTAGCAAAGTCCGTAGTGATGGAGAAGCACGGATGTTCATGAACGTTACAGAACAAAGCAAAGCAAACCAAAATGGTCCTCGTTCCCTTTAAGAAAAAAACCTGCTTTTGTAAAAATACAGGCTAAAAGCGCCTGTGGTGCCTGTCGCTTTCAGGCAGCAGATGGCACTGTGGCACAACTTTAGCGACTCTTTCCTGTGGCTAAGACAAAGCCCGAGACAGGGAAGGAAACAGAGCCATTTTCCACTAGATCTGGATCTATTTAATATCTACATCTCCAAGTCCAGAAGATTAGGATCTCTTCTGGATGAGGGAAAATAAAAGAAGCTTATAGGAGAAGTGGTGAAAAAGACAAGGACTTTACCGAAGACAAGTAAGTTTCATTCATATGTGCTCAGTGTCACAAAGCTTCTCCGAAATCGTCTAACATCTATTGTTAGAACTCCAGCCCTTTGAATTACTGCTTAAGGCACGAATATCCCCAGGGGGCAACACTTTTCACCATCATTAATTGCCTTTCTGGGCATTAACTTGTCACCTGACTTTCTAACACACTCCTTGCTGCCACCCCACCCCACCCCCTCCCAGGCCACATTCACCCATAAACAAGAGATTAAGTATGATGCTCAGGGATGTGAGTCCAGGTGGGACCCCAGAGTCCGACCTGTGCCCCCCCCACCCTGGAGGTAGGGTGAGCCCGGTGGGGAAGGGGAGTCTGGAAGGGAAGGAAGCAGGATCCAAATGTGAACCCACTGGCCTCTTCAGAGGCTTTGGCCCATGGAGGGTGATGGGGAAAGCTGAATGTAAATATCCAGAGTCTGAGACAGGGACGGGCTCCTGAGCCTCCTCCAGGGACAGGCCTCTTTCTTCTGTCTTGCTCACCTGAGCCTGAGAGCCCTAGGTCTACTCTGTGAGGGCGCAGTCTCCCCTACTGTCAAACCCTATTAAAGGAAGACCCAACCCCGGGTGGTGGGTGACTGGAAACTACAAGGAGGGGCACCTGAAGAGCATGAAGCCAATTCAACCTACGTAATTTACAGAACCCAAACTACGTCTGAGACATTCTTTTAGAAAGAACAAAACCCCAACAGGAACTCCACTCCCCAGGTAAAGTTGCCTGATTTAACAACACCAGAAGCAAAACAGGACTCCCAGTTAAATTTTATTTTCAGATAAACAATGAATGATTGTTTTTGTATAAATAGGTCCCATGCACTATTCAGGACAAACTTAGACTAAAAAATTAATGTTTTACTGAGATGCCAGTGTAAGTGGGTATCCTATATTTGATTTGGCAACACTGCCACCACCACTAAAATTCTCACACGCAGGGGCGCCTGGGTGGCTCAGTTGATTAAGTGTCTGCCTTGGCTTAGGTCATGATCCCAGTGTCCTGGGATCGAGCCCCACACCGAGCAGGGAGCCTGCTTCTCCCTCTCCCTTTGCAGCTCCCCTGTTTGTGCTCTCTCTCTCCCCCTAATAAATAAATAAAATCCTTTTAAAAAAGAAAGAAAGAAATTCTCACACACAGATCAAACAGGTGCACAGAGATGGCTGCCACGGCCTTGTTATAAAATAGAGAGGACAGCAGAATCAACTTAACCAGGCTTATGGTGAGGAGAGAAACACAGTAATTTTCCCTCCACCCTTCTAGGATCTTGGCTGAGACCCTCCTGTAATAAAAGATTAACAGGAGAAAAACCAACAGAAGTTTAAAAACAGGTACGGCTCCTACAGACATGGCGGAGACCCAGGAAAACCGAGTGACTCCACGGAATGGCCTAAGCCACCACCTTAAATGTCATCTCCAGCTAGAGACAAACGAAGATGTGGGGAGTCCGTTATGGCGGTTACCTGGCCGGGCGCAGTAAACAAGGGTAGGATTGTGATGAGGACTTAGGGCACTGCCTTCTCCTTGGTTAAGAGTTTCTAGAGTTTGGGAGTCGTTCCCTTCTTCCTGGTACAGAGAGGGAGACTCCCCTACAAATGGACATTTCCCTTATTCACGTAAGTGCCTCTTACAGAAGGGTAAGTTCTAGCACTTGGTTTTCAGAGCGTTTCCATGTCTGCTGTTCCTTAAAAATAACCAGCTCAAAATAATCCTCAGGCCAAAGAGGCTTATTTTGGGGTAGCAAATTCTGTTCCTTTTCATCAGTTGCAGCCAAACCACAGCCTGTCGTGGGGGGGCGGGGGGAGCAGGGAGAGTGGGACTCTCCTCTCCAGTCTGCTGTGTCTCCCACCTGAAAGCAAGAGGACCAGGAGGCCTGGAGTTTGCAGTCTTCAGAGGTCAGCCTCCAGGGGTGTGCTGGGGCCAATGGTGAGCCTCCCCTCCCAACTCCTTGATCTGTGATGCTACGTTGATAAGTTGAAATTGGCCCCGCGGGGAGTATCCACACCATAGAAATCAGTAAACCCTACATATCAGGGTAATTTTTTTTTAAAGATTTTATTTATTTATTTGACAGAGAGATCATAAGTAGACGGAGAGGCAGTCAGAGAGAGAGAGAGGGAAGCAGGCTCCCTGCTGAGCAGAGAGCCCGATGCAGGATTCGATCCCAGGACCCTGAGATCATGACCTGAGCTGAAGGCAGCGGCTTAACCCACTGAGCCACCCAGGCTCCCAGAGTAATTTTTTTTCCATGGTGCTTGTGTTAACCACTTACCAGCACCCCAACTGCCAGATTTCCAGGCACAGAGCAGGATGGGGAAGAGGTGCAAATGTGTTTAGAAAGGGAAGTGAAGACCACCTGCCATCAATGTTGTGTCATATTCTGTCGTATGAGAAATTGTCTATTTATGTCCCTGTTTCCCTATGGTGGCAACCAATCTCCCCTAACTCTGTTTCTCACTGGCTTCCTTCGCTGTCTCCTCCCCGAGGCCCTGCAGGTTTAGGAGCGATGACAGAGTATCAGTTTGGGGCCAATCAGAAGAGAGGAGCCACACAGTAGTTTAAACAGAGAAAGTTGACTATGAAGAGTTATTAACTTAAACAGGGAATTGGAGCCATGAGAGGTTGACTAGGAAGAAGTTAAGAGAACTCTGAAGAAAATGGGCAGAAGTGACAGGAGAGCAGCCACCACCCCTCCGGCTGCCATCCAGCACCCAAGCAACGGTCCCTGCCCCCCAACCCCCAAGCTTGTAAGAGGGCCTGGTGCTGCCCTGGGCAAGCTCCTAGAAATCTGTGCTCTGGAACTTGCTGGGAATTGTCCCTCTAGGGCAGCATACAAAGCCGCTCACAGGGAGAAATGTGATTGGAGCTGTAACTCCACGGGAGATGGATGCCCCGGGCCCCTGCTGGCGGCTGGACACTGGGGAAGCTGTGAACGTGCAGGAGCCTGCAAAGCAGGAAGCCAAACCCTTTCCTCCTGCAGTGTCACACCCCGGCTCTACACACAGCATGCCAGTTGGCCAACGCCAGACATTTAAAGGGCTCTGATCTATTGTCACAGAGCTAGCAATGCAGGATTTGGAGCCAAGCGCATCTGCTAGTCCCTAGGGCTTCACTATTCCTTGTTGGTTCCCTCAACCGCCCCCCCCCCCAACTTCTAGAAAGAGTCCCTTCAGTGGACTCTTTCCAGTTCATGCTTTTGGATAAGCCCTTTCATAGGGATCCTGACTGATTCACCTGTTAGAGCAAATGGCAGGTACAATGAATGAAGGTAGCCACAGGAATAAATCTCGAAAACATCACCTTAGGTGGAAAAAAAAAGCTACATCAGAACAGATAGCTGCGATACGGTATTTGCATAAAAATTTACAACACAATTAATAAAATCCTAAAAATTGTAAACCACGATTATTGGTATTATTTACAAAAATGCAAGTATCTCGGGGTGTCTGGGTGGCTCAGTCGGTGAAGCGTCTGCCTTCGGCTCAGGTCATGATCTCAGGGTCCTGGGATCGAGCCCCGCATCGGGCTCCCTGCTCAGCGGGGAGCCTGCTTCTCCCTCTCCTTCTGCCTCTCTCCCTGCTTGTGCGTGCTCACTCCCTCCCTCTCTCTCTCTCTCTGTGTCCAATAAATAAAATCTTAAAAAAAAAAAAAAAAGAAATGTAGTGATAGTAATAGAAGATGGATGCTCACACAAGAGGTATTAGACTACTTCAGAGACGTTCACCAGAGGGAGGGGACACGAGGAGTGTCCTGGGAAAGGTCTGCAGAAGAGTGGGAATGGAATGGGGTCTTGATGCTGGCCAGGATCTGTCTAGTGGGCAGCAAGTGGGTTAGCACTCCCAACAGTGAAAACCGAGAGCGTTGCAAAGTGTGGTGCTGACAGAGTGGGGCACCCTGGGTGGCCAGCAGAGCGTTGGGTAGGTCTGCACTTCTGGTCCAGGATGGTGAGCTGGTTGGAGCAGGACTCTGTTAAGCCTGAAGCTTCTCCTCATCTGGATCATTCTGCTCATGCCTCCAACTTCTAGGCAAAAAGCAGCCTGCAAAAGGCCTCGAAAGTCCCTTGAGGAGCCTGGATCTTTCTTTGTGGAGCGTGGGCAGTCCTAGCTTTTCTTAGCTAAGCAGTGACAGGATCCAAGCTGTGATTTAGGCAAATCAGCTTGGCAACTCCACACACGGTGGACTGAAGGGGAGAGACAGCTAGAGGCAAGAGAAATTGTTGAGAAGTCAAAGTCATTGTTGAAAGATATGTGGAGGTAATGGCCTGAACTGGGACCGCAGCCGGAGGGAAAATGGGGAAAAAAAGGAAAAAGAAACTTGGAAATCACTGATAGAACCCTTTGCAATTGTTTCCAGAAGACTAAAGAGAAACTGAAGAGGGCTCCAAGGGTTGGGAGCATAGTGATGCTCTTAGAGGACAGTAAGTGGCATTGGGAGGGGCAAGCAGGTTTTGGAAGATTAGAAGTTCACATGTATACATTTTGAACCTAAAGTGGCATCTAAGTGGCCTGGGCATTCAGCAGGAGATATAGGACTGGGTGGGGGGCGGGGGTGGTGGTGGTGTTGGAGGCAAGTCGAAGCTGCAGAGTCAGATTTAGTCACTGTCTTAGAAGCCATAGGATTGTATATGCTTGGATGCACCCAAGGCCTTTTCTTGGAGAATAAAGAGTAGGAAAATACAAGGAACCAGGGACAAAGAAAGTGGTTCAACCGTAGCAAAGGGAGAAGCAGATGAGGCTAAGGGTGTGGCCATGCTGACCCACAAAAGAGGAGAATCAGGTTGGCATTGGCTTTGGCAATTGTTTGCCCACCTAGCATCCTTTGGGCAGGACAGAACTGAGTCCAGAGGGTTTCTAGTGGTCCCTAGCTTTCTGTCTGCTCTGGCAAGTGGCAGGCACCCAGGACCTTTGACTCTTGACCAATCTTTAATTCTCTCGGGAAATTATCATCTTATCAGCTCTCTCATTTCTCCCCTGTGTGGAAATGACACTAACGATTAAGGGTTTCTTCCTCTCTAACCCCACACCGCAATTCTTGCCCCTATATTGGCCATCAGATAAATCCCTCTAAAGAAGATTCTAGAGTTACACACCTGGGGTTAAATCCCAGCTCCTTTGGTTACTATCTGTGACCTTAAGCCAATTGCTAAACCTGCCATATTTGATTCATATTTGTATTCTGGGGGCCTAACACAGTGACTAATGTAGTTAATATTTATTGAGTCAAATCAGATTTTTACATAACCTCTGGCTCCACGTGTCACTCCTACTTTGTCTCCAGAGTTTCATTCTATCTGCACCCGGGATATTTTCAGCAGAGAAGCAAGGAGGATTGACTAGATGTTCAAGAAGCAGAGCAGTAGGGATCAGAGAGAAATGGGATGGTAACTAGAGGAAAGAGTGAGAGGCTTTTCCCGAATAGTGAAGAGCTTCTTAAAATTGAACAGCAGAGGAAAGAATTGATGTATGTTTCAAGAGCTGGAAGGGGAAGGAAACTTGCAGCACTGATAACCAAGAAGAGGGTGGGAAGGATTTAAATCATGAGGGCCAAGAGAAGGAGTTTGCCTTTCTTTTATTAAAAACATTTTTTTTTAGATTTTATTTATTTATTTGACAGAGATCACAAGTAGACAGAGGCAGGCAGAGTGAGAGGAGGAAGCAGGCTCCCCGCCAAGCAGAGAGCTGGATGTGGGGCTTGATCCCAGGAACCGGAGATCATGACCTGAGCCAAAGGCAGAGGCTTAACCCACTGAGCCACCCAGGCGCCCCCAAAACATTTTTTTTATTTCTTTGGAAGCACTAAAAATCTTCTTAAATAGCAATTAATGGTAATTAGTTGAGAAAGTCATCATGCCAAATATATTATTATTTAAACTGATCCTTTGCTGAATCCTTGAAGTTTTCATGCATATACTGAAAAAGGTATATGCATTTGTATTGTCCTTGTATGCCTAAGAAAGGATTAAACAAATGCATTCAGCTCAAGTGATTCTATCGAGAAATTCTATTCCAGAAGAACTGCACGGAAGCTAAATGACTTACTCACCTCACCTGGAGTGGAGTCTGGTTCTTCTGTGTTTTCTTTAATTAAATTTTTATTTTGAAAAAATTTCAAAACTATAAAAAAGTGTTGCGTAAATATTACAGTGAACTCCTGACTTCTTTTCCCCCAGATCCGGCCATTGTTAGCATGAGGCCCTATGTGTTTCATCTTTTTCTTCAAATATATGTATATATAAAACACTTAATAATACACACATTATACTTATTGACGTACATATATAAAATATATATATTTTTTGCTCAATGTTGGAGATTAAATGATAAACATCATCACCTTCTCCTCTCAATACATATGTATACTCTCCTAAAAACAGTAATTATTTCCTTCTGTAACCATATTACAATCATCAAATTCAGGAAATTTAATATTGACACAATGCCTTATCTAATGCATCGTTCAAATGTAAATTTCACTAATTGTCTTAACAGTGTTCTTTATAGCAAAGTGTTCTTTTTTTTATTAACACATAATGTATTATTTGTTTCAGGGGTACAAGTCTATGATTCATCAGTCTTACACAATTCACAGCACTCAACATAGCACAAACCCTCCCAGTGTCCATAATCCAGCCACCCCATCCCTCCCACCCCCCCTCCCCTCCAGCAACCCTCAATTTGTTTCCCGAGATTAAGAGTCTGTTATGGTTTGTCTCCCTCCCTGGTCCCATCTTGTTTCATTTTTACCCTCCCTACCCTCCCCATGACCCCCTGCCCTGCCTCTCAAATTCCTTATATCAGAGAGATCATATGACAGTTCTCTTTCTCTGATTGACTTATTTCGCTTAGCATAATACCCTCTAGTTCCATCCATGTCATTTCATTGCAAATGGTAGGATTTGGGAGCTTTTCATAGCTGCATAGTATTCCATTGTGTGTATATATATATATATATATATATATATATACCCGCAGTATTCCGCTGTATATATATACACTACATCTTCTTTATCCATTCATCTGTTGATGGACATCTAGGTCCTTTCCATAAGCAAAGTGTTCTTTATAGTAGAGATACCCACATACAAGATCCAACCCAGGATCATGGATTATATTTCATTTTATGAGGGGTTTGCCTTTGTTTTAAAAAAATTTTTTTTTAATATTTATTTGTTTACTGGGGCAGCTGAGTGGCTCAGTGGGTTAAAGCCTCTGCCTTCAGCTCAGGTCATGATCCCAGGGTCCTGGGATCGAGCCCCACATCAGGCTCCCTGTTCAGCAGGGAGCCTGCTTCTACCACCCCCCGTCTGTCTCGCTGCCTACTTGTGATCTCTGTCAAATAAATAAATAAAGTCTTAAAAAAATATATATATTTATTTATTTGAGGGAAAGAGAGAGAGAGAAAGTGCATGTGGGCAGGGAGGGGCAGAGGGAAAGGGAGAGAATCCCAAGCAGATTCCCTGGGGAGCACAGAGCATGACACAGGACTTGATCCCAGGACCCTGAGATCATGACCTGAGCTGAAACCAAGAGTCAGATGCTTAACTGACTAAGCCACCCAGGCTCCCCAAGGAGTTTTTCTTCATTTTGTTTATTTTAATTAATTTATTTCTTATTCTAAGTAGTATCCAACTACTTGAGGCCCAACTTGAGGCTTAAACTCTCAATCCTGAGTTCAAGAGTTCCCTGATCTACTCACTGAGCTAGCCATGCACCCCAAGGGGTTTGCCTTTAAAAAGAGAACTGACACTTCTACTGAAACAGTAAAGAAGGAAGAAAGGGATATGTGTGCAGAAGGAGAAAATTAGTCCTATTGATGACCTGATGTCAGTAGAGGGGAAGACATGAGTTGGGGATAAGAGAGGGAAGTAGAACTGGGCGCTTGAAGCAAGAGGAAAGCTTTTGAAGAGATGTCTTTTTCTTTCCTTTTTAAAAGGTTCTAGGGGCGCCTGGGGGGCTCAGTGGATTAAAGCCTCCGCCTTTGGCTCAGGTCGTGATCCCAGGGTTCTGGGATCGAGTTCCACCTCCGGTTCTCTGCTCAGCAGGGAGCCTGCTTCCCTTCCTTTCTCTCTGCCTGCCTCTCAGCCTACTTGTGATCTCTGTCTGTCAAATAAATAAATAAAATCTTTTTTAAAATTTTTAAAAAATATAAAAATAAAAAATAAAAGTAGGCTCTACAAGGGCGCCTGGGTGGCTCAGTGGGTTAGGCCTCTGCCTTTGGCTCAGGTCATGATCTCAGGGTCCTGGGATGGAGTCCCATATCAGGCTCTCTGCTCAGCAGGGAGCCTGCTTCCCCCCTTCTCTCTCTCTGCCTGCCTCTCTGCCTACTTGTGATCTCTCTCTGTCAAATAAATAAATAAAATCTTAAAAAAAAAAAAGATTTGTTTAAAAAAAAAAATAGGCTCTACACCCAGCATGGGGCTTGAATTCATGAACCCGAGATCAAGGGTCACATGCTCTGCCAACTGAGCCAGCCAGGTGCCACTTGAAGAGATGTGTTAGTGTTGGAGACAGAGATAACTAGAAGACTACACAATAGCAGTGAACACCCAGTAGAAGCTGATTACCCAATGAAATACCTTAGTGTATTCTTTTTTTTTTTTTTTAAGATTTTATTTATTTATTTGACAGACAGAGATCACAAGTAGGCAGAGAGGCAGGCAGAGAGAGAGGGGGAAGCAGGCTCCCCGCCGAGCAGAGAGCCCGATGTGGGGCTCGATCCCAGAACCCTGAGATCATGACCTGAGCTGAAGGCAGAGGCTTTAACCCACTGAGCCACCCAGGCGCCCCACCTTAGTGTATTCTTTGCTAATACCTAAGCCTCATGCTGACCTTCTGCCAAGTCTATTGTTCTAAAGTTCCTGAATCTCTCTCTCTCTCTTTCTTTCTTTCTTTCTTTCATCCCAGTTCAGACTCCCTCTGATTCATAACTCTTAGCTTTCAAAACAATCTAGATCCTGTCTTGGCCTTTGGAACAACTGTCTATATTTGATCTTTCCAGTGGAGTCTCCAGTGACTCTGACTACATTTGTCCCTCTGGCTCTCCATAACCCATGTTGTTCCAAACAGGAACCTGGGTCAGATCCCAGACTCTCTAAACCTGTTTGCCCCCCCTTGTACCCAGCCTCCCAAGGCCCCACACTTTACCTTCCACCTCAGTCCGGCTAAGCTGTCAGTGAACTGTATCCACCCCACCCCCCTTTCATATGTTGAAATCTTAACACCCCCCCCCAACCTCAGAATGTGACCTTATTTGGAAATAGGGTCATTGCAGACAGAATTAGTTAAGATGAGATCATGGTGGAGTATGATGGGCCCCAAATCCAATGTGACTAGTGTCCTTATAAAAAGGGAAATTTGGACACACACACAGGGAGAGCGCCGTGTGAAGAAAGATTGGGATGACGCATCTGCAAACTAAGGAAAGCCAAAGACTGGCCAGCAACCCACCAGGAGCTAGGGAAGAGGGAGGGAACAGATTCTCCTTCACAGCTCTCAGAAAGAACAAAGCTGAGATGAGAAGAATCTCAGACTTCTAGACTCTAGAGCTGTCCAAGGATACATTTCTGTGGTTCGAGCCTCTCAGTTTATGGTATTGTGTGGTGGCCCCGCTAAGAAGTACAGTGGGAGAGGCCGTATCTCTCTTGAAGGGAAACAGTGTTGTAACTCCATGCACTAACGACTGAGTCTCATGGGA
The DNA here is from genome assembly GCF_010015895.1 of Lontra canadensis. Taxonomy (NCBI): domain Eukaryota; kingdom Metazoa; phylum Chordata; class Mammalia; order Carnivora; family Mustelidae; genus Lontra; species Lontra canadensis. Next base: position 2,453,253 of record NW_022631110.1, read on the forward strand.
AGTGGTGTGAACATTTCTGTGATGAGAAGAGGCACGAGTGAGGAGACATGAAGTACACTGGGACCCAGTCATAGGCACCAGCGGGCTGTGGCCAAAAGAGCCAGGTTTTGGTCACCTGGCTGGCTCAGTCAGCAGAGCATATGACTCTCCATCTCAGGGTCATGAATTCAAGCATTGGGCATACATTGGCCATAGCGTTTATTAAAAAAAAAAAAAAAATGAAGCGGAGAATGAGGGATTGAAATAATCCACGGGGAATGCCTACCTGGCTCAGTCAGTTAAGTGTCTGTCTTCAGCTCAGGTTGTGATCTCAGGTCCTGGGTTGGAGCCTGTCATCAGGCGCCCAGCTCAGCAGGGAGCCTGCTTCTCCCTACGCCCCCACTCATGCTCTCTCTCGCTATCTCTTTCTCTCTCTCTCTCTCTCTTTTAAAAGATTTTATTTATTATTTATTTGACAGAGAGAGATCACAAGTAAGCAAAGAAGCAGGCGGGGGGGGGGGGGAAGCAGGCTCCCTGCTGAGCAGAGAGCCCGATGTGGGGCTTGATCCCACGACCCTGGGATCATGACCTGAGCCGAAGGCAGAGGCTTTAACCCACTGAGCCACCCAGGTGCCCCTATCTCTTTCTCTCTTTTGCTCTCTCTCAAATAAATAAATAAAGCAAGGTGCGCAAAACTGGAAAGTGCGAGGTCAGGATTTTTTGCCTATGATTTGCACATTTTTATGACTTAGGTATTTGAGTAACAGACACCACTACAACTGGATGCTTTCAGCAGACAAAATGCAAAGAAAAAAAAAAAGAAGAAAAAAAAATAAATTAAACATTAAATAGAGACAGGATTTCCCAAATGGTGTCAGTCTGGCACCACTGCTCCCTCAAATTGTTTAACTATGACTAATTCTTTTCCCCAATTTGACATATTTAATCTGAAATAGAGGCAAAGAAATCTTTTTCAGTTGCTGAGTTAATACAGGCCTGCTTGCTGTCATTTCACTGGCAGTCGCATTATGGTAATAAAGCCTGACACTTTTCTTTTTAGGTTTATTTATTTTTCAGTTATCACCGCACCCAACGTGGGGCTAGAACTCATGGCCCTGAGATCAAGAGTCGAGTCCATCGACGGGGCCAGGCAGGTGCCCCATAACCTGATATTTTCTGAACTGTAACTAATCTGAGGAAAGTGAAATTATGAGGAAAGCAAGATTTAGGGACACTAGGGGTGGCTCAGTCGATTAAGCACCTGAGTCTTGGCTTCAGCTCAGGTCATGATCTCAGGGTCATGAGATCGAGCCCCACCTCAGGCTCTGGGCTCAGTGGGGAGTCTGCTTGAGGATTTCTCTCCGTCTGCCTCTCCCCCAGCTCATACTCCCTCTCTGTCAAATAAACGAACAAATCTTAAAAAAAAAAAAAAAAATGAGGAAAGCCAGACTTAAAGAAGTGAAATCACTTGTCCAGCTGGTGAGCTGCAGAGCTCAGAGCAGGCTGGGGGCACGGGGGTGTCCCGTGAGCACGGTGCCACAAGGGTGGCACACAGCTTTCCTTCATTGTACATTCTCTCAGTCTATAGGAATTTACAGCAACTTAATGAATGGATAAAAGAATTTAATTTGTATTATCTGAAACTCATATTTTTAGAAACTTTCAAGGGTTATAACCTTTGATTAATGCTTAATATACATAAATGTGTGTATGAGAGAAAGAGGAGGAGGACAAGGAGAGGCTTCACCTCACAAAGATTTTCTCCCAAAGTTTATTTATTTATTTTTTATTCTTTGAAGATTTTATTTATTTATTTGTCAGAGAGTACAAGCAAGGGGGAGAAGCAGGCAGAGGGAGAAGCAGACTCCACTCCTGGGGAGGGAGCCTGATGAGGGGCTCAATCCCAGGACCCCAAGATCATGACCTGAGCTGAAGGCAGACCCTTAACCCACTGAGCCATCCAGGTGCCCCTAACTGTGTATTTTTTTTAAGTAAGCTCTGTGCCCAGCATGGGCTTTGAACTCCCTACCCTGAGATCCAGAGTTGCATGCTTTATGGACTGAGCCACTCAGGCATCCCCAAATTTTATTTTTAAATCAATGGCATTTTCTCTCAGAGACAGAACTGTAGAGGTTGATTAAGGGCCCAGGTCAGGTTGGAAAAGCACATTTAATCAATGTTCCAGAAGCACAGTAGTATCATAGAACCCAAATACTGGTTTATGACAGCAGTGTGTCTGTGGAAAAAATGTGTCGAAGATTCCGACTTGGAATGCCAGAGGTTAATCTCCCTATAGATCCTCCTCTTCTCTCCTCCCCACCTGCAGGGCAGTGGAAATGGTCACTTTCCTAATATCAAGGTGCGGATGGAAGCTTCTGTGTCAGGAACAGAGGTGTGCAACAATAATAAGTGGTGTGCAACAATAATAAGTGGTCAGGGGCAGGCTGATAAATGGGGCTGGGACAGATCTGGGAACCTGGGGGACAGTGGGGAGTTGTGACTGCGCACTTTATAGGGCGTGGGATGCTCTGCCAATCCTTTTTTTTTTTTTTTTAAGATTTTATTTATTTATTTGACAGAGAGAGAGAGAGAGAGAGACAGTGAGAGAGGGAACACAAGCAGAGGGAGTGGGAGAGGGAGAAGCAGGCTTCCCACCTAGCAAGGAACCTGACGCGGGGCTCGATCCCAGGACCGCGGAATCACGACCTGAGCTGAAAGCATACATCTAACAACTGAGTCACACAAGCACCCCTCTAATCTTTATATAAACAAATGGTTTTTCCCCCATAGTTGAGTTCACGCTGCGCTTCTGAGAGGCAGCTGTGTGTTGTGATTAAGAACATGAACTCTTGTTTTGAATTCTGTCTCTGCTCCTTGTTAGTGAGGAACCTTCCATTCTTTCAAAAAATAACTACTATGTAGCCCTGGGAATATGAGGGGGAAAAAGAAAAATAAAGACTTTCCTTTGTGAACTCACATGTTCATGAAACTTAAACTTTCTTAAAGGCTTCACTTTCTCACCTGTGATGTGAAGATAATACCTGTCCCACAGGGTTTCTGTAAGAATTATTATGTTGCTAAATGAGGGATGCCTGGGTGGTTCAGTCATTAAGCATCCGCCTTGGGCTCCGGTCATGATGACCTGGTCCTGGGATTGAGATCAGCATCCGGCTTCCTGCTCAGTGGGGAGCCTGCTTTTCCCTCTACCTCTGCCTGCTGCTCTCCCTGCTGTGCTCATGCTCTCTTTCTCTGTGTCAAATAAATAAAATCTTTTTTAAAAATGTTGTGAAATGACATAATGTATGTAAAATGCCTATACATGGCAATCGCCCCCCAAATGGCCGTTATTATTACCATCACATAAATTTTGCTTTTTTTCACCAAACATTACATCATAGTTTGCCCATGTCTTTATTTTTTTTAAAGATTTTATTTATTTATTTGAGAGACATCACAAGTAGTGGGGTGGGGGGAAGCAGGCTCCCCGCTGAGCAAAGAACCCGGCAGAGAACCGAGCAGAGACCCCGAGGTGGGGCTCAATCCCAGGACCCTGGGATCATGACCCAAGCTGAAAGCAGAGGCTTTAACCCACTGAGCCACCCAGGCGCCCCTGCCCATGTCTTTAAAAAAAAAAAAACAGAAAACCTTTGCTGGGGTTCCTGGGTAGTTCAGTTGTTTGATCGTCTGTCTTTGGCTGGGGTCATGATCCAGGGTCCGGGGATTGAGTCCCGAATCGGGCTCCCTTTCCCTCTGCCTCTCTCCTGGCTTATGTTATCTCTCATTCACTCTCTCTCTCAAATAAATAAATAAATCTTAAAAAAGAAAAAAATTCATTAGGTGTTTTTCCCAGAGCTACTTTTGAAAGGGAGAAGATAGGAGAATACACAAGGGTACTGAATCTGGGATGATGTGGAGCTTGGAAAAAGGAGCAGGAAAGGGAAGTTGGGGCCCCTAACACGAATGCAATTCCTTGATCTTACCTTGTGTAAATGCATTCATAATAGATAACGTTTCCAAAGGGGAGTGAGATATTGCAACCATTTAGTTGATATGTTTCATTAGGTACTCTTTTGCTTTTGCTTGGAAGCCAGTGAACAGACAAGACACCTTGTAATCTCCTCTCCACAAAGTTTTGAAGTTTTATCTTTTACATACACTTGTGAAACTGGTTAGTTAGAAAATAAACGAGTTTCGTTTTTATCTGGTTAGGCTATGCGATGTCTTCAGGAGTTGATTGCCTTGCTTATAAATCAGGAAAGTAACAGACTTTTCTATCTTTTCTCACAATTACTTTTTGATTAAGTCCGTGCTTATTAGCAGTTTGGAGGAGAAATAATAAGGAAAATATAGCTTATGATGATTGACTGCTCCATTTATGTAGCCCCACTGTGATAAGTACAGTGTTTTCTATATCACAGGCTCTCATTAATCTTTGTTGGATGGATGAACTCAAGCCAACCTGACCATTTGCTAGCAATTTTCACGAAAAAAAAAAAAAAGGTTCCATATGTAAAAGACTAGCAAAATCGATTTAAGTGAAATAGTTAGATTATTGATAGATGTCAGGTGGTTGCAATCTTTGCCTCCTACTGCTGTATAACGAGCTACCCCCAGACGCAGTGGCTTCCAATGACTTGTTTGGATTATCAGTCTCAATTTGAGTAGGGCTTGGTGTGGACTGACTGTCACCTAGTTCAGGCAGAATCAGCTGGGTGAGCTGAAACTGGGCGTTAGTTCCTCTCCATCTCCGTAGGGTGGCTTGGGCTTTCCCACAACAGTGTAGCTGGATAAAAACAATAAACTCCCCAAAAGACTTCCTTTCGGGGCACCTGGGTGGCTCGGTGGGTTAAAGCCTCTGTCTTCAGCTCAGGTTATGATCTCAGGGTCCTGGGATGGAGCCCTACATCGGGCTCTCTGCTCAGGAGGGAGCCTGTTTCCCCCTCTCTCTCTGCCTGCCTCTCTGCCTACTTGTGATCTCTGTCTCTCTGTCAAATAAATAAATAAAATCTTAAAAAAAAAAAAGGTTAAAAAAAAACAACTCCCCAAAAGAACCAGGCAGAAGCTATATTATGTTTTGAAACCTGGCCTCAGAAATCACACAGTGTCATTTTCGCCACAATTACAAGCCAGCCAAGGTTCAAGGGAAGGGGACAGAGACCCCTCCCCAAACCCGCCGACTTCTCTAAGGGAAGAGTGTCAAAGTCACATTGCAAGAAGAACATGTGGGATGAGTGGTAATGTTGCAGCCATCATCTTTGGAAAATACAGTTTGCCATAGGGATCGTTTATTATCCTTCATACCCTCAATTTCCCACATTTAAAGATTGTTTTCTATTTGTCTTCTCTTTTTTTGAGATTTTATTTTTGAGTAATGCCTGCACCCAATCTGGGGCTCAAATCCACAAGCCCGAGACCAAGAGTTGCATGCTCTACCAATGGAGCCAGCCAGGTGCCCCTCTATTTATCCTCATGATCTTTTTTTCCCCAACTACCCCTTTTAGACTTGGTAGCTATAACATCTCAGAAGCTAACTTTTTTTTTTTTTTTAAGTAAGGTCTTCTTCAAACAAGGGGCTTGAACTCACAACCCAGAGATCAAGAGTCACATGCTCTACCAACTGAGGCAGCCTGGCACCCCTCAGAAGCTAACATTCTTTAAAATAACTTATGCATGGAAGATTGTTTTTCTGGTACCCTGAAGACATATGCTGAGCAACTTTCTAGGATCGGAGTGTATCCAGCTAGGTTTACTCTTCCATATAATTTTTTTTAAAAGGTTTTATTTATTTATTTGGCAGAGAGAGAGATCACAAGTAGGCAGAGAGTCAGGCAGAGATAGAGAGAAGCAGGCTCCCCGCTGAGCAAAGAGCCTGATTCGGGGCACGATCCCAGGACCCTGAGATCATGACCTATGCCAAAACCAAGAGTCGGACGTTTAACCGACTGAGTCACGCAAGTGCCCCTTCCCTGACATTTTTATCAAAACGCTAAAATAAAAGTTGAAAGAATTACGCAGTGAACATCCCATCACCCAGATTCTACAATTAGCATTTTACTTTATTTGCTTTATCTCCTATCTATCCATGCATCCATCCTTCTATTCGTCCACAAATCCACCTTTTAAAAAAATGCATTACAAAGTGACTTATGTCAGCACACATATTTTGAGTTCTGTTTAAAAATGTGGGCGATTTTCTTATTTCAATATATCTTGTATTTAACAAATATATAAAATCAGGTGGACCTGATCTTTTGTCACTGTCTTAAAAATGAAATCTATGAGAATTTAGTAGAGAAGTTGCTGGAGAAACAAAGTCTGTAAAGATTGTGCTCTGCGATGCATATTATTTAATGCGCTTCAGATCATATCTTTGCCTTTGCTTGAGCATGTAATAAAAACTTATACATTTGAACTGGATAATTGTGTCCCTTGATAGTGAAAAGACTATCATTTTTCATTTTCTTTTCATTGTACCTTTTCATTTCCTTAAGCATGTTGGAAACCATATTGGATTTATATCTGTAAAGCTGGTCAAGAATTTCTTTTAGAGAAATGAAGTCAATGAAATTGACCTGAGACAATTGTGTAGGTAGATCAGGCTCACTCTACAGTGTCTGCACTTTTTCATTCCAACCTGCCTCTCGCAAATGGTATAGCCTTCATTTGCCTACCACTTTTGTGTTCATCCTTCTTTTGATCTTTAGGTAACTGTCTAAATCCTTAATTTTCCTCTATCAACACGGCACAAAATGATGTAGGAACTCATTGATCCATTCACTGATTTCATTCCTTCAATGAGCAAATGCTTTTTGAGCATCAGGTCCTGTCCTAAGGCATTGGCAAAACAAAAATGAATACGACATAATGTTTGTTTTCAATGGAAAGCCATTAATGCGGTGCATTGATCAATACAGGTGACAAAACTGGGTAAATGAGGCCTGCTGGATGATTCTCCCACCTTTCCCAAGAGAGCCGCTGTTGCTCCTGACCCACCCTCTGCTTTCTGTCATGTAGACACCAAATAAAATTAGACAGAGAAGACCAATGTTTGCCAATGACTCATTATTGTACTAGAACATTTTAAGAGAGTGAGAATTGTTTTATGGATTTGAGAAGAAGCAAGATCAATATGTTTTCTACTGTGTGTGTTTTTACATAACTAGCCCAGAATTCCAAGGTACCTTATAGAAAGGCTGTAAAATTGCACTGAATTGGGTCCGATATTAAAGCTAGAAATGAAAGGCACAGCCATTTTATTACTTCTTAATACTTAGACTCTATGAACTCATTTGTTTTCTTTACAAATTAAATGCTGTGTGTGTTTTTAATTTTTCCATTTTTAATTAAAATCTTGAGATAAATATTATATACTGCATATTACATATTAGTCTATCTGCATGTATTCAAGGAAAGGGCATCATTTGCGTTCATTTTATTTTATTTTTTAAGATTTTGTCTATTTATTTTAGAGAGAGAGAGAGAGAGCGTGCAAGCACAGGTAGGGGTGGGGCAGAGAGAGAGACAGACTCCCTGCTGAGCAGAGAGCCCGATGCCCAGAACCCTGGGATCATGGCCTGAGCTGAAGGCAGGAACTTAACCAACTTAACCAACTAAGCCACCCAGGCGCCCTGCTGTCATTTTAAATTTTCAAAACTTTTTGAGGGAAGGATATTACTAAAGTGCTTCTCAAGTCACCACACATTTGAGGTAGGCAAGTAAGCAAAGGACGAAAATGAGGTGGATAGCAGAGCCGCTTCCCTTGCCTACCTTCATGCACATCCTTACCACTCAATTCGCATAAGAAGATAGTAACTTTGCTTTCATGTCTGTGAAAAGCAGGAAAAAGTTTTTCCTGCAGAGCTGCTGTGGGAGTAAATGAGATAGTATAAGGAAAGTTCCTGGCACATAGCACCGTTACATAAATGGTTTCTAACGCTTAGAGCGTAGAGCTTAGTGGTTAAGGATTAGGTTTCTGGAATCTGTTGTCTGGTCTGCATATTGGTTCCACCGCTTACCGATTGAGGAAGCTTGGCCAAGTTACTGAAACTGTGTCTAAAAATGGAGATAAAATCCACTTGCATGAGTTACCCATTCCTGTGTAACAAATTACCCTAACACTTGGTGGCTTAAAACAAGAAACATTTGTTATCTCATAGTTTCTGTGGGTCAGGAATTCAGGAGTGACTTAGCCAGCTGGTTCTGGCTCCGGATCTCTCCGGATTGCAGTTACCTGAAGGCTTCGCTGGGGCTGGAGGAACGGCTAATCAGATGGCACCCTCACATGGCAGTTGGCAGTTTCTCGCTGGCTGTTCATGGGAAGCTTCAGTTCCTCACCCCATGTTCTTTCTATAAGGAATCTTGAGACTGTCCCCACAGTATGTGGGCTTTCCCCCATAGCGAGTGATCCAAGAGAACAAGGAAGACACTGTAAAACCATTTTTGACTTGGTCTCAGGTCATAACCCTCTATGACCATCACTTCTGCCATATTTTATTTGTTAGGAGTGACTAAGTGTAGTCCACACACAAAGGGAGGGGAATTTAGCTTTACGTTTTGGGACGGGAGTAGGGGGGAAATTTTGTGAGGAGATCTTAAAACCGCTACATGACTTTATGATATCATGAGGATTAAATGACATAATCCATGTAAAATGCTCAATAAATGTTGACTAATGTTCTTCTTCTTCTTCTTCTTCTTCTTCTTCTTCTTCTTCTTCTTCTTCTTCCTCTTCTTCTTTTTTAGAGAGAGAGAGTGTGGGAGAGCCCAGGGGCAGGGGGAGAGAGAGAATCCCAAGCAGGCTCCATACTCAGCATGGAGCTCAACATGGGGCTTGATCTCATGACTTTGAGATCATGATCCAAGTTGAAATCAAGCATTGGTCGCCCAACTAACTGAGCCAACCAGGTTCCACTGATTAATATTATTTCTAAAGGAAGATGAATAAACTGTTGTTTAGCTAGGGAAATATGGTTTCATCTGGTTTAAGACACTAACGTATTCTCTCCTGGAAGGGGAGAAGGTTCTACATCATCTCCCAGCAGTCCCCAGCAAATCCTGTTGAGCTCCAGTCGCCCACAGCGCTAAGTGCCGTGTTAACACACCTCTTACTGGCTTCCTTTTCTTCCCTGTCTCACTAGCCCACTCATCTTCTGGTGTTTCTTGGGATCGACTCTCAAATAACACTACTTACACTCACATCACTGTCTCAGGGTCTGCCTTTGGGGAAACCCAAACTAAGACATCACTCATTGAGTCAATATGAGGATTAAAGGAGATGATATATACACAATGCCTGGTGTATAATGATAGCAATTAGCATTTATCGATCAGTTTCTTGAGCCAGAACTGCTTCAAGTGCCTTACATACATGAACTCATCTAACCCTACCTTAATCTTCATAAAAACTTGTTATTATTCCCCTACTCCAGATGAGGAGACCAAGACACAGAGAGAGTAACTTCAAAGTCACACACTACTTGAACCAGTGAAACTGTTATTCAGATCCAGGCAGTAAACATGGAAACATGCTTTTAGGATGCTGGAGTCGTTCTTTGAGTTATTGGAACTCTCACTTTTATTTAGTTAACTTTGGGAGATTCTGGCTTGTTTTTGGTGTGTTGTTGACAAATGGGTAAAATATCTTGAGAGAGATTTTTCCTGTTGCCTCCACTTAGGAGGGCTTCTGTTGGAGAAGTGACAGCTACAGTCTGTGGGTGGTGGTTCTGGGGATGGGAACTGGAAGGAGGATTTACACTTGTCATTCAGATGCCCTCTACACAAAGGTCAACTACAGCCAAGATGAGGGGCTAGAGGGAAATGCCTAGGGAAGGCATAGAGGTTCATGACCTGAGAAGGCGCCCTGGATTGATTTTTAATAGCAGAAAAAGACTGTAAAGTCAGAAAAACTGTGCAAGATGAGAAGGGACATGAAGGGCAAATTTGCCATAAAAACATGGTTCTTGGGGCGCCTGGGTGGCTCAGTGGGTTAAAGCCTCTGCCTTCAGCTCAGGTCATGATCTCAGGGTCCTGGGATCGAGCCCCGCATTGGGCTCTCTGCTCAGCGGGGAGCCTGCTTCCCTTCCTCTCTCTCTGCCTGCCTCTCTGCCTACTTGTGATTTCTCTCTGTCAAATAAATAAATAAAATCTTAAAAAAAAAAAAGAAAAAAAACACACAAAAAAACATGGTTCTTAGGTGAAATAGGTGAAGGGGATTAAGAGGTATAAACTTCCAGTTATAAAATAAATAAGTTATGGTGATGTCTTATACAGCATAGGAAATATATGTGAGGGTGTGTGTGTATCACAGTTAGTAATATTGTATTAACTGTACATTGATAGAGGGTAACTAGACTTATTGGGGTGATCATTTCACAGTGTATAAAAATATATCACTATGATGCACACCTGAAACTAATGGGATATTATATCTCATTTATACATAAAAAAATACATGGTTCGAAGTAGTGATTGAGAAAAGTAAACTGCTTCATGTTTATACCACCCCCAGAACTGATACTGTTCAGTAACAGCTAATCCTTTTTTTCTTTTTTAAAGAAAAAAAGGGCTCTATCCCAGGACCTTGGGAATATGACCTGAGCCAAAGGCAGAAGCTCAACCTCTCAACCGACTGAGCCAACCAGGCACCCCATGGTGAGAACTATTATTATCATCATCTACCCGTTTTATACAGGAAGAAACTGAGGCACAGAGAAGTTGAACAATTTGTCCAGGGACATAACTAGACCTGGCATTTAAATGCAGGCAATCTGGCTCCCAGGCCTATGGTTTTAGCCACTTAACTACACTGCTTTGCCAACCATCCACTTTCGTATGGTATTCTATTCTGGTGTGGTTTTCCCTCTTGGGTCTTTTGAGGCTGACATTTCTGTTCTTTCCACACTGTTTGTGGTTAAACTTAGTGCCTGGAGGATAGGGGAGAGGTTTTAATAGTTTAAAATAAGGTACTGGATTCGCGTTTCTAAAATGACATTTTCCCAAATGGCATGAACTTTAAATGAAAACATGTAAGATGTGACAGTCTGGTTTAAGCTCTGAGCAGGGCCAAGGAATAACTAAGGCTCACCTCTTCCTACAAAACCTACAAATTTACACAATGGGGGGCCTAGGTGGCTCAGTTGGTTAAGCATCTGCATTCTGCTTGGGTCATGATCCCAGGGTCCTGGGATCAAGCCCCCCATCTGGCTCCCAGGGGCTCAGTGGGGAGCCTGCTTCTCCCTCTCCCACTATCCCTGTTTGTGCTCTCACTCTTTCTCTCTCTCTCTGTCAAAATAAATAAATAAAATCTTTAAAAAATTTACACATTGATTTGATTTTTAAGTTTTTCTCCTAGATCTTGATTGCATTATGAGGTCTAAGCCCAACAGGCATTTCACATATGCTTTGTGTCCCCCCCCCCCCCCCCCCCCCCACCCCAGCACACCAACAGAAGTTGCAGTTGAGTTTCCCACGTTTGGGGAAATCGCTGGGGTCAGAATGACCTGAGTGTAGTGGACAAGACTCGCCCCGAGAGAACCACCTCGTGATCTTGGTATCCTCCCTGCCAGGTAAGTATCAAAATAAATGCTTTTTGACAATGATTAGAAGGTTTATTTAGTCTTCCAGACCTGTCCAATGTGTAACCAGAATAACAATGTCTTACATCTTGATGGACATTTATTCATTTATTACTGAGATCAATAATGAGTAGCACACATGGGCTCTGTAGTGGGATTGTCTTGAGGCATCTAACAGAAACTTTGACTCAAACGGGTCTTAAATGCAAGGCAAGGGCAGAATTTGCTTAATTAAGCAACTCGGTGTTGTCATCAAGAACCCAGGTTTTTTGTTTGCTTCTTTTTTCTATTTTTCAACTCTGCCTTATGTAGTGACTTTGACCAAAGTTTGGTTTTCCAATCACAAAATGGCTGCCAGAGGCAACTCAGGTTCTTGCTTCCTTGTTCATCCAGCAGGGTAGAAAGGAAAATGTTTCCCTCAAATCATAGGATGTTAAGTCCTTTCCTTTAGTCTAATTGGGACTTAGTCACTGATTGACTGATAAACACTTTCCACCCTGGCTTCGTCTAGAAAAAGGTGACCTAACAGAAGATATTTCAGAGAATCGCGAGCCTCAGAAATAATATATGTAGGGTTGCCAGATTTACCGAGTAAAAAAATACAGGATTCCCAGTTAAATTTGAATTTCAGATAAAAAGCCAAAGATTTTTCAGTGTAAGTATGGGCACCTCTTTCTACAAACACTACACAGGGACACATTGATTTGGTTCTTAAGCTTTTCTCCCAGATCCCAATTTTGTTCTGAGGTCTGGGCCCAGAGGGGCAATTTCAAAAAATGATTTTTTGGACAATGATTAGAAAGCTTATTTAGTCTTCTACCCTTGTTCCACATGTATCCAGGATAAAAATACATACTTACACTAAAAAGTTACTTACTGCTTATCTGAAATTCAAATTTAACAGACCTCCTGTATTTTATCTGGCAGCTCTAAATGTATGTAAAATTCTTGGCACAGAGCAGGCATTCATTCAGTGGATAAGTATTAGTGTTCTTTCTACATAAGAAAAGAGCTCAGTTAAATGGCAGCGTGGTACTTTTTAACTCTTACTGGCCTAGAAAATATATACTTTTGATCAATATTGCCATGAACCAAACTGGATGTGGTTCCAAGAAACCCTTCACCAAGTCCTCAAAACCAGATCAAAGTAAATGTCCCTAAGTGGAAGGTTATGGTTACATGTGGGGGGGGCACCTTATAAAACATCTAATATCACCACTTAAAACTAAACTGGACCTGTATCAATGAATATTCAGTTATTGGTTTTTCTCAGTCTATACGGATAAACCATTCTTCATTTGATTCAGAAGTCATGCTCAAAGGTACTAACACACAGGGATGAAAATGGCATGGTTGGCCCAGGAATTCTGGCTCCACTTGCGTGATGCTCTAGGTCACGGCACTGTTACTTTGCATCAGGAGGAGGCAGGAGACTCCGCAGAGATCTGCTGTTGGCTCTGACTCCATTTTCCCCTCACTGCTAATTCACTGTTCCTACCTGAAAAATTTTCTAATACGCTTCCTGAAAAGCTGAAGGGAAAACAGGCACCTTCATTCCCTCATAAAATATTCACCATGCTATGAAAAAGAAAACCCTAGTGTCTTGGCACCACAAGTGGCCAAACCCAGCATGTTGTTACATATTGTTACCAGATTCACGACAGGAATAGATTAAGTGGATTTAATCCAAGGTATCTATTTCCCATTACTGCACAGTACTGCTTATTTCTCATTTGGTGGCTGCTATGACCTCATAGACTGCTTTTCTGTGCTTTTCCCAAACCAGAAAAAAACCCATTTTCCCTCTTTGCTTTAAGTGGAAATTACTATGCAGCTTTACAGAGATTTGTCCACAATGCCTTTAAACAAGATGATTATTTTTCTTAATTTTCAAAAAGTGGCATTGGAAATGTATCTCTTTCCATTTCATCATCTCCTTATCCTCATTGGAAACCTGATCCTTGGTAGGTGTTAAGATCTTTACATTTCTGCTGGTCGGGTGGATGACTTCATTGCCAGCTGGGGAATCTTGTGTGGCGGAGCATTGGACCTGAACTGTGGGTTGATGCCTCTGCTGCAACAGCCTTTTGCATGCATCCAGCTGCTGTGTAAGGAATCCTCAGGCTACTAGTTCTTTGCTCCAAATTCACCCAAGGGACCGCAGGCTGATGGATGAGCTTATGTGTGAACGTGTGTGTATGTGCGCGTGTGAGTGTGCACGAACAGCTGCCAACAGTTGGGCAGAAGCTGCAATGGACTTCGATATCATTTTTACCAAAGACAGAGATAAACCGTCCTCCATCCTTTATTTCCAAGTAGTGCCTCGGCTCCCACCCCAAATGTGTTCTCTGCGCTCTTCCACGACCCACCCCTCCCGACCCCCCCGCACGTGTCCCTCTGGAGGGAGGCCAGGATAGCTGTGCCGCAGGCAGGATTTCCCTTTTTTTTCCGCAGTGAGAGGCGGATTCCCGGGCCTCTTTGGCCCTCCACCCCCCGCAGCCGCCCCTTTCTTAGTCACGATCTTCCCCGCCCCTCCCCCTCCCCCACCCCCCCACTCCCCCGCCCCCCAAACCCCTCCCCGCGACCGCTCGAGGCTCGGGCCCCGCCCCTCCCAGCCTCCCAGCCCAGGTTGCTGGGGTCTGGCTGGACAACCAAACCTGGCCCGCGAGGAGATGCGGCGCGCGCGTGAGCGCGCGCGTGCGAGCTTATACAAGAGGCCAGCCTTCTTAGGCTTCTGGGGCCGAGCACGAGCGGCGCGGGCGGGGCGCGCGGGCCCGAGCTCGAGGACGAGCGCTCTTTCCTCATTGGTTTCTACCAGAAGTGGGCGGGGCAGGGGCGGGACCTGGCTGGGTGTTCGAAGCTTCTTTATTGGCCCGAACCGGACGGCCAGGGCGGGCCAGTTAGCAAATTAGGCTGCGCGTTCGCTTCGGCGAGAGGGCGGGGCCGGAGGTTTCCATTAGTTGTCCGTGCCACTGGGAAAGGTAAATCGGCGACGGCGGCTTCAGGAGCTGTGGGGTCCCCGGCTGGAGGTGGGGGACTCGGCTGGGTGAGTAGTTGAGCCGCCACCCGCCCATCAGGCCTTCGTGCCCCACGTCGGTTTCGCGCCACCCATCTTCTTCTGAGACAGGGGACCCACCCGGTCCCCCCGGGCAGACGTGAGAAGGGGCGGCGGCGCAGGTCCCCCCAGAACAGGGCGACGAGACGAGGATGCTCCAGTTTGGAGTGGCCCCTCCTCAGCCCCCCATTGCGCCAGTGGAAGGGCTTCCCCGGCGAGAGTTTGGGTCTGAATTTTGGGGCGTGGGGAGACTAGAGGATATGAGGAGGGGCGGCGGGTCGCGGCAGCCAAGCGGGGCTCCCCTCAGCAGCGGGTCTACGGCGTCCCCGCCCCGCCGCCCCGGCGGCGAGAGCTCCCCGGGGCTTGCGGCGAGGGAAGCCCCTTCCCGCCGGCGCCGAGGAGGAGCCTGTGCGGCGGAGCCCCCATCCCGAGTTCGGAGGGAGTCCGGGACCAGCCGGGGGCTGCGAGCCGGGGCTGGAGCCCGGGCCCTGCTGACTGACCTTGGCTGCCCGCGAGGGTGGGCGAAGGACCCACCGCCTGCCCCGCATCTCTTCCAGCCTCCTCCCAACAAGTTTCAGGCGTTGCTGTGAAGTTCCCGACTGGCATAGTGGGGAGAAGCAGAAATTGGCCGCTTCCCAGACCTTGGTAGTCTTTGGACCCTCATAGAAATGAAATCCTGGGGTTTGGAACCATTTCCAAACGAACAGGTCCTTCTCGCATTGACACGTTTTATGCCCACGTTGGGGGAAAAATAACCCAAACGTATTTCTGTGTAAAGGCAGATCTTCCTTGAGGGTTTTTTTTTTTTTTTCTTCCTTTTTCTTTCTTCGCTTCACTTGAGTGTTAAAGCACTGATGCCTGACCTTAGTATCTCCACAGCAAGATTAGGCGGATGCTGTGATATTTAAGTAGTTGCAGGTCAGTGTTCTGTTAACACAATCTATTTTAATTGGCTGAAATTTAGGCTGATTTTAGAAAGTATTGCAGACACAGAATAATTTCCGTCTGTGAATCTGAACTAGGTTTGTTTGGACGTAATGGTTATGTAGTTAATATAAGAGATTACACAAATTAATTTGTCTGAGAGCTTTTGGCTGGAACGGGAGACGTAAATATGTATAGAATAGGATTGTCGTTTTAGGTAACATTTCCAGCTTGCGCCTTTCTTGCTGTTGGGTTACAAAAAAGGCATCTTTATGGAGGCTATTCGGAATTATATGTGAACGACATTTAGATGTAATTTTTTTTTAACTTAAGTGTTTTAAAACATTTTAATCGTAAAATGTGAAGAACCTATGTTTACTAGTGTGTTTAGTGTTGGGGGGGTAGTATAATCTTACATTTAGCAACCCAATTACGGTTCATGAATAATACATATTTTAAAAAGGTGTGCCTCTTTTTGAGAACATGGTACTTGAGTATCTTAGCAATTTTTCTAATTTCTTTATTAAAAGTACTATTTTAGGTTTGAGCATTTTTGGCGTTCACGCTGGAACAGGAGTAAGGAAGCCTGCAGCAGTATTACCAGTTTGACACCACCAGTGGGTGTTTCTGTTGACAAATGCAGAGAAGAGAACATTTGGGAAGGAAATCTTTTTTTTCAGGGTGGGGGGTAGGGGGGTTGGGTGAGGGGGGAAGGAGCCAGAAGAAAGAAGCTGCAGAACTAAAGCTGCCAGCACAGTGTATGCTGAGCATTTCACAAGTACAAGGAAACCTAATTAAGATGAAGAAAAAAAAAAAAATCGGTTTGGCTGTATTAAATAATAAAATTCCAAAAGAGGCATCCTAAATAAAGTTAATCATTCCAAGAGTGTTAAATAATCGACCATTTCAGAAGAGTTTGGAGGGTCTTCAACTGGAGTGTCAAATCTTGTTGAATTGTCTTGCCTTTTAAACATAATGCAGTGATTAATTTGATGCATGTGTGTGTGTATAAATATGTGCGTCTTGTATTCTAGGTTTGCTGATGTGGCATGTTTCCTAAGATTAATTTTTTTTAAAACAAAACTTGATATGTTAAAAAACATTAGGAATAAACATTCTTTCTCCAGAGAGAATTTCTTTTTTCCTGGTCAGATTTATAATTTAGTCATGATTTAGGGGCTTGTGGAAGGGTTTTTTTTTTACCCCTTATTTCAGGTTTTTGAGACTTATGCAAGTTCCCCAGACTAAATCTGCCATTATTTTCACTGCAATTTTCTTGCAGTCATTTAAGTCGGAGTGTGGCATCTACAGTATTCCCCAGGGTTTTAGAAGAAAAGGCTCCCGTGGAGGGAAATTGCAGGGCCATCTCGCATAGATGAGTAATAGAAGGTTGACTGATTGCGAATCAGTCGTATTCTGTTCCAGATATGTTGCATGGGGTTAAGGAAGTCATTTAATGAGAACCAGATTTTACATGGTATTTCTACTTTGAAGGTGCAGTATTGTTCCATTACAAACTAAAATACAGAAGTGGAGAAATTCCTTCAAGTATGCCTTTTTCCCCCCCTAGCCTTGCTTCACCACTGTGTCCAAGAATCTGTGAGAGACTCAACAATAGTTGCATTGTTGGAAATGACAGTGGCTTCTGTTGCAGAAATTTAACCTTTCATTATGATTTGTGTTTCAGTTTACTTTGTGATAGAAAATTCAGCTATATCTAAGAATATGGGTGTAGGAAATTTGTAAGGAAGTGAACCAAGAAAATAAACGTCTGTTAAAAGTTCACCTTTTTTTCCCTTCCATTTTGATAACTTTGGTAGTTATCTCTTTTATTTCTTCTAGGTTTGAGAAGGTATGTTAGGTTAGTGCTTTATTTTTGGCAGTAAATGTGCGGACAAGACTTTTTCATGTGATAAATTGATACCAAATAATAAGGCATTTAGAAGAAACCACCCACATACACAGACCCAAAATGTGAGGGAAATCTTTTAGATAACCCTTAACTTTGGTATGAGAATAGCAAAATTTTAAGTGTGGAGTTGCTTTCTACATAGTAAAAGGCTGTTTACTCAGAATTTGATTGTTTTTGATTCCAAAGGTTGTTTTGTTTGTAGCATCAAATTCCTTGGTAGAGAAGGAGATAGAATCTCAAAGGTTCTTTATCATCTGATGTTGTCAATTGGGTCACATATTTCAACTTAGGAAAACACTGCAATTAAAAGACTAAGTTTAAACTTTCTTTTTGGGAGGGTTTTCCAATTCAATCTTAAACTCAACATTATAAATGTTTTATTGACAATGCATCACTTTTGTGTTTGGATTTAAATTATTGATAATTTCTAGAATGTTTCCTTCATATACAGCAGTGCATGATGGCTAGATTACTCAAAGGTTTGGCCTCATTTCTTATTCAAGTTTGTACATTTACTTCATAATACTGAGATATGAAGTTGGGTGCAGTTCTTTCAGTGGGTATGAAAACTGAGCGAGGAGTTTCTACCTAAAGAACCTGATAACATTCAGACAATGAAGATTTTGGAATTAACAGAAAATTACGTACAAGGTTAAAATAAAGGACCTAGCCCATTCAGGTCTTTGAAATTGTCAACATTTTGAATTAAGCTCTCAGAAACATTTGTGTTGGAAACAGTTCTAATTAAGGTCATGTTTTGGGAGTGGTCTCTCTTTTGGGTAGTCTTTATAATAATTAAATTATAACGTAGTATTTATTGAGCCTTACTGAAGACCAGATGCTATAGTAAATAATTCATTTGCGTGGATAGATGTGTGTATGTGTGTTCTCACAATACCTGTGTGAGGTAGATATTTTCCTAAACATTTGATCAGATGGGCTCAGAGAAAATAATTTGCTCAGATTACCCAGGTAGGCTGTAGCAGAGGCAATTTCATCCAAATCCGTCTGACTTGAACCTGTGTTCTTCAAAACATGCTTTTTGCTTCTCTTTAGGAATCTGATTGTGCAAACATATTTTGAGGTCCTACTGAAAAGTCACTTCTGGGGTGGTACTAGAGGTCTAAATATGCCTCCTGTATAGTTAACTACATCGGTAAGGCCGCCTGACCTTTAGTCATGTGGGAGGAGGCTGGACTCAGATCCATCAGCACTTATGGATAGGACAACTGGAAGTGTAGACTTCTTTTTTTTTTAGATTTTATTTATTTATTTGACAGAGATCACAAGTGGTCAGAGAGGCAGGCAGAGAGAGAGGGGGAAGCAGGCTCCCCGCCGAGCAGAGAGCCCAATGCAGGTCTCGATCCCAGGACCCTGAGACCATGACCTGAGTCAAAGGCAGAGGCTTAACCCACTGAGCCACCCAGGTGCCCCTGGAAGTGTAGACTTTTATAATGGAGGGTCACTAATTCTGTTTCTTCATAAATGAAGGTTGTACATAATTATTTACACCCAAAATGATGTAACTGTTTCTAATTAACTACTTGGTATTTCATGTTTCTGCATGTTTCACTGTAACTTTTGACTGACTTTGATTAAATTTGCTACACTAATAAAGGTGGTGAAGATATTCCTTGAATTCAGTTTTGTGATTTAGATGCACTCTAAATGGCAGCCAGTACAATTTGCAGATGGGTATCTCTTCTGTAATTGTTATGACTTAAGTGAAATAAAACCTGGAGGTAAATGAAGTTTACAGAGATGTGTCATTGTTGCTTCTTAATACATAGAAGTTGGATTCTGACAAAAATGTTTCTGCTTGAAAGTAGAATTTTCTGCTACTTGAAGCCTCTTGTGATTATGTGTGTGTGTTACAAGACCCATCATTAAGAGAGCTAAACAGTCGCTTGTGGGATTTAGACACAACCTGCAAGGTACCGTAGCTACAGCTGTTTTCCTGTCTGCATCATTTTCTTTTTAGTTACCCTGAAAGAATAGGTGTGGGAGTAAAGCTACCTTGGGAACGACTTGCACAGCATAGGCTGATCTCCACGCTCCCAGTTGCTCACCTTTGCTCAATGTACTGCATGTGTAGATGGACATTGTTGATAGGATAGTTTAGGGATGTTGTTTTTTGGGTACACATAATAGAATAGAAGAAGGCAATTTTTGGTTGGAAGTGTAAAGTGTTTTGGAAACAAACTTTCATTGCTTTTAGTTGAATGTTTCTCTATAGAAAGTGACCCTTACAAGTGCCAGGCAGGTAAATCAATAACTCCTTGAGTGGTAGATTTTGTCTGGATTTTTAATAACAAACAGATTGGACACAGCACTGCTCTGATAATAATGGTTTACTGTAAATTCAGTTTTAACTGTTTTGAAGTAGGTTTACTTTTTTTTTTTTAACTGTTTAACAGCTATGGCTGTATGATTCTGTTGTTACTTTGTATTCTTTGTAAGAGAAAGGTCTAATGTCAAATAGTTACATAATGAAGTGCTTTCTGACAGTGTAACCTTTTTGATTAGAGGGAAATAGGCATTTTGAATGTGCCAACTTTAATTTCTGGAAGTTAAAAAAACATAGATGAATATGTTATCTATTTATTTATTTTTAAGGACTACCCCCCTTTTTTGTAAGTTGCAACTTTATTATTTTTTAAAGTTTAGTTATTAATGTAATCTCTACGCCCAGTGTGGGGCTCAAACTCACAATCCCCGAAATCAAGAATCGCATGTTCTTCCAGCTGAACCAGCCACAGGCCCTAGATAAGTTGCAATTTTTGATCTCAGTTTTATATTTATCTTTTGTATTATGCCTGAAGATTAGGTTCTTGGCAGTGTAAGATCCTATCGTAATAATCAGATTAAGCACACATACATTCACTTAAGGAAGATATGGCAGATAAAAAATGGTGAATGGTGATAAGTAATAGTTGAAGCACAGCTTACTGACTTGGGTTTGCCCAATCACTCTGATACTGGCTGGGTGGAAACTAGTTTCCTGATAGATAGAATTTTTCAGAGATTACAAAAGTTGGTTCATATCCTAGAATTTATCCACACACCCCATCTGGTTTGTTAGTCTTTCACAGAATGTATTAACTTTAATTACTAGTACTGTAATTTTTTTTTTTTTTAAGTAGGTTCTGTGTCCAGTGTGGGCCTTGAACTCGTGACCCTGAGATCAAGCGTTGCATGCTGAACTGACTGAGTCAGCCAGGCGCCCTGCTAGTACTGCAATTGTTATTAGTAATATTACCACTAAAATTTTAAGATTAGTATTGCAACTGAAAAGGTTTTTTTTTCCCCCAAAAGAAGGTTTTGTTTTAATTGTTAATAATGGAAAACAGTTGAGATAGACAAAACATAATTTTGTGCAAATTGGTATTTCATACTTTATCAATTATTTCTTTCTAAAATAACCTGTCCTACATCCTGTGGATCTGTCCTTCATTTAACAAATACTATCTTCTGTGTACCAAACTGTGGTGGAAGATGGTTAGGGTGATAGGTAAAAGATGAAGGCTTGCCCTTTCTTTCTTTTTTTCTTTTTTTTTTTTAATTAAAAAATTTTTTAAGAAAGATTTTATTTATTTATTTGACAGAGAGAGAGATCACAAGTAGGCAGAGAGGCAGGCAGAGAGAGAGAGAGAGAGAGAGAGAGAAGGAAGCAGGCTCCTTGCTGAGCAGAGAGCCTGAAGTGGGACTCGATTCCAGGACCCTGAGATCATGACCTGAGCCAAAGGCAGAGGCTTAACCCACTGAGCCTCCCAGGTGCCCTCTTTTTTTAATATTTTTTTTATTTTTTATTTTTTAAGATTTATTTATTAGAGGGGTTCCTGGGTGGCTCAGTGGGTTAAGCCTCTGCATTCAGCTCCGGTCATGATCTCAGGGTCCTGGGATCGAGCCCTGCGTCGGGCTCTCTGCTCATCAGGGAGCCTGCTTTCCCCTCTCTCTCTGCCTGCCTCTCTGCCTACTTGTGATCTCTGTCTGTCAAATAAATAAATAAAATCTTAAAAAAAAAGATTTATTTATTAGAGCCATGTGCATGCTGGGGGAGGGGTCGGGAGGGAGGGAGAGAGAGAGAGAAAGAGAGAGAGAGAGAAAGAGAGAGAGAGAGAGAAAGAATCCAAGCAGACTCCATGCTGAACTTGGAGCCCTACTTGGGGCTCTATTCCATGACCCTGAGATTGTGAGATCATAACCTGAGTCAAAACCGAGAGTGGGATGCTCAACTGACTGAGCCACCAGTCTCCCCCCCCCCCACTTTTTTAAAGGAGGCCTTGCCCTTAAAGAATTTATAGTTTCAAGTTGAGTCAGAAGCAAAATACAAGGTGCTATGGGATTATGTAACAGGATAGGGATTGGAATCTGTCCTTGCGGGGAGCAGGTAGGAAGGCTACATTGGGGAGTTAACATTTAAGTGAGACCGGAAGGATGAGAAGGGCCTGTCTAGTTGGGGAAATAAGTTTTCCTGGCCATCAGGTACAAATGCCCTCAGGCAGGGTGAGAGAGATAGAGGCTTTTGAAAAACAACCTTTTAAAGAACTGAAACTAAATCCAAAATGACTGGAAAGTAGAGAAGCAAGTGGTGAAGCAGAGTTAGGTAAGGGCCAAGTCCTAAAAAGGCTTGGTAGGCCATCTACTCGGTTTTTGAGCTTGTCCAAAGTCCTCTGGCAAACTATTGAAGGTTTTAAGCAGGGGTGTGACAGGAAATGAAATGCTCCCTCCTCCTCCCCAAACAAAACAAAAAACCCCAGAGTTTTAGCTCAAAGGAACCTTGATAATTTACCAGAAAGGTCATAATGTGTGCGAGGTAAAATATTCTTCCCTCATCTCACTAAAATTTTTGCAACTGCTTCTTTGATTGATTGTCATCTGTGATAGTCTTTTCATTGTTTTTGTAGAAATTACCCTTGATTTTCTAAAGGCTCCTTTTATCCTTCACCATTCTGTTAACCTTATATAGGAATGTCATTTCTATTTATAACCGAGTTAATTTTTTTTCTAATAGTGTCAGCTCTTTTCCATATTTAAACTTAAAATTCCTCACTGCCACCCCCCTACTTTTAATCTGCTCAAGGTATTTAATGTTTTAATGAAATGTTTCATTAAATATCAGCATTAAATTTGCTTATTCTTTTTTCCCCTCAAATATAATGTCTTAGGTCTAGTTTAATATTTTCAGCATTTATGCTATTTCATATGTTATGAAATCTCATTTGGGCACCTATCATGTTTTTAGAGAATTTTGTTAATACTGTGTAGGAATACGGATCTTTGGTCATTAAGTGCCATTTCCAAATCTGATTCACATTCTGTGACCTTATCTTTTATATTAAACTGGTCTCTGTTGAGCTTTTTTGTTCAAGTGAGCTTATATGTATAAAAGTGCTACAAAGGTTTTATTTTATATATGCTGTTTTGTTTCTTTCTCGTTCTACAGTATGTGTTCCTACATGCTCACTTCTTTTTGGAATTCATCAGCCATGCTAAATTTTTGCTTGCTTTTATGATCGAGTAATGAAGTCTTCTTTGATGTAAAGCTGTTTGTGCCTGTAGAGAATGCTGTTGCACGGTTTTGTCCTCCACATATATACAAAGAATAACTACAGCATCACCTCCTTCTTCAAGTATTTCTTTTGAAATCTATTTTGATGCAGCCTCTAACTTAGCTTACTTTGGCCTTGAGTTCTTAGGCTTTTTCTGAACCGTTCTATACCTGCTCTGTATTCTCTCTGTGTTGCCTTAATCAACGCTTCCCCCCCACCCCCCGCCCCTGTGCTGGTAACTTGAAGTTTGCAATGGTTTTTGACATTACTTTTTTGCTTCCTATTCAGCCCAGGACTTTTATTTTATTTTATTTTGTTTTTTTAAAGATTATTTATTTATTTGACAGACAGCAAAAGAGGGAACGCAAGTAGGGGGTGTGGGAGATGGAGAGGTTAGAAGCAGGCTTCCCACTGAGCAGGGAGCCCAGATACGGGGATTGATCCCAGGACACTGGGATCATGACCTGAGCCGAAGACAGATGCCTAACAACTGAGCCACCCAGGCGCCCCCAGAACATTTATTTTAGAAGAGTTGCCTCATTTTAGCTCTTTGAGTTTGACAGTGATGTTTTTGTGCTAGTTGTTTCTCTAGCATCCAGTGATTGTCCTTGATTTGGAGTTGTGCTCTTGAGTCTATCCTTCTGCCCAGGGTTGGGAAGGGAAGGACTCATTTGTCTTTCTCTGACTTAAACGGGTGATGATTTGAAAATCTTGGTGTCAGCTTCATGGTGGGTGATGGAGATACAAAGCCAAGCTGTAGTGTTATGCCCTCATGGAGTTTGTAATCCTGCAGAAGAGGCAAAGAGCCATGACTAAAGTGCAGGGTGATATGCATATTCAGATGGAAGTACTGGGTGCTGGTACTCTAGGCCTGAAGTGGTTCACTTAATGCAGACTTAAGGGGACTGGGAAAGGCAGTGTGATTCTTTTTTTTTTTTTTTTTTTTTTTTAAAGATTTTATTTATTTATTTGACAGAGAGATTACAAGCAGGCAGAGAGGCAGGCAGAGAGAGAGGAGGAAGCAGGCTCCCTGCTGAGCAGAGAGCCCGATGCGGGGCTCGATCCCAGGACTCTGAGATCATGACCTGAGCCGAAGGCAGCGGCTTAACCCACTGAGCCACCCAGGCGCCCCAGGCAGTGTGATTCTTGAGTGTCAGTGAAGAGTCTTAAAGGAGGCCCAGAATGTCAAGTGAAAGGAAGGGGTTTTCTAGCAGATAGTGTATTCAAAGACATGGGTCAAAGAATGAGCGTGTAAAATTGGGAAAATAGCAAGAAGTAACATGGATTTATGTATTGCATGCCTTTTTTTTTTTTTTAAATGAAGATTTTATTTATTCATGTGAGAGAGAGAGAGCACAAGCAGGGGGAGGAGCAGAGGGAGAGGGAGCTCCATCCTGGCACTCCTGGTACTCCTGGATCATGACCTGAACTGAAGGCAGATTCTTGACCAAACAAGCCACCCATGCTTTGTTTTTTTTTTTTTTTTTTTTTTTTTTA